>NC_090945.1:1532168-1838102 GCF_040807025.1 Struthio camelus
GGAACGCATGACAGAAAACATACAGAAAAAGCACTCATCCTCCATCTTCTCTAGGCAAGGTGAAAGACACAGACCCCTTCTCAAAGACCTTCTGAAAGGTCATCACAACTCTCTCAATCCACCTGTGGCTGATCAAAGCACCCGTGGCATCAACGCACCCCCCTACGTCTAGCAAAACACGTTGTGCCCAAACTGTCTCCTATCAACTTCCTCAGACCAGAATTTCAGTCCATGAATGACAAACCTGGGAGTAGATGCTGCTGCAAATAAGCACAATTGAGGCAGTGTCTCCTGGTGGCTAAAAGACTCAAGCAGGGAGCAGTTGAGGGGCCTCTACCGTGATTTCTGCTTCTAGGTAATGACCTTGGGGGCATCACTCATCTTGTGGCCAGCTTTTTGCTCCATCTGCAAAACGGGAAGCATTATCCTGACCTCGTTGCAAAGCCTTATGAGCTCCACAGATGAGAAAAATATATTACTATCATTACTATTTACTGAAGCCTGGAATCTGCTACCTAAACCTGCTGAGACCTATCAGGACTATTTGGGGAGCAAAGCACCATTGTGATTAAGGGCTTCCGAATACAGCCCCCGATTTCTGCTTTGCGTTGCAATCACCGCAGCAAGACTCGAACTGCATTCACTTACAGCACAGAGCGCGCCAAACGCTCCCCTGTCTTGCAGGAGCTTCACATCTGTCTTACTCAAGTCAGTCTGCGGTAAAGGAGCAAAGGATCAGCCCCAAATTGAGCCCTCCGTTTCTGGAGGGGAGTTTCCTCCGTGATTTTTGCCAGAGGTAAGAGCTCGGGCACAAAATCTCATCTGCTCCAGCATGGTGTTCCTGGTGATTTCTGACTGCATCAGATAACTCTGCAAGAGCTACCACCAGTTCTCCTATTTTTGAGAGTGTAGGGGAAAGAAAAGGCGAGAGAAACAGCAGAGTACCGATTTCAGGTTCCTCGATAACCAAACTCTCCTTCTCCCACTTTCTTCTTTAATTTAGAGGGGTTCGGGGCGGGGGGAGGTCATAAAGACCTATGTAAGCAGACATCAGATTCATGTTTATTGCCTAAGCAATAAAAGATTAGAATTGACAAATGGAGAGGTTTTTGGAGACGCAGATGCTACAATCACTTTAATATAATTTGGATTTCCAAATCAGTAATTACTCTATCACATATTTATAATTTTGTAGATGCTACTAGAAATGCTGATGTCTTTTTCTATGCATAGTAATGAGCAGCAACAAGGGCTGTTAATATAAAGCCTGTAATGTTTGTATTCATATGTAAATAGGTTATGTAAACGTTTTAGACATTTCTCACTAAAACGCTGAGTTCTAATCTAAGTGGCTCCATTCCTAAACTAGAAAATTGTATTCTGCATAGAAATTGTTTACTGGGCTGTCAGCAGAGCTGCCAAAGCAGCATGCCGAATTTATAGGGGGATTTACGTCTCGCCATTAGCGGCGATATCTGGGTAATTGGCAACGTATACATGCCCAGATACGCACATCGGTATTTAGAAAGGTGCTTGCATGTGGTTGCACCCGCATCCAGGATACACAGGCCTCCTGTGTGTACGCACACGCGAAAAAGCACAGGCACCTTTTCTGGACACTCTTCAAGGAATGCAGTGCGGCAGTAACTTAGATGTAGTGTTTGATTTAATTAAGCTAATTTAGTTAAACTGATACAAACCTCTAGTTAAGAGTGATGGAATCAGTTTAGTGTCTCCCTGATCCTAATTGACTTATGATAAAACTGAATAAGCCAGCGCTAAAGCTCCAACAAGGGACTGCCAAGACGGGACTTTCTGCTCATCTAAGTTACACAAATTTAAAACCACAACTTCAGTAAATCCTATATGATGATCTGGATAGAGTGGGAAGAAAGAGAGGTGGGAGGGGAGCACTCTAGAGCCACCCTCTCCCACCTGGGATCTGTCTCACACAGGTCGTTGCTGTTCCTCCTTCCTCCCCCTTCTACCCAAACACCTTCACACGTCCCATCTGCTGCAGGCAGAGCTTGGCAGGATAAATCCCCTTTGGGATTGATATGCGCCATTTCTCCATCAGCTAGAGCAGGGACCATCAAGGCGCTGTCCTTTGCTGACCCAAGCAAAGCCCCGGCACGCTCTCCTCTTGCGGCAAACTCACTCCCGCTAACTTTCCCGGGCTCTCTTCTTAACTCTGCGATACCGAGAATCACCCCTTGCGAGTTTTACTATGGTCTCTCCAACAAATCGCATGCAGCCCCATCCCCTTCTCTTCTTTTTTAAACGTAGAAAAATATATTACTATCATTACTATTTGCAAAGATGATTTAATGCCAGCAAAGGCTTTGCAAAGACAGCTTGGAGAGCCCCACTCCAGCACACAAGCAACTCCCATCCGTTTAAGAGACAATAGATGTCTTCTCTTCATCAACAGAAACGAAATGGAAGCGACAACAAGGAGGCAAACATCCCGCTGTCTCAGCCTCTTCTACCATCCAGGGATGCCTACAGAGTACTTTCAAGGTCTGTTCAGTCCTTTGCTTTTGATGAGGCTGCCAGAGACCACCGGCAGTAGCTACTGGCATGTTGACCTTGCTCGCTTCCCCTGCCCTTTCCGCTCCTCCTTCCTCCCGAGTTCCTCTCCGTTCCAGGTGAGGACATCCCCGCTCCACTCCTGCGGCTCTCTTAACACCTGCAGAGCCGGCGTACGCTTAGGTCCTGTGCTACTGCAGAGTCACTCATCCTGCCCTCTCAACTGCCACCTTGCAACGAAGTAAAACCAAGATAGCATCGGTCATGGCATAAAACAACAGGGAAGGGGAAAGGCTCGACGCCGACACCAACGTAGTTTAATTGCTGTGATTGCATCAGCGAGCTGCGGTGAGGTGGGGTGACCTGCACGAGGCGGTTTCTGCTGGAAAGAGAAACACCAGGCAGATCGCCTGAAAGGGGATAGTAAATCAGGCCAAGAGCGTAGACTCCGTTATGCCCCTGCCAACAACGGTTGCTCACATGAGTGAAATTAAGAGGATGACTTGCTAGGTGAGTAAATCCACGGCTGTTTTGTCCTCCAGGGAAGAAATTCAGCCCAGGCAGGCTCTGTTTGTACATCGGTACAACGGCATCGATTTTGGCAGAGTTATTCCAGTCTCTAAGCGCAGAAACACCGCAGCGAATCAAATCCCCTGTGCCTTGGCCCCTGCAGTTACATTTGCATCAAGGAACACCATGATGCCCAATACCACGAAATTGGTTCATAGGTTGCTTTGGTTTTTGTTTTGTTAAAGAGGATACTCTCAGATGTGACAAGTGGTCAGCACTTTCTCTGGATGATGTAAGTGTTAAAACGTGGTTGCATTTGGAAAAAAATGTAGGAGTATAAGTCATTTTGTCCATTCACCTGGAACGTGTTACAGAAAGTGAAATAGCAGACAAGCACTCTCAGCAAAATGAAAGCTCCTTGCTCCTGTTTGGTGAATCTTCAGTCATAAATTTTAGGGGGAAAAAGTAAATAATGGGCCATATGTTACATTTGCTCAGCAGCTTTGGTGGTCTGACATCACTACTTTATTTTATTGTAGCAATACACTTACCAAATCTGACCATATTTCTCATTACCTGTTTCCAACGAGGATGATTATTTTTACTACATCAGCCCAATGAGACACCCTCAGTGGGGGAAATCAAAGCCCCACGTGGTTGCTGAAACACAGCCTCCGACCCGATAAGCTTGCAGTCTAGCCTGCTGATCCTGCGATAGATTTGACGCTCAAAACGATGCTCTAAATTCGGGCAGCCTTCCGGACCCCGCGCAATCCAAGAAAGAAAGAGGACCTTGTCTGGAGGAGTTTCCTCTGCCCGAGGTCTGTAGAAGGAGCCTAAGTGAGAAGAGTTCCTAAACCTTCTTGATTAAAGGTATCAAGAGGAACAAGGTGGGATGAATCTGGTTTAGCATTTGCATTTAAAGAAACAGGGCTTGCTACATATAAATCCTCTTTTTGCTATAGCCATACCCAAAATAAACCAATCCAACAGGACCAACTAAGTCAGTGAGGCTGATGAAAGAGGGCCTTTGCTGGTAGAGCTTCCCTCGTCCTCTCTGGGAAATCAGATCCTACGACAAAAGGAGTTACTTAATATACGACAAAATGAGTTACTTAATATATACCCTATATACGATACTAAACATCGTATCTATGGCACAACTTCTTTCCATGCTGTCAACCAGCTTAACTGCCTTGGCAAAGCCATCTAATGCTGACCAGACCAGAGACAGGGGTCCAGTATGAGTTGCAAAAGCTACTAGGGCTTATAGAGCATCTGTATTTTCTTCCATGAGAGCTGCTGCTACATAAGCTATTTAGGTGCATATTGAGTCATCCTAAACCCACTTGGCTGTGGGGTGGGAGAGAAAGCAGGAAGCAGACCTAAAGCAGGAAAAGGTACATAATTTTGTACCACGCTTCAAAGGGCTGCAAAGGGACATCCTTCTTGTCAATTCATTTATTTAGTCAAAGAAGTTTAATCAAAGGGCACTTCTGGAAACCACAGGTTAACATGGACAAATGATAAGAATAATTAAACCACTCAAATAAGCCGTAGCTTGTCCGTCAGCTGCTCCCAAGTACGCTGGAGGTTTGAGATAGTTTTATCTGGCCTATTTAGTGATCCGGATACTCAGCAGGTCAAAGTCAATAAAGACAGACCCCACAGAGCTACCACCGATACTAGATGAATGCACAGCTATTACCTACAAATGCTGCATTGCTCCAGCAATCTCTGCGTTTCTTCAGACGCTCAAATGCGACCATCGGAACAACAACTGCGTATGCTTACCAACACAGTTAAATCCAAGTACTCCTCACAGTCAAACTTTTTCTGATGGACTGCTTTCCCTCGGAAAATGATGAATTATTGAACGAGTAGATTGTGCTGGAAGGTGTCAGTCGCGTATTGTCATTTAGGAAAAAAGAGTTTTTCACCTTAAAACGCGCTTTATGGGCTATCATTAAAAATGACAGCACAGCTTCGAAAGGCAAGATATTCTGAATCAACAGAAACATTTCTTTCAAAGGAAATTCAGTTCTGTGGACAATTTACAACTATTTGATCGCGTGCTGATTCAGAATTGTCTTGTGTTGTTTCTGTGAAAGCAGAATTTCCCATAGCATAGAATAACCAGTCCCTAGGTAACTCCAAGGGTAACTTCTTATATATGTAGGTAACCGCACCTTACACGGTACACGTTGATACTGATGCGACACGACACCAAGCTACAAATCACACTTCACACATGTAACTTCCTTCCTGTTCTGCCCCCATTTTAGCCACGCGGATCAGACAAATCAAAGCACAGATCTTCTGTTTTCACCTGGTTCTCAACATATTCTACTGTAAGTTGTTTTGCCTTGAGTCGGGAGATGGCCATATAACGCGTTTGCTTTTGCAGCCTTGGAAAGGGATTTAAATCAGTACATGAATGAGGCTTAAAGAAACAGAAAGCCCCCTAATGCAAATGCAGCTGTGACTGATAAGGAGGACAATGGACAGAAATCCTTGACTTGATTAGCTTAGTGACCTAGAAAGAGGGATGTGTCTCATTCCAGCAGTGCAGAACAGAGAAACACTCATTAACTGTTCTCCTCGGCTGAAAGCATCCGCGGCGCTCACTTCCGCACCCAAAGGAGCCATTCACCACAAACTTGGACGCGCTACTGAGGCCTTTCTTCTAGTTTCTGGCTGTACAAAGTCAAACAGAGGGACGGCCTTCACATAAACAAGTGTCTTTCTCTCGCTTTCTCTCCCTGCTTTGGCTTTTCAGAGGGATTCAGCTGGTCCTAAACCACATACAGTAAGAAAGATCATTTCCAAAGGCCTTAATTTACTTTGATGTGCTGCTCGGTTTTCAAGGGATGCCTTTTCTGAAGACGCATAAGCACTTTTAACTGTTTCATACCTGCACGCGTTACGGCCTATGTGTTGCAATTATCGGAAGCTTCCGCACGCAAGAGAAACAAACCTCCGCAAGACAAAGCTTAGCAACCCCTTCAAAAACATTTCAGACCTACCTTAGGCCTTCCCAGCGCTGCGGACAGCAGCTCATGAAATCTCTCGGCGCCGTGCCGATACGGCGGGAGCAGAGCGGGGAGGCAGGAGCGTCTTCTCTGGGACCGCCAGCAGGCCGGCTCGCTTTCCTGCCCCGGCTATCGCAGGGCTGATTGACATGCAAGACGACGGGAATCCAGCTTCCCGGTAAAGAAGCCAGATCTTCCTTATCTTGCCACTGCGGTCTCATTTCTCCAAATAACAGGCGTCTCGAAAATTAATTAACATTCAGGAAGGAAAGCCTGGCTGTAGGAGCGGATTTCTAATTAGCCACAGTTTGGGCCAGCAGCCTGCTTAGGAGTCAAGGCTGGTTTCACCGGCCGCGCAGGGTGCCGGCCCTGACTGAGTAAAAAGCAAACAGACCCGGAGACTGCTTACCTTGGTGATTCACGGATAACAGGGCAAAAAGAGCACATTAACATGAGCTTTTCAGATGCTGGGCTGGCGGCGCATCTCCAAGGATGCTAACAGCACTTGCAAGGAATCAAGAAACGCACGTCTTCACTGAATACCCGCACGAGCCTAACGCACAAAAACAGCATACACCATCGTAAGAGGTGACCTGAACCTCAGCCCTGCTTGGATGATATCACTCAGCATAACCTGTGCTTGGCTACGGACTGCAGAAGGGGTGGGATAAAGGTAAGGAAAGGAAATGGCAACGCTGGCACTCTCAGGCAGAGAGAGGTCTTCTGCAGCCCTGCTCAGACTAGATGACCTCCAGAGGTCTCTTCCAACCTCAACCATCTGTGAACCCTAGGCAGGCGGTGCAAGAGTTAAATGGTTTTTAATGATTAAAAGCATTCAGAAATAATAAAAAGCCCTTAAATTTAGGGCATAAGAGCAATTTTATGGAGAACTAGAGCAGGAAATAAGAGATAAGCAATAAAAAACTAAAGACACTGAGGAGCTGAGAGAGGCTCAAGACCACCTGGGCCGAGAGATACAGCCAGACGCTGTTAGCGGAGACCAAACATCGCCGCTGCCGAGCAGGACGATGCACCGAAAAGCGGAGCGGGCCGCTTCTTCTGAGCACAGAGCGGACAAAAGGCGCCCGCGAATCCTTCCGGGAAGGATAAAGGCACGGTCCGAAAGCGGGATCCCAAGGAGGAGGGGGGAGGCGGGAGGCGCCAACTTCTCCTGCCAGGCGCCGAGGTTGCAACAAGGTGATGAATGGGGAACGTGGAAGACGCATAAAGGAAAGGAATTGCGAGGAGGAGGAGGAATCGCCTAGTTTGCCCACCAGCGAGTAATGGCGCCAAAATGGCACTAGGATGGGGAGCCAGACAAAAAAAATAAAAAATCAGGAACTTCGCCTGCACAGGAAGATGCTGGGCCAGGAGACAAAGACAAACTAGTTTCTTCACAAAAAGGCTGTGGAAATGGCGGCTGTTAGGAGGAGCACAAGGAGATGGGAAAAAAAAAAAAAAAAAAAAACAAGGCTTAAGAAGAAAAGAAGCAACGAAGGAGACCCCACCTGGAAAGGGGCCAGGGGGTTGAGTGCCCGACATGAAGCCGAAAGGATGAGCTAGGCTAAGCCCAGCAAAAAGGCAATTAACAGCCCTAAGAGGCTGCTCAGGACCCTGGGATGACCAGGCTCTGGTTCCGGGGGCAGCAGCTGGCAAGGGCACATGAAGGGAACCACCTGGACAAGCTGCCAGAAACAGAAACTGCCCAAAGCGGCCACTACACAGCCCAAATTAGGAGGACGAGACAGCTCTGATCAGATGTCTACAGCTGTAGTCCGAAAGAGAAAAACAAACAAATAACACATTACAGCTAGTATCCCCGAAAGCAAGCTTGAAGGCTATTGAATTCAAAGTAAACCATTGGAAAAATTGCAGGGACCTCTCTAATCCCACCGTCGACTCCTTATTTCCTAGCCACCTTATCTAAACTTTTTTTTCCAGCAGGGAGAGAACAAAGATTTTATTAATTGAATTAATAAAATCCCTTGTTGACTCCAGTCCATCCTGGATGATAACAAATCCTTTCCAGATGGATTGTAATTTCCATTTAATCTTTTATTCCGCTGCCAGTCAGCAACACGCGCGGCACGAGAGCTCATCCAGCGGGCACAGCGCTAGATGCTCTCCTCCAGGCCCAAGAGCCCTTGAAGGGGCACTTGGGAAAGATAAGGCTAATTAAACAAAGGTGGGCATTTCGAGGCGCGGCGTTAAAACCGCATTAAGATAACACCACGCAGCCTCTCCCATTCGGAATTAAAGAGGTCTTAATTCGGTTTAGATCACTTTGGAAGGGAGAAGAGCTTCACTTAAAGCTTCCTCTTTGCTCAGATAAGGAGCCAAGCTAGAAAGATTGAGCCATCAGCAAAGGTCCATCAAGCACGTGGCTCCCTCCTGTCTCTCCTTTTCCTTCCCCCTCACCGAGCAGGCACAATAAAACCCCCGCGTACCCCAAGGCCAGGTGAAGGTTCCTCCTTAAGCCGATCATTTTGGGATAAGACAAGGTGGACAGAGCAATGCGGACAGCAGCTTTCCGCCGCTGCTTTTAAACAAGATGTCCTTTTATCATCCCTAATGCTTCCCTGCCCCGACTTGAAAAAACAAGCTCCTGTCCTCCCCCGCCCCGTTCAAGGATAGTTAAAGGATTAAACCAAAAAAAAAAAAAAAAAGAAAAAGAAAAGAAAAGAATTCCCGCCCTGGAAGCGACTGTCACTCCACAAAAGTGGGCCTTGAACTAAACCCAAAGAAAACATTTCTTCAAAAAAATAAAGGTGGAGTGCAAGGGGAAGACTCTGAAAATCCACGCTAAAACAAAACAAAAAAACCCGCAAACACAAACCGCACCACCACCACCAGCCACCCTCAAAGCCACTCAGCTGTTGAAAATAAAAGTACTAACTGAGCTGCATGTTGCTGGACCTAGGTCTGGATTTTCATCCCAAGCAGAAAAAGTGCTGTTCCAGCAAATCCAAGAAGAAACCACCTCTTTCCTCTGGGCATAACCACTGCAAAATGACTCCAATTGCGTTAATTGATCTACATTTAACTGTTGCATTCACATAAAAGCAAGTAACAGCAGCACCGACAGCCACAATTAGCTCCTACCTTAAAGGAGTTCTGACTCCTCTCTTTAGTGGTCACTTAACTCCACACGGAGCCAATGAAAACAATGCCTTTTTTAAGGATTAACAAAAAACAGCCTTGATAAGTAAATCAGGTTTATCTTCCCCAATTATTTTCCCTGTTCCCTTGAACGAGTTACCTGTGTTTACTGAAATGCCGTTACCGAGTACCCATAGACAGTTAACGATTTTCACAGGGACGGGGTTTCAGCCCTTACGTTCACGTGTTAATCCCACCTGTATAAAATCGCATTCCCAGTGATATAGGTTAAGCAGCGGATATCAGTCCAGAGCAGTAGGTACAGTGACATGCTGAGTCCCCCCTTTCGAGCGCAACTGCACTTACCATTAGCAGGTAAGGATCAAGCAGGCACGGACAAGGAGCTGGAAGCTTTCCGTGCTGTGTATCATCGAAACCTTCCTACAAAGGCACCTTGGCTCGAGGATTCAAGGTAAGGAAATCCTCAGATGGCTGCACTCATATTAATGCTGCTTTTGCACATTTTCACTTAATGAAAAGAATATCCTTTTTTGGTCAAAAACCAAAACCCAATATATAATCCATAAAAAAAAAACCCTCACGCTTAAATCCAAATTTACTTGGCTAAATTATAATCAAACACAACACTAGGACATTTCTTATGCAAAGCATCTAAAGGGATCACACAGTAACCAAGGCTTATCATGTATTTCTTAACTCTGAAAAAGTCAGCTAAGAAAACTTTGATACACTCCCCATATTGGACCCTGCATGCAAAATAGTTTGCCTTTTCCTCTCCTCCTTTGGCTGTCAAATAAATGAAGAATTGGGAAGCCTTCACCCAAAGACTGGCACAGCCTGTCAAAGACTTAGCGCATAATTGATGGGAAATCTAGTGTGTTTAGACAGCGCTGCCTGAAATTAGCCTCTACAGCACAGCGTGCCAAAACCCTCATGCCATTACGAAGGCGGCCAGTGAAAACGGGCCAAGTCCTGGCAGCTTGTACGGCAGCTTGTTTGGATGTGACCAAAGCAGCTCCATCCAAAAAATGCAGAACAGATTTGCTCTGGGAACCATCAGAAATGGCTATGTGGCCAGGAATAGGCAAATAATGCAGAAAAGGGCACTGTTAAGGAACAGAGGCATGTGAGACAGGTGCCACCATTGCCACCGATAAAGTGGGGCATAACATCATTGTCCAGAATGGGTATTCATCCACTCAGAAGTCCACTACCTCTCAGATGTCAGGTGGGAAAAAAAAACAACAAGGAGTTAGAATTAATAACGGCATAACTGTCCGTAAAGCTTTCCACCAACAGTGGACATCAGGTTACAAAGATCCTTGACTTGGACATCCCCAATGGTGGGGAGAAGCCTGGAAGCTGAATGAAGAGCAACGAGTTGGGCAGGAAGGGTGCAAAAATGCTGTCTCACATTGAAACTGGACTTCCCCAAGGGGAATTGAGTCAAATAACAAGAAAACACATCAAAAAATATTTAACAGAGCAGCCTACAACTCCCCACAATGACATCTGCACAATGCACTCTTGCACCTTATTGTGAGCTGCAGTTAATCAGGGCAATACCATCAACTCCATCAATGAGCCCGTGCTGTTGCTCTCCAGTACTGGGCAGATCAAACTAACGTAACCCACAAATTTCAGCACAAACATGAATTAATACCATCACCAATTAGCAGGAAGACTTCAGAATCAAGACTATAATCACTAACGTGAGGCTGCTGGCATAGAAGATCTCAATAGATCAAACTCGGTATCACAACTGCCTGCGATTTAATTGTCTAAAAATTTTTACAGTACATTTCCTCTGAGGCACATTTCATGCGATGTATGCAAGCTTAACAGGAACGCTCAAATTTGCGTACTAAGCTGGGTGCTATATTTTGTTGGATTTTTGCTTTGTTATGTTTCTTTTGAAGGCCTCTTGAGGCAGACAGAAGGTTTACGACTCCGAGCTCCCCAGAAGGCAGCAGATAATATCTATCAGGAGATAAGCTTTCAGAGATCAAAGCAAAAAAATGTCCTTCCCTTTAAAGAAGGCTCAAAGAAAAAGTAAAATAATAACGGTCAACTGAATCCTACCTCTCTTTTGGCATACTTATAAAAAAACGCACTCGTAATCAAATACATTCCTCTTCCCCTCCGTCCACTTGTAGCAGCAATGCTATCATAGCCGCAAAAGGCTAGGGATAAAAGCACAGCAAGGTCTCTTATTACTTCTCCTAATCTATACTTGGCCAACAGTCACAGCTGCAATAAAAGATAACATTTCAGGTGCATAATCTCAAAAACAGCCACAAAAAAAAAAACACCCAAAACCCAAAAAACCAAACCAAACCAAAAAACTTCCAGTGCTTGAACGTTAACCTGAAGAACACATGAATGTTTTGGAGAGAAAGAATACAACTAAACCTTAGTAGAGTCTAACAAAAATAAACAAACTGCAACAACACTTAAAGTCTCAAACACAGGAAAGTTTCCGCTTATTAAGTTTAGTACCAAGACATGAAAAATATCCTCGGATTAATCATCAGTGCAAAAAATTATTTTTTTCCCCAAATGTTTGCCATAACTTAAAGGAGGGTCTTATAGAGAAAGAAACTCTGCATTAACATTCAAGTTTTATGATTTTTGTATTTAAAAAGGGAATGCTGCTTTATTAAAAATGCCCTTATTGCTACACACTTTTTGACAACTTTCATGTCCACACCAAAACCATCAAAACCACCCCAAATTTAGAATCTCTAAGTAGGAAAGGATGCATGCTCTAATTCTGATTTAATAGTAATATGATTTTTTCTTTATCATGTTATTTTGGCGGTGCTATTTTTTCCTCATAATTTTATATAATGAAGAAATGATGAGTTATTTTATACCAAAGAAACACAGAGAAAGGGAGAAAATGTTTGAGATTAAAAAAAGAGGCTATAGGTAGTGGCTCATTATCAAGTCCTTTTTACGGCTTGTAACATCAGGATCATCTGTATTCTGCACAGGGGACAGGCCAGTGCAAGCAGCCACACAGATTAGATGTTCTTGGGGTTTGCGAGCTGAGTCCATTATTTATCATTAACAACTGCGGTAATTATGCTGCAGGGCGCCACCAGGTTAAATTACTCCGATATCCACGTTCCAGGGAGAGTATCGGGAAATCTAGGCAGGGGGACTTTTAGGGGTGGGAAGTCTGCAGAGTTCAATTATTGAGTCACAGCTCATTAAAAACAGAGGAATCCTTGGAAAAACCAGTAGACTAATCCCGATTCGGGGCAGGGGGGAACTGTTCAAGCACGCTACTACTACACCTACACACGGGTTATTTTAGAGCGTGCGTTGCCCCTGCCTAGAGGGCTGCCTTTTCCAAAGGGATTTGAAGGTACTTGCCTCACAAGACTTCCAGCAAATCTTTCAGAAACTCTTAAAAGCGCATCTGTACATCAGAATCGCCACCACTATCCAGAGCAACTAATTTACTGACTTATCCTGCGGTCCGTTTGCCCGTTTGCATGCATTCCTTCAGAGGACAAAGCAGAGGGACTCTCAGCTCGCTGCTCGGGGTAGGCGGAAACACCTTGGGTTTCTGCTTGGGTTTTGAATCCATGCAACTTGTTGACTACAGCTGGTGTACAGTCATCAGAATATCATAAAGATTTCAAGTGCTCATTGTACCAGTCCATTTGACGGTCCCTACGTTTTGCAACACTTTGGCTGTTAAATGAACCACATCACCCCTGCTTGCCATGCAGCTCAGGGAAGGGAATTCAGAAACCCAACCGGCTTACAGAACTAAAGGCATGGATAGGTTTTGGCAGAAAACACACTCCGACAGACTATTAATAGGAAATGCAGATTAAAATAAATATTCATGAGTTCCAAGTAAGATGCAAAGAGCTTCTTGCAACCACATTAACCACTTTTGTTTTCTTAAGATATTTTTAATGCATTGGCAGCCCCAAAGAAGTTCTTGGATATAGAATAAAAATGTTAAGTCTTTGCTCCTGCTATTACTAGTCAGTTCTCTTCGACAAGCTTCAGGGCAAATTAGTTTCCATCGCTGGAAAATACCCATGCTTTACTCAAAGGGTTAGCAATTTCATAGCATGTATTTGTTGCCAACTCTCTGTCAATTTACTTTCCAACTAATTTAACACATCTTGACTCTAAAGTGTTTCTTATTTTCTCCCCTGCTGGTACTGCGATGTCAGAGATCAAAGGCTCGTTCCCATCTTCCAGCTCCCGCTACAGTCAAGCGAATTACCAGATACGTTACAAAAAACTTGCAGCGCTCGCCCAAACGTGGTCACAAAACAACCCAACAAAGCTCTGAATGCGTCGCGAAGTCGGGCATACTGACCGACTGACGCTGGAAAGACGGACTAACAAAGTACAAAAACCTCTCCCCCATACCGTCCGGAAAATGCAGACATTCACACACGTGTGGGCTGGGGAAAAGAAAAAAATCCTATTGGAGAAAAAAAGAAAAAAAAAAAAGAATACATGGGATTTCTTTCAGCTTGGTTTAATAAAGCTAGTAAAGAGATTTGTAAAGCTTTGGCAGGTCTACATGGTTGTTAACCTGTTCTTGCCCACGTGCACCACGAAGGACTTGCAGGACGCTCAAAAGAAAATAACGAGCGAACGGCTAGGAAAGGCCAGGTCAAGCGTTTCTAGCTCACCTCGCTCCTCCCTTCAGCACAAGTTAATCCTCCTTTGGCACCGGAATAAAGAAACACAAGCAGAAATCCCTTCTGCGCTGGCTGCCTGCCCAAAGCATCGTGTCTGCAAACTTTCATCGAAAGCCCACGTTGGAGCGAAAATGGATTCAGCAAAGACAATTCATCGCTACAGTAAGCGGCTCTCTCCTAACAAAACATACCGGACAGCTTGGTTTTACGACTCACGCCGGCGGGAAAGGCGCGGGTACACGCACGGCACGCCGGGAACAGCCAAGTTCGGCGTCTTAAGCCCGCAAGTAACGCTTGCGAAGCGAGAGACGTGCCACAGCGGCGACACGTTGCACGGGGGAAACGAAAGCAGGAAGGATTTTTCTCGCCTCGCTTTCAAGTTCACACCAAGGCCTCCCCACCTCCAAACAGTCAAAGTAATGAACTCCGATATTCCCAACGCCAGTAAATTAGCTGTGTGAAGGGATTAAATCAAACCGGCACCACTGAGCTCAGAGGGCTGGATCAGAGCCTGGATGGCGGGAGAGTCTGTAGAGAATTCCCCGGCACCGTAACGAACGCTTGGCGAGAAATTGCGGGTGGGGGGACCAAAAAAACCCCAACAGAGAAGGTAAACGTTGCCCGTAATGACTATCAGGGGAAAGCACTAACTCAAAAAACTCCAACAGCAGTTTACTTAAATTAAGTTACCAGCACGACAAGGGTGCAACTTCAAGGTAGCCGTCGCCCCAAGCGCGTCCGCAAGACCGTTCAGGATTTCATTTTATTTAACTTGAACGAAATTAGTGCCTCAAAGCAGTTAGGATAACGTTCTTGCATCCGCCCAAACTGCAAGAAACGCGAAGGAAATCAACGTTCCCCAAGCAGCCAGGCAACCCCCCCCCATGGAGGGCTCCCAAAAAATCCCAGCAGGCCACCACCAGATCCAATTTTTGACCATTTCCCCAACGGCCTTCACACCAGAGGCCTTCAAGGTCTTCAAGCATATTGCCTATCGGACAGCGGTTAGACGGACGGGAGGCAATCAGTGCTGGAGAAAATCCTGCTCAGGGGCTGAAATGCCTGGGGCATTGAAGAAGCGGGGGGGGGGGAAAAGAAGGGAGGAAAAAAATCTAAATGAATCATAGGGGGCAATGGATAATTCATTACGACGGGCTCCTCCGGCTCCTCTGGGAGGGCAGCAGCGACAAGCGCCGATGACAGCAGACACGACTGCAGACGCAAGCTCGGCTCTTACCGGGGAGACGAAGACGACGGCTTCTGCAGCGAGAAGGCTGTCAGCTCACAGCAGCCACACCAGGGATAAACGAAGACATTTAAATAAGATAGTTAAGCCAACCAAACTCACTGCGGTTACGGAAGCCAATCTTTTTTTTTTTTTTTTTTTTTTTTTTTGCCTTTTTGTCAAAGAAGCTACGAGCAGAGTTTGACGGACCGGGCAGACGCAAGACGGGCAACGCTAAAGCTCCCAACTTTTAATACCTATCTACTTTCTTGAGACAACAGACGCTAAAACCACATAGCCTGAGCTCACACGGCGATGACGGACAGCAACGGCCAAATCCCTCCCAACGCTGGAGGTACGGCCACTAGAGGCACAGAGCAAATAAAGCTGTTTTCGGTTGCGTTATTCCCCTGCTCAGCCTCATTTGAAAAACAGGAACGAACAAGCCTGTCTTCCAGACGCTTCTTAAGCATGCACTTAATTCTAAGTGGGGTTTCACTGCACAGCTAACTGGATCTTTAATTACTTCTCTGTGTCTTCCTAAATTGGGTCATACTGATACTGGGTCTCCGCTTGCAGGGAATTAGTACCAGTCGTGTTAAGCAATGCACAAGAGCCGGAACTGGTATTAGCAGCGTGAACGAAATACAGTCGTTACCAACAGCGAGAACAGCCTGGCCACAAACAGCGGGCTGACTCGGACAACAAAATCCCTCTGAAATCCTGTCCTCGGCGAAGCAGGAGGTCATCTCAACGCGAGTTGATGCTTTATGCCCAATGTTAATTGCCCGATTTCTTTAATGCACGTCCTCCCCTGATAGTCCTCATTCTTCTAAATCCACGCACAACCCTTCTACAGCCACCGCACGAGACGCTTCAAAGCGTCCTCCCCGAGCAGCGCCCCGCGTGCCAGCACCGACTCCGCACGTTTCCGCGTTGAAGGCGGATGCGATGAGAAAGGTTTGTTTCACCCACGGCTCCTTGAGCACGTGAGGGAGCTCTCTTCTGCCGGGAGCGGCGTGTTGTCACCTTGGCCGCGACTCTCCGATGACGGGACTGGGGAGACGGCGCTAAGCTCGCGCTCCCGCCCCTATCAGCTTTTCTTGCGAGAATTAGCAGCTCTGCCTCTAGATAAAACACCACAGAATATCACCTTCAAGAATGAAAGCAAGTTTTCTGGCCTGTGATTGCTGAAAGTGCGGCTTGAAAAACTGAATGAGAAGGCATAAAAAAAAAAAAGAAAAAAGAAAAAAAAAAGAGGTGACTGAGAAGAACAAGAGATGTTAACAACGAAGCTGTTAGGTGAGGAGGATCCAGGTCATCAATTTTCCTTCAGTATGAATCAAATACTGTTAACAACGTGGAAGCGGCTTCATGATAAGACACGCAGACGCATCCAAGAAATTTAATACTCAGCCCCTCATCACAGAATTTACAGCATTTAATCGGCCAAATGGAAAGGCAGAGGCTCTCATCGCTGGGCAGGGGGGAGGCATGACAAGGGAGCAGGCAGGGATAACAAATGCCCGGTGAAGTCATCGGACCGCCCGCAAAGGCGCTCTGACAGCTCAGCCTCGCTGAGGCGGAGGGTCTCAGAGATGATAAAAGTTCATCTCTCCTCCGGGCACAATTTAATTCCCCACGTGAAGGGACTAAGGGGAGGCCTCCGTTTTCTTCCATGGCCAAGAGGACGTTGATGATCGCCGAGTTACAGATGTCCGGCTCATCCACCCCAACGAGCCCCTCTGCTCGAGGGGTACTTCTGCCTCTGCCCTGATTTCTCCTCCTTCCTCAGATCCTCTCTCCAGGCTGCTTTCTGGAACACTTCCCTTTCCAAATCTCTTTCAACCTTCACCTAGATCTCCATCCCTCATACCACCCTGATTAATACTGAGCAAATTTGCCCGCCTCCAGGTTGCACACACCGCATGCCTAGCAAAAAGCTGTCCAGCGCCGTGCAAGATCATCCAGTCCCTCACCAGCTCTTCGCGTGCATCCCTCCCAAAGGTGGTCACAGCAGCTCAAAGGCTTGTTTCAATCTAAGCCCTCTCAGAGGCAGCAGTACCCATCAGGCGAAAGAGCTAAGATACGGATGCAAATCTTTGTGTGCAAAAGATGTGCGTTAAACACCATACAGAACAACAACCTTCAATTAAAATTAAAATCTACTAACAGAGAAGTTGTCATCCTTCCCCACTCCCGTTCTAATGGGAATGGCGGAAAAAAAAAGTGTGAACTTTATAGATCAACCACTATGTTTTTTGGCATCTATTGATGTAACCATATATTTTCAGCCACAAGAATGTCACGAACACCAAGTTTTCTAATAGTTCCTGGAAAGAGAATTTTACTTATAGTTCCCAAGTAACCTGTTCCACACAAATTAGTGCTAAAATGAATATCTAGCTCCCATTTTCAAATCAAACAACTGGAAAGCAGAAAATTGAACAGAAATGGAAGGTTATTGGCAGTCACAGTTGCAAACGGCTGTCCAGGGCAGTTCCTCCTCTTCACGATGCTCATCTAAACATTGATTCAGCACACACAAGCCATCTTCACTACTCTGAATGGGAACTGCTAGGACTTTTTTTTGTTTTGTTTTGTTTTTTTTTGAAATGGTAGGTGAATCAAAGTGCCTTTTGGCTCCCAGAGAGCCAAGAGACAAGTACGGTTTTGGTCACCCCAACGTATTCTTTCCAGAATTTCCATGGTGACCAACGTTTTCTTTCTTTCTGCTGACAATTACACATAGTTACAATTTCACATAGGATTTGGCAGATTCCTGTTGTAACCAGCTTTCCTTTCCAGCCTGGTCTCTGCGCTGCAGGGCTCAGCAATCTGTTTTCTGTGAAGATAACTGGAGTCTCCTCCTGCCTTGACACAGCCACAGGGCCCAGCCAAGGATCCAGGAGAGGCTCTGCTTGCACAGCTGTTGTGCTGCCCATGTCCCTTCTCAGGGTGACTAGTACAAAGCCACCATCTCCAGCAGGGCAAGAATCCATGCTTTTCCTGGATGTACACATTTACTTTCATAGAAAGGGTGCTGGTGTATGAAATTGCACTAAACGGGGTCTCCAACCTTCATGTGTCACAGCTGGCCGTGTTGTCCCTCCTCGAGCCCTGCAGGAATTGCCCACGGATTTTGAGAAGCATCCTCTCTCTTGAAACGCAACACTGAAGCTGAAAGACTGGTTTTCATCTAATGACAGAAATCACGCTAACAACACCCAAAGAACAATTCTCACGCTGCATGCACTTCTCGGTCGATCTGATATATCCAGGTGTAGACCTAGACATGCAAACAGGTAATCGACTACTTCATTACGAGGAAGAGCGCTCCAACAGTTCTTGTTTCAGAAAGAGAATCTACTGCACAGCTTGACTGAGGACAAATCCAGTGCCTTCAGGTTTTTTCCCCCCAAGAAAGCACACAACAGGCAAAAGTATTACAAGAGCTGCTAAAAACGCCAGAGGCTGTGGCCATGCAACTCAGCCTGCCACTGCCCTGCTGAAATTCTCATTTGTCTGCCACCAACAGTGCTATGCAGCAATGAAACGGTTAGTGCATCTGAATTCTGAACAGGAGCAGCTATATGCTTGCCATTTTAGGACCCTAGAGACTGGGAGCTATCCCAGCATTCCATATATACCAGAGATTTCCTGCTGGATGATGAGCAGAGAGTTTGGGAAGTCCTCCTCTTTCCTTGCGGCTGAAGTTGCCAGTGGTGGGTCTGCACTGGAGAAGCCATCAGAGCTTCTCGCCAGGCCACCCTGCACGCCCACCACGCTGCAAACTGCACTGTGCAAGAGCAACCTAGGGTGCCACGCTGAGATGAGAC
Source organism: Struthio camelus (assembly GCF_040807025.1). NCBI lineage: Eukaryota > Metazoa > Chordata > Aves > Struthioniformes > Struthionidae > Struthio > Struthio camelus. The sequence continues at coordinate 1,551,106 of NC_090945.1, forward strand.
ACAAGAAATATGAAAGTTCAGCAGGTTTAGTTTGGAGTTCTCCATAAGCATTGACACAAAACATAAGGCAACAGACTACCCGGGAGAAAACCAGGCATTTGACGATTTTCATGACTGGAGTGACATATTAATGGCCTTTGATATAAGCAATGTACAGAGAAATAAATGCCACGCACAGACAGCAAAAAAAAAAAAAAAAAAAAAGAGGGGGAAGGAAAGAGATATTTCATAATCAAACCAGAATTTAAGCTTTACAAAAAGCAGAAGCTGTTCACATCGAGAGCACCTCATTGAGGCTGCTCATCGGGACAACAGGAAACTTCTGCCACTTGCCCAAGGGTATCCAAGAGATCTAATGCAGTGTTAGGATGCCAACAAGCAGAACGGAAAATAACATATGTAATATTATATCCCATGAAACCTACTAAATCGGTGACAGCCGGGATCAGGGAGGAGGGAAGGGAAGAATTTGCCCCGAAGGCAAATTTTTTCCAGAATTCGCCTGCTTCAGGACTACTCGCGCCCCCAGCGTGGCTCGAGATTAACCAGGGATCACATGCAAATTGACGAGCCCTAAATTCCTATTTCCGTAAAGCCAGCAGGGCTCCTGACTACTCTGAATTTGGGAAAAATCATTTCTTTAGAAAGGTTAAAATTTATAGTGATCGCGTGCATTTGAATGTACCGTAAGTGAGGAAAATCCTAAGCAAGCAGCAGATTAGTTCTGACATGACTCTGTCTAACCAACCCCAAAGGAAATCATTCCACCTTTCATCACATAAAAAAAACTTTGTCTGCAGCGTGCTAGACATTCACAGGGCACTACGCAGTCCTAACCGGAGGATCGACTTTGCCCCAGCCAACATCTGAAGGCTTTCTTTGGAAACAGCCCTTTTCCCCCCTCCCACAGTCCCCCTCTTCCAATTATAATGTAACTTAAGTATATGTTTGTAGATGTTTTGCCATCATAGCTAAAGCTCCTGCCGCTTCGACTAGAAAGCTTTCCCTCATGAACAGCTTTGGCCTCCTGAAAGGTTTGAGTAATAAAACAGTGTGAGATATAGCCATGCAGGATAAACTCTCCTTCGGAAAATCTGAGAAATTCATTCTGTCCCCAGAACAGAGCTGGGAGAAGCCAGAAGGATTTGCTTGTTGCAGTTATTAACTCAATTAAGCATGCAGGAAGGGGTTGCTGGGTAAAATGCAACATGGGTCTGCACGCATGTAAAATGCGGACTCAAGGAGTCTTAAAATGCCCTGGTAAATAAAGCAAAAATCGACCAATAAAATATTTTATAATGACTATTTATGTGTATAACAACTCATTATTTCAATTCTCCGCATCAGGGATTTCTTGTTCCTTTCCTCTACCCTTTCAATAAATCTAAATAAATTATACATTTAAAAACAGTCTAGGCATCTATAACAACAGAAACAAATTTCATTTAACATCCAGCTGTCAAAACCAGCCCTTCTGTCACTCTCTATTCAAGTCTGCTTTACATAATTCATGCCGTCTTAATTACTTCCTTCACTTTCTGGATAGGATAGCACTTAAGGACGAGCCACTTAGAGCACAGTCACTTCCCTTTGGAGAGGATATGATGGTGTGACAGGATCGCTTGCAAAAAAAAAAAAAAAAACCCACCGATGCTGCAAGGTCTCCAGGTGGGAAACCATGCTTACGCATATGTTTATGCGGCCTACCCTGATGGGCCATCAGTTATCTGCATGTTACTGCAATAAAAATAGCAGTACGTATACATAATACTATGTTCAAATGCAGATATACAGTGCTATTAATAGCCTTTCTTTTTACTTCTTTAACTCTCTCATGAGCAGAAGCTGATAGCGTTTATGGGCAGCATGGGAAAAATACTAGCTCAAACCAGAGCGATATGATGACGATGATTTTTTTTTTTTTTTTTAAATGAAGTCCCCCAAACTGAAAAGAGCAAGGGAATTCTTAAGTCTCGGCAACAGTCCTTCCCATCCTCCATGCCATTAGTCAGCCAGATCTGCAAACAGAGCTTCAATCCCATGTATACGAAAACAGGCGTGAAGTAATGCATGCATCGCTCTAGAAATATCCCATCCCATTTGTATAGGATAAATAATTAAATTGTTTTAAGTGGTCTAATCTATTAATGCCTGGAGAGGCCTTAATTTTGGTCACTAAATTTCAAGAAACTGCGTTCATCAATTCAGTACAGTTACAGCCATAAATCAACCTCTTTGCTGTACATGACTAATGAATTCACCACATGATGAAAAAAAGCCAATTTCTCAAATTGAGGTCTCACTCTTAAAATGTTCTTCATTCTCCCTATTGCCCTGCACTTTTTCTCCTCTCTGCGGTCTCATGAAATCAGCAGCAAGAGAATTTGAGAGAGTCTGGATGCTGGAGATATCTACTCCGGAGAATAGCCACTGACACTTGGGCAATACACAAAACTTTCAATTTGCGCTGCCCCTAGCGATGTTTTGTTTCAGCTTTGTGACCAACGTCACACCTGTCCTACAGATTTCCTCCCTTCTCCAACATCCTTAGAAAAACGTGCAATATTCAAAAGGCATAGGTTCTCGATTTCACGTTCCTCTTCCACAGCTGCCTTTTCCCTGCTGAAAGAGTGGAAAGAAATTATGCACGGGAACTCTGCTGAGAATTTTCTTCTTCTTCATGAAAGCCCAACATGCTCAGAATTCAAATAAGGACCAGAAAGGCCCTAATTCCATATACACGTTATCAATATGTTACACGTCTGAAAATCTCGCCGCACTTGCCAAACTTCAGGGTGTCCCCCTGGGTTCAAGGGATTAAGACGTAACCTTGGGTGAAAAGTGGCTACACAACCAGGGGCTACACAATCAGGATTTCCCATACCAACGCTGAGGAAATTAAATTCATGGTGAAAATACTCAGCTGCTGAAACGCAAGGGAACACTGGAAGAAACTAAACACGATTAAAAAACACGAGTTGTTTATTTTTTGCAGAAGAGCCCCAAAACAGATTTGGCAGGAATACTCCATAAGCTCACTTATTTATTCATTCATTTCAGCGGCCACGCTCCACTTTGTAAGCTATTCCTGATAATTCAAGCAGACACGTAAGAAGTATTCAGTTCCTGCACGTATTTTAGAGCCTCGAAAATTAAGATGTTTGCACTACGTGCAGACTAGCGTGCCTATCTGCGTACATCTCCAAAGACGACAGCTGAAAAGGGGGATATGTGTTTTTTAATCTCTTAATTATACTCCTTGTCCCCGAGTGCATTAATTTGGCAGCCGAAGGTTTCTCCTCTCACCGAAGGGTGAGACGAGAGGGCCTCCAGGAGTCCCGATTTCTGGCATCACCTCGTTCCCGGTTTATGCTCGAGGCTACCTCCCCTCTGACGGAGTCTTAATTGGAACGAGCTTCCTCTCTGACGACTGGATCAGAACTGCAGCAAGTTAATCCTATTAAACCATACGAGCTTAAAAAAAACTCCGAGCTTGATGAGAGGCAGGCTGTTTCCAAATTGGTATACTTACGATCCAAGTTAGATCAGGGGCAAAATATTAAAAGGCACTAGAGCCACTTAAGAGCTAACTTCCATTTCCAAAAGAAACGTTTCGACACCGGGAAGCTAGGGCTCGCGCCCATTCAGTGGAAAATCAGGTGTCCGGCTGCCATGGGCGCTCTTAAGCGTTGTAACTTGCAAAATTTCAGCTTCAGAGAAAGACTCTTAAGAACGTACAGGAATTTACTTCACCTCCTCTCAATACGAACATGCAGGTCTTCTCAAAGGGATCCTTGGCGTATAGGCGGTTTCTGTCCCTATCCGAAAGCCCTTGACCAAAGACACTTTTGAGGGGCGCTATGCCAACTGGCATTATCAAATCTGGAAGCTGATGCACCCTTTTAAGCGCTTCATCCTCTTCCTCCTCCCTCTAGGCACGCACTCTTTGCAGAGCACTTCTGGTCGGTCTTTAAATAATTGAAAAGTGACTGCAGCTTGTACTCCACCTTGGCCACCTCTGGGCACGACGGACCACCTTAACGAGAAATGGGGCAGTGGTGATGGTCAGATACAGTCCACCTTGGGTCGGCACACCAGCTAGACCATCCATCGCCAGGAATGCTCCACGAGGCGACCCACCAGAGCTTGCTTGCAAGGCAGCTCTTTTCACACGCAGCGTTACACTGGCACCTAAGCGCTTTCTGGATCCCAGCCCGACACGACAGGCGTTAGCCTGCACTGTTGAGAGCCTGCCTTTAACTCTTTACATCTAGCTACAAGTGCAACTAATCAACCAAAATTGATTTTCCAGAGCTCAGCCTAATCCACTGCATTGAAGGTGACCTATATTCTCTGTGCGTATTTGTACTTTGAGGGGTCTTTTTTTCCTCCTCCTCCTCTTATTGGTGTCTCAGATATTAGATGCTTGCGTCCAGATGTCTGTAACCAGGCCAGTTATTCAAAAGGTTGCCAAGGAGCACTTATAACAAAGGCAGATTTTGGAGGGATCTTGAAGAATCCCTGCCCACCTCAAAAAGCACCACGAAAAACATCTCCACAGCGATAATCACTCATCTGCTTTTGTACAGTCACCTCTCACTCCCTGTGGGAAGACTATTCAGGTACTAGCCTGCTCATACGTGCCTGCGCACCAGCATCCCCGACCGCAGCATGCTGCTCGGACATGCATAATTCAGACCCAGGACATCTGCAAGGAGCACACATCTTCCCGCAACTAACCTTGCTCCCTACAGCCCAACAGCTGCTTTTACATTTCACTCCATACCTTTACTAGTATTTGCATTGATGACCAAAGCTTTCCACCCATCGTAAATAAAATCAGAAAAAGAAAATGCTAGTTGGGCACCCCTGCAACCATTTAAGTGGATCACGCTCTACCACATGGCCAAAGGAGCTGACAGTTTATGAGGAACAGATCAGGCATTTTGGGGACGGATATAATTATTCCTGCGTGGTTTGCCGTACTTTGCGTCAACTGGGACGTTCTGCTTAATTCAAAGCCACCTGGGGAAAGGAAGACTGGAAGTATGCTCTCCAAAGAGAAATGGCCTAAAATCTCAAATTCAACATAAAATTTTCTTCTTCTGTACTTTCAATTTCGCTTTAAAATAACAATGACAATCATAAACCTTCAGCGTTAATGTTAGGTTTCACAGGAAAAAGAAAAAAGATAAAGTAAATACTAATAAAGAAATAACATTGCCTTTACATAGGTAGAAGATGCAGCCTGAACCGTAACGCTGTGTACAGTACAGCTCATCTTGTCTCAAACACGGCAATGCAAAATTAAAGGGCATTCGGGGAAAAACAGCGAGAACCTTCATACGCTCTTAAAAAAAAAAAAAAAAGAAAAGCCAGAACAACTCCCATATGAAGAAATATTTGAAAGATCATAACTTTCTTCCCTTGGAGAGCAGATAAATTAGAAGCAATATGACAAATGCATGTAAGCTAATGAACGGAAATCGAAAAGATAGCTGGGATGCCTCTGTCCTCACTGTCTGAGGATATGAGATGAGTGGGACGGCAACGAAATTAAAATCTGACCAAAAGCAATCCGTTTTCACACAATAAGTTATTATCCTGCTGGACTTGCAGCTCCTGGAAGTCATCAAATCCAGGGACTTAATGAGATTCAAAAAGGGCTTGGGCATTCATATGGACATCAAGAACATCCAGCAATCATAATTTATGCTACCGAAGAGAATCTAGGAAGAATATTAAATCTTGGGCATCGGAGTCAAGGCGCGTCTCTAACTAGGAGGGATCAGGGTGAAACCCTGCTCCCGTCGGGGCACCTTTCCTGCTAGCCACCTCCAATCCCCTTCGTCCCTGCACCAGTTTCGGCCTTCGGTACGTTCCCCTTGCCCGCACATCCCTCTCCCACCCCTTGCGTCGTCTCGGCAGGGAAGTTTTTCCTTTCCCTTCTTTGTCACTGCTTCTACTTTGGGTAAAAGCATGTAATATACGGCCTGCTATGAACTGCGACACTCTAACAGGCTGAACGCCGGGGCCATAATTCAGTCCGGAGGCTCTACTGCTGCCCATAAACTACTCGCTGTCTCCCAGTTTACGATGTCAGCAGGACTCCAACTGAATTAAGGCTTCCACTGTATATAACTGACACCAATGTATTATCCCATGCATAATGCATAGAAGATGCCTCCAATCATAAATCCCATATCCTGCCCTTTTTTACATCACAGATGCAGCAAGGCATCTCTTGTACTCTCCGCCTGCTAATATAGAAAACCCTTCTCCTGAATCATAACCGCAGCAAAATCTTTTCTTGGGTCACTGCTTATGTTAAAAACCTTCTGTGACCGCTTTTCCCCAAAGAAATTGAGATAAACTTCAGTCCATCCCACTAACAAAACTTAAATTTCAGAACCACACTGAACTGACGATCCAGCAGCATTGTCTGTGTCTGTTCACGTTTTGCCACCGGTTAAGTGGATTATTTGTGGTTAACGCCCATCTTTGCCCGCTTGGATCTCGTCCTCACGCAGCACCTGGAAACTCCTGCCAAAGCAGCTCAGGGTGCAAAAGCATGTGGTAGCAGCAGAGCAATCACAAAAAATGTAATTCCACACTGTGGATCCCAAGCTGCAAGCGTGCAAAGGTGAGGAACGTCTACAGAGGGTGTCCCCAGCCCTGCAGAGAAGTACAGAAATCCCCCGCGTGCACTCTACGCACAGAGAAGGCGCGGGATGAGCCCACACTGCTTTTACACATTTTAGAATGGAATATACGGTTCAAGCTCCAAAGACTCCACAAACGGTGCAATGAAAAAGTCTACTGAATGAATGCTTTGAAATATCCCGGAGAATAGACAATCCCCTGTGTATAAACCCGATTTTGACCTCAGGCATACACTAACTGAGCTCTTTTGTACAAAAAAGGCAAAGAAACTGATACAGATGCATTTCTTGAAAGTCATCCTACCTCACAGCTATTTAGTCGTTATTTCTAGCCAGAAGATTAAACGGAGAAGGAGCACAGATGTATTCTTCTAGTCTGATCAAATTATTTCTTTGTTGTTTTAAGACAGCGTAAATCAGTTTGGCCTGAATAGACTTTGCACACTATCATACAATGCTCTAAATCAATTTAATCCCGATGATGAAGACCAAGCGCTCCAATGGCCATCACCTTTGGGCAGATGAGAGATGCAGGAAGACTGAGAAGCTACTCGACGCTCACGGCTTCTGCAATCGAGGCACTGGACAGGAGGGGCCATAGTCAGGATGCAGACACTTGGCTTCAAACTTTTTTGGGGGGGAGCATCTCAAATAATGCTTTTCATGATACAAAATATGTTTTGGGGAATAGTAGAGACCAGCACCTGAAGGCACAGGGCACCATCTTCCCACACAGCAGTTATGGGAAGGCTGTTCTGTGCTCTTGCACCCATCTCCCATCGATGCACCTACTATCAATGTAAGCATAAATGCAGCGCACACGTTTTGATGGGCATACTCTGCTGTCAGCGCCAGCTCCATCTTTGCTGAAACGTCCCTCCACAGCTACAAATTAGGAGCTGCTGTTCTCAGCAAGTCCGAAGCAGTTGGTAAAACAGATGACAGGAGGACGTAACAAGTAGGTGGTCTTCCGCAGCAAAAGCTGCATGCGGCAGGCTGCAAAGGGTTAGCTAGTCCCTTCCCTCCGGCACTCCCGAGCCAGCCACTTCCATGCTAGCAAAGCAACGGATGAAGTAATAAACTGGGATTTCCCTGCCTGAGTTTCAGCATGAGTTCAGGCCACTTCAAGACATGACTTATCCAAGAGATTATCCCGTGTCTTCTCTTTGTCAGTTAAGACTGAGGCAGTCTTAGAAAACAGCGAGGATGAATTTTTCCAGCTGCCTATAGGAAGCAACTGATAAATTTCCGTAGACAAAAACAACTCTGGAGATTGCCAGTGCTAACAGAAGTAGCTCAGCGCAAGACCGTTTTCTGAGAGACCGCTGACTGAGACCAGCCCGTACCACACACAGGTCTACCACGACCACCCAGCTGGCTCCGGGGACGGTCAGCTAGCGAGGCCTGCATTAGCGGAAACCACAAATCCACAAGGGACCTTTCTCCGCCAGCCTACAAGGCTCAAGGAGGCCAAGAGACCTCTCCTTTGGGCCACGGAGGTTGCCGGTCGCCCATGCCTTTGCCAGCTCCCGTCCGGATTTTCACAAACGGGAGTCACGCGTCAGCAGCGATCAAAACCCAGCGCACAATACAACTGTCCATTTTTCAATCTAGCTTATTTCTTGCTTTTAAGTGCTATGTTTTATAGCTGGCCACGGCTACCAGTTGGTATCCGGGGAAGCCTAAAGCACTGTTTTTGATCTATGGAGCCTTCCAGGGTTTAGAACCTAATTACCCCAGAAAGCGCTACCTTCTCCTCATCTGTTACCACGGCAGCCGCCATCCGTCGCGATGCTTCGACTGACGAGCCCTGATTTACCAGGGTACAGGGGCAATTCCAGAGGACTGTCGTTTTCAGAATTTACTCGCGCTTGGTCTGACAGCATTTTCAGGAAAGGAAGGGGTAGGATAAATTAAGAGCGTACAAGCGGGGAAGTAGTGATTTCTTTTTTCCCTCCAGAGTGATTCAACAGTTCAGTGCACACTGTTCCAGTAGCACTTTATTATTTTTTTCCTTAGTAATACCACGCGTGCCCTTGTCCCAGGGTCAAGGTGCATAAGGGATGAGTCGACTTTGCTTCGTTTTAATATATCTTTCTGCAAAGTGAGAAAACAGGCTGCTTAACCAAGTCGTAAGGCCTGTTTTCAAGGGAGGGGAAAAAAAAGAATCAGAATGCATGGAACATGAGCTTTAATATTATCTATTCATGTCTAATGGTTACAGAAACTACTATTTAAAATGAAACATTAGGATTTTTCTGTACTCATGACGCTTTTTATGTGGCAATCTCAAAGCGCCAGACTCATGCTTCCCAGAAAGAGAGAAGCTTAGCTTCCCCACTGCAACATCTCAGCTCTTCAGAAATGCGCTTCCCATGCCATCTGTGTGATAACAAATTTAGAAAAAAATGAGTAGTACCTTGGCAGTCTTTACCAAACGTTACTCAGGATGCGGGGGAAGGCGGCGGAGGGGGTTCCTATCAAATGGGACGTTCGGTATCTGAGTCAGAGGTGATGACAATGTCTGAGCAGGGTGCCGCTTTCTGAGAAATATGCCATTGGGTCTGGAGAGCCTGACGCAGCTGCGCTGCGTTTCAGCTGAGGTCTGCTCATTCAGTCCTACACGGCCTTGCAAGCACGGCACGAGGCAGAGCCCCAGATCCGCATTACACCCCTTGTCCTGCACACAGTCCCTCCACGCACCCGAATGACCTTCCTCAGAGGAAAGGTGACTCTACCAGAGCAGCCCCACGTTGAGATGATCCAAACCTGCGGCCACTTTATGAACTACCAGCCTGACCATATGTCAGTCATCCCACCTGAAAAATAAGGTAATCCAGGCTCTTTTCTTCCTAAAGCAAGATCACCAGCATTTGAGAAGCGTCTTGAAAACCACAGGTGGAGAGAGCATCAATAAGAGCGTGCTACCAGATACAGTATTCCTACAGCAGTAACGACTTGTTTTGGACTCCTGCGTTGCTCAGGCCATCAAAGACGTTAACAAAACGCAGCCCGTCAGGAGGCGAGCGGTACCTTTTGTCATGGAACGCAAGGTGGCTCACGAAAACGTCCTCCTTTCCACCCGTTCTGCACAAAGCGCCTGCCGCCGCCCCACCAACTACTGGGCGGCTTGCTCCCCCTTTAGAAGGGTAAGGCTCTCCGACAAAACCCAGAGCTTCGTTGCAAGACGGCACGAGCCCAGCGACCGAAAGCACGCTTGGGCTCTTAATCGCGCCGCACCGGCTTTCATCCGAGGTCGCGGCTGAACCAAGAGGGAGGCAAATAAACCTTCAACTCCCTTGTCGGAGCTGGAGCCTTAAAACGTGCCGTTTTGACCAGGCGTCTAGCTCCGCCGACCGCGGCGAAACTCCTGGCGTGCAAAAAGCGATGCGCAGATGTTCGTCCTTCCGGGCCAGGCGCTTCCTTAGCGGGAAGCACCCACGTGAAATTCAACAGAGAGATGGCCGAGAGCAATTTTTGTTCATTAGGGTGCTCTTCCATGGAGTAAACGGCAGCGTTAACGCTAAGAAAACAAAGGCAAGTCTCACGGGAATACGAGGCCGCTTTTTCCTACTGATTGCAGAGGGTCCCGGCTGCTTGAACGGACGATACGCTAATTTTGTGGCGCGCTTGCTCGAGGGAGGAGAGCGCGAAGTCTCCCGTGGCACGGCGCGCACAGCTTACAACGGGCACGGGTAGCGTTCGATCCCTCGTTACAGCCCTCAAAAAAGCTGTTTCTCCAAAGCAAACAGGCTACGAAACCCATTTTTCCCCCCCCTCTAATTGTTTCAGAAAAACTCCAGTTCACGAGGCGCTTTCTGGGCTTTTATGGGCAGCTGCTCCTCTAACGCTGGAAGGAAGAGCTGGCGAGTTTAAAAACAGAACAGGCCACAGCTTTAATTTCCTATAAAACAGCTCCCCGCAAGCTGGTGAAGCAAGCTTAAACGAGAGCAACGCTCTGAAGATTTTGGAGATTTTCGGCGCGACACTTGGAGCGAGGGCTGCTCGTGCTCTTGCTGCTCAGGGGGGCTCTGCAAACACACCAGCAGATTTATGCTTTTCCCTTGCAAAATAACCCCACGGACCCGTCTGCAAAATTAATTTATATAAACACGCAGAAGAAAGGAACATGCTAGCTCATGGCGGGGCGGGGGGGGGGTTGCTAATATCTGCCATAAATCTGCTCCGCGGCAGCCTCGGCTCGCATACTACCATCTCCATCTCTCACACGCAAGCTGCTCTTCCTGCCTTTCGCTCTTCCCCTCCCTCCCCGCAGTCACGCCGCAACATATATAACTCGGCTGCACAGAGGCGCTGATTAAAAGCCGCCAGCAGTTAGACAACTTCTTGCAAAGCCTACAAGGGCGCTCTGTATTTACGAAGGCAATAATTAATCCATGCATTTTTCTTTCCATACGCGGACGCTTTTGACGGCCACCAGGACCTTCGGCTCCCAGGAGCTGCTTCCCCCACCCTGCAGCATCAGCAAAGCCAAGCTCACCGCGTTTAAACCCGCGTTGGTCTGCAAAACCACCACAAGCCCCGCTGAATTCATTAATTTTGCGGGTAGAGGCTTTCACAAAAGCGGCACAGCTAGTGCCGCAACTACCAGTCTGTCAGGGTTTTCCCTTAAAATCACTTTTTCTTCCAGCTAGAAGACCTATTTCCGAGCAGTGAACTGGTAGATGGCTTTGCCTCTTAAGAGCGTTTTGCATTTTAGTGGTTTTATTTTTATATTGTCTCCACTCTTTGAATGGACGGAGATTAAGCGAGAATGACGCAAAAATGCAAAGCAGGGAATTTTCCTCCTTTTTAAACCTGCCTTCTAGCCAGGACCAGGCCGTGTTTATTCTCAAGAAAGGCGGAAGCACCTAACCGATAACATGCCTGCGCTCTGCCTCACCAAGAAGCATTGCAGCTGCTGAATGCTTTAGACGGAGAGAGCCACCACCCTTTCCCCAGCCTCCCCGCCGGCCAGTAGTGCCGGGCAAGGTCCCACGGACACGAACATTCAGTCGGTCGGGATTCGCGTTTCCCCTGTGGGAAATTTTGCCCTCCACGGCCCGTCCCTTCTGCCTGAGCCAGAAAACGGACGCTTTGCCCCAAAGATGTGCTTCCCCGCTAACCCCATCGCAGGGCTGTGCATCTGGTGGAGAGGCTACCGCCTGGAGGACGCTGCCAGGTACGTATCTAAAACACGCACGCTTTGCGCCCTGAAACGGCCCACGAAGGCGATGACGTGGTTTTATTCTGCCCAGGATGAAGGCCTGCGGCGTGAAGCCGCTCACAGCCCCAGGAGGAGAATCGCAGCCATTCCCCTAAAATCACGTCGAGTCCCAGGAACTGCTGGGACGACAGCCACGTAAGCGACAACCAGGCAAACGGGCCTCCTTCGCACAGCTACGCAGAGAGGCGCAACCAAAAAACAGCCCAACAGGCTGAAAGGGGCCACGTGCAACAAGGAGGGCGCTTCGCACGAGACCTCCCAGCCTTCGGACATCTAAATCCTTGACGTGGAGCAATCCCAAACCGAGCTCAAAAAAACAGACTTTTGCCTGTCAAACACAGGCGAAACCAACGCTTGCTTTTCTGCACGCAACTCCACTTTTCACGTCAAAAGCGTCTTCCAGCAAACAACGGCAAGGCGCGCCGTTAAAACCTTGCAGGGCTCAAGCCGTGAGGTCACCGCCCAAACGCTGCTGTCATTGACTTCCATCAACAACACTTTGCCGGTGTCGATATTACCAACACCCCCCTCCCATCCAAACTCTCACGCTTCTCCTGTTTAACCAATAACAAAAACATACATGCATATTAAGAGAAACACACTGAGCATGATTGAACATCAAGAACTTAGGACTTACTAATCCTCCTCGCACCACTTCCCACATTGGAAAACGCCCTGAAAAATTCAGCAATAATTCAAGGCTTTCCATAGGCTTTCCCAGGATATCTATAGGTTGGGATGAACCTTTAGGCTCCGGTCCTGCAATACAGGAGCCTGTCTACACAGATTGCATCTCAGTTACCATTTCCATATGCAGTAACAGCACTTAAGAGCACCAGCCATTGTACAGAAACACTAATAACGGAGAGTCTTCTGCAAAAACCATAACCCTGAAGGGGTTCTTGACAGGGAATTCAGATCCCCCTGCAACTAATCAGCCTGGCTGAGCGATGAGTGATTGAGATTTGTCTTCGCATTTTGAAACACAAAAGTGTTATTTTGAACACCAAACGTTAATTGTTTAAAGCAGATTACTGGCCATCTGCAGCAGGGCAGCACAAAAAGAAAAAGAAGGTGCGTGAGAGAAAGGCTTTGTTTATGTATTAAGAGCTGTGATAGTTTGGTATTTCAAAGGTAAAACTGAGACTCAGCAGGTATCAAGATGGCTTATTAGCAGTACTTACCGCAAATACTCTAAATACTGTGCGATCCTGACCCACGCTGGTAAACGCTCAGCTTAGCGATTACAGCGGTAATTCTGTACACATACATACAAAGCACCTGCGTTTTCTCATGCAAACGCACAAAACCCGGTGCGTACATACCGGATTAAAAAACACCACCACCACCACCGTCAGCACACAACGAATATCAAGCGCTCTACCTTTGAGTCATAATCTTATAGGCATCTGGCAGGTAGCAGCGGATATTCTCCATCTGAGCAGGATCGGAGTCGCAGATTTTGTCGTCAGTCCTCCCGTAGTTGGCACTTTCGATCATGATGACGTCCGTCCCCGGGCAGCGAAGCTCTATGGGGTAGCTCTCGCAGGACAGCTCCCGTCGGACCACGGCCATGGGCACCGGGGCTCGGCTGAAAGCTGCAAGGATTAACACAGAAACACGGCAAACGTTGACTTTTGGGGCCGAGACTAGGATTAGAAGCTGAATGCGGTTCAACATCAGGTTCCCCCCACCCACCCCCCAATACGTATCGTTCGGGATATAGCTTCGTTACCCTCAAGATGCGGCCTGCGGAAATGAGGGCTGATCCCCGGCGTGCTAGCTGTCTAGAGAAATCACTTCTGCCCTCACCTACTTGATTTTCTCCTGTCCAAAAAAGCTAATGAACCTTCCTGTAAAGGGCTTTGAAATCTCCTATTGAAAGAGGTAAATAGCAACTCTGGTGCTGCTGTTACTTCTACTTGCCAGGTGAAGAGCTAGTTGGCTTTGATGCATAAAATCACAGGCCTGCGTTGTGCCCGATCGACCGAGGGGGATTTTCTGGCAGCCAAGCGCCAGGGTCCCACCCGCTCTGCAGGATTGCATCTGTGCAGCTGCAGATGCAACAACATCTGCATCGCCCCAAGTCCTTTCCTCCGTCCTCCGCCAGCCTCTGCCTAACGGCCTTCGCTGTAGCCTGCTGCGCCCTGGGGGCTGCCCGGCGGCTTCTGGCAACCATCCCAAAGTCTCAGGCACAGCAGCGATATCTTCTACGGAAAGGCCAATATATAAGCAGCTGTGGAGGTAAAGCTTCAGTCTCAGCTTTGCACTGGATCAGTGCGGATGGTCAATACCACCCAGTACGGTGCAGTTAAAGAGCCTTCAGAAACCTTATCAGTTTTAAAAGAAATCTTGGCTACAGTTTGGAAAAGAAAAAAACCCTTTGAGAGGCCTTGAAAGCAAAGCCCTCAAGTATTAGTAAATAAATGCATATGACGACAAGTAATAATGCTTCCTATCTCTATAGCCTCTTTGATCCAAGATCCCGAGCAGCTTAACGACTCCATCCTCCCAAACGCCCACGCGCAGTAGCTATGCGGCGTCGTTCTGGTGCCAGGATCTCTCCAGAGATCCACGGCGAAGCCGGGAACCGAGCGCGCGTTTCCCAGTGGAGCACGCTGGCCACGAGCGGATACAAAAGCCAGACCCTTCCTTTCCATATTGCACAAGGACAAAAACTAGCCCGCGCTGCAGAGGCCTCCAGCTCGAAGGCTGACGTGCCACGCTGCTCCAACTCTGTACTGTATCAGCACCAACTACAAAACTCAACATAAAACCTAAATTTTTATCTATGCAGCGGCCACAGAGACGCGGAGGAAGGTTTTAACCTCGACTTTGACAGATCCAGGGGCCATCCAACAGCAAGCACCTTTGAACAACCCGCTTGCCCTCCCACAAGCCATCCCTCCAAAGGAAAAAAACCTCCTCCGAGATCCACCTGCCAACACGGTGTTATCTCGCCGCGTGCAAACTTTCACATGGCACATACGCTCCAAGCTTCCTTATAGAAATAAGACCTTAAAATAATAATAAAATAGAAATATGATCTTCCTCTGAAAATCCCAGGGTTGCCTTTATTTATTGCCATATTTATTCTCCAGTAATAGCTTCTCTGATTAGTATCACTTTACTGTTTCGACCATGTAAGTCTGCATGTAAAACTGGCATACGCATAGGTTCGTCCCCCAAGACGGGAGCAACAGTTTTGCCCTAATCTCCTGTTGCACTATGGATTTGTACAATTTGGTAACGTTTCAGTCCACCATCCAAACTCTCTGGAAGCCAGGAGAACAAGCACAGACCTGTGCAACACAACACCTACTTCTTACCTGTGGCTTTGCACCACTAATCAACTGCTAGATGAGTGAAAGAAAGCACAGGACACCATTTGATCTAGGAAATAAGCCCATCAGGATTTGCAAAGTCCAGGGATTTTTGCCCTACATTAACAGGTTTTAAGTCCCCTTAAAAGGATCTTTCTGGTTCCCGCTGAAGCACGTAGTGGCTCGCTGCTCAGTGAAACTTTGGACTTGATGGCAATAGGGAAGAGTTGGTGTTTGCCTGTATTACCTTTAACGTTCATTGGTCACTGTCGGTCAACCCGAAAACTTCAGATGTCATGCTGCTGGTTTTGGAAAGAGCTGGGGTGGGTCCTCACCGAGGCTGAGAGTTTTTTGCCTTTTCTGTACCTAAACCTCAGCAGATTTGCAGCATCAAAGGCAGAAGGTTTTTGGTAGAAGGCTTTCGGCAGAACGTTGAGGCCAAGTTCACCCCTTCCTAGTGCCGCGTGCTTAGAGGACTCCGATTAATTGCCAAGAAACCAGCAAGATGAGGTATACAGTTGGTATTAGCTGTTTTGGGCTATATTTTAGAGCCCCTTTGTTGGCCAGTTCCTGGGGCAATTTGGATGTTTTCCTCTGGGAAGCTAATAGCCATTTGTGTTTTATGCAAAAGAAATGAGAAAGTCTGGAAAGGCAGGGGGCTTCTCTGCCATCACTTGCTCCGCTTTCGGGGTTGCTGACATATCCATAGACTTTTCGTAACGGGAAAGATACATTGCTAATATTAATTTACTCCTGCAATTCCTACTAGGAAACAAAAGTCAAACCTCCAACCCATATCGTTCCCAAAGTACACTTTTGCTGTTAATTCCTATGTCTGACCTGTTTTTGGCAGAAACAAGTTTATATTATTAAAGAAAACTGGCACTATAAAAGCACAACGAATAAGGAGAACCCCATTTAAAGTCACAGACGTTTCTAGACGGGATATTCACTCCTGCAAGCCTGGTGTATTTATCCAACAGCAATCCTGTACATCTACAGTTAATCCTCACTCTTGTGAATTGTTGTAAATAGGACGGTAGAAGCTCCTATCAGCAATATGGTTTCATTAAAATAGAGGCTTCTGAGGGCTAAGATAGTGCCCTAATCTCACAGTAACTCTCCGCAACAATGCCGTACTTGAAGCTCCTGGTGGAGGATTTTACAGTTAAATATGAAAATGCAAGGGTTTAGCAAAAGCTCTTAACCATGCGAGAGGATGTTTCTTATGTCTTCTATATGTACAAGAGACATTATGGCACTGATTTACTAAAACTGCGCGAATGTCAATCCCCAGCAAAGTTACCTCCCCAAAACCAGCTCATGTTTTCCTTCCCTTTAAGGGATAACACGATAAATGCAGGCCTTACTGGATACCGGGCCAGATGCAAACATGTCTAGACATACCTTTCTGCAACACAGAAATTCAACTTTTTGTTCACATAATCACCCACTTGCCATCAGCAAAACAACTTTTGTGCATAGATACCTCGTTGTGGTATCATGAATTCAACAGATCCCTGGGTCTAAGGCATAAAATAAACGTGGCACCTCGGACAAGTTTTGCATGGGTCAGGTTTTAGGAACAAATGAAAACTTTAATATAATATGATAGCAGAAAGCAACGGTGTGCTTTCTCCATCCAGTCCTCCATTGAGTGAGTTAGTCCGCACGGGTCTCTTCTGCCCCGACTTCTGCAGTAAATACTCCAAAGAGACTTGGTTGTTTATCGCCTTGTAAGTCCATTTATTGATGTTGCATCCCCTATATGATAATCTTACTTAAGCGTTTTTGCTGGTTTTCCTGTAAGGAGCAAAGTGGTTTTTTTTTTGTTCTTTTTTTTTTGCTCTGAAATAAGGTGCATCAAAATCTAACCGTGCCCTACACAGCGCGATTGTATTAATTCATTAATACACTTCTCCTTTGAGCAGCTCCCTGTCTTCGCAGTCTCTACCCCACACTGAGCTCCTTATTTAATCTCCTGAATAAGTGACCTAATCGTTGGCTCCAAGTCAAGAGGAGTTGATGGCTGCTCACCACCATGAAAAACAGGTGCCTTTTTCCAGGACCCCGTGCGCGGGCATCAATCTAAACACAGACGGCAGAACTTTAAGATTTTGGAAAACACGCTCTGGAGCGTTTAAACACGTGCCAGCTCAAGCCTTGCAAGCGCGGCTGCTCCGTGGAAACCCACGCTCCCGAGCTTACAGAGGGCAAAGCGAGAGCAGAAGGTGACAACGCAACAGAGAGCTGCCGGATTTTATCTGGGCAATTTAGGACTTCTTTGTCTCCGCTAATTTCAGGAGCTGGAAAATTAAGTAAGCCATCAAAATCTTGTGCTTTTTTTCTCCCCCCTTGCTTTTGACCTCAGAACATAATTGCCTCTTGTCATGCCTGCAGGGCATGGGCTTGTAGTTATCACTGTGTGCTTAATCAAATGCTGAAATAGCCTTTAAATTACGTGTCTTCTTGGCTGCTAGAGACTTGTTGAGCTCTGTTACATTTAGAAGCACGGCGATAGTGGATGTAATTTTAAAAGAAAGGGTGGGATGATGTTTTTAATTAGGTTTTATATGCAAATTTCCCAGCAAAAGGATGTTCTAGCTCACAATTTTCAGAGTGAAATTTAAGCGCATATTTAAGGGCAGTGAAATAAAAAAAGCTGGAAATGCAGAGATAATCATTCTCAAAAGCGCCGCCGCAGGATTTGCTCTGCCCAGCTGAATACCTGACTTACTGTTCCCAAATGCAAACACAGCATGCTGGGCGATGAGGTTTCCTACTAGTGTGGAGGGATGCTTCTCTGTTCATAATTTCACAAAGCTTAATATTCCCACAGTTGATCTCGATTTTGTTTAAAACGTAAGAACAAAACAAAGCCCCAAACACCCTCTTATTCTGAGGGCAGCTTGGGTACAGATATATGCTGAAGTTGCATTCGAGTCTACAGTCTTGATACGACTGGCCCTCCATAAAAAGGAGCCTATGCTTGAGCACTTCTCCAAATCAGGCTCTCTCACTTTTCCTATTAAGATAAAGTCTCATTACTGCCTTCATTTGCAGTGTGTAAACATGACTCAACGCTTCTTCTTGGTCTCCCTTTCCCTTAATCCAAACTACACCCGGACTTTGATCTCCAGAACAATATTAGCAGCAAACACAAACTCAGGCCCAAGACACTGACAACAAGTGTTTACCCAATTAACGCCACCCTCCACTCTCCAGTCTTTTAATTGTTCACAAATATTAACTTGGTTCTGACGAGCTTGAAAATATTGGTTGTTCCACAGCTCTCGAAGAACTTGTGATTAGAACAGAAATACGGACCTACCATTCCCTTGCTACCCTGCGTCTCTATGTACACCGACAACCTACCGAGCAGCAAAGAGCTCTGCATCTTTTCTCATGGGATGGGGCAGGGTGGAAAAGCCTTCCTTCTGCTCTCGGGCAGCAGAGGGGTCCAAGGTGCGTCCTACAGACGCTGGCTGGTGCCAAGGCATTGCAGCAAACATCTGCGGCATGCATATTGGGCACCCGCAGGAGGAAGGGAAGGCTGAAAGCAGGCAGGGTGGCCGGATGGCTAAAGCCAGGAACTGCGCAAGCCGGTGCTGGTCTCTGCTCCCAGCTCTTCTGCCCATTGCTCCTGCCTTGCTGGGCCTCAGTTGACTGCTCTCTTGTCTCTCAAATGAAAACAACTTGTTGACCTCCTCCATAAAGCACTCCAAAATCTGCTGAGGAAAAGTATCTGAGAACTAGGTATAATCCTCCAAAGGTGAAGGAGGCAGCTTCAAGTTGGGTTTCCCCATACTAACAAGATACCCACGCACTCAGGCTGTCTTGGGCTTATTTATTTTTTAGAGGTTATCAAGAGCAATTTGTGGCTTCCCTTTGTGCACCTTCACCAGAATCAGTGCCCTTCCTCCCGCACCTGGGAACAGACTTCACAAACTGCAAGAGTGTCCTCTTTAAGAGTGGGAGGGAGCTTAACAGTTCCCTTAGAGGTTACTGTCTATCCTGTATACAGGAAAAAAAAAGCCTGGAGAGAAACACAATGCTGCCCAACACCCCAGCCATGGCAAACAAATACAAGCTAGAAGGCACTCCTGTCCCTCCCCTGCACATTTTATATGGAGTTTGAGGGCATATATCTTGTGGTTCCATACATTGCTTGACCTACCTCCATTATGATGCCCACCAGCGGTTTGCTCCCAGCTTATGCTAGTGCAAACGCAGCAGAAGCTCCGCAGTGAGTGTACATTAGACACGCGCTGCCCCAGTGGAGATGCAGAAGGGCACAGTACACGCAGAAGGGATTTTCCACGGGGGCTGCTGAACCCGCACACAGACAACACATCTTCCAGAGCGACACGGCCAAGGCTGCAGAAAGGAGCGTAGCTTAAAGCCTGGCTCAGTACCACACACGTCACACCTCAGAAGCAAGCCTCTGTCCCCGAGCACTCGCCTCCTGCCCATCATTTCCACGCGAGCTCTCCTCACACCACGTTTCTTAAGGTCTTGCTGGGTGCTGCAGAGACACCTGGCCCTTTCCACCACCCGGTGGATGCTCAGAAAGCCCAGCAAGGCTGGCCAAAGGGATAAGTACCAGCCAGCTATGTCCGGGGGCACTTCTGCTGCTCACACTTGATACTACTGATGATCCTCATCTCATCTCTTCATGATGAAGCTGCTTCTCTCCCCTTACTGCCCCAAATCCCACTCAGGGTACAGAGAAGCCTTTCTCATGATAGCTAGAGCTCTTCCTGCAGAGAGGGGAAAAGAAATCAATAGATATTGGGCAAAGAGGGAAGATCACCAGAGAAAGGAAAGAACTGGGAAGGGGATGGATTTGCAAACAGATGCCACCTCAGCCATGTGCGAAGAGACACCTAAGGATGGGTGGTTCACGAGGGAAATGGGTGACAATGCTGAGCATGAAGAGAAAAGGAGGAGATAACGTGATAGAGAACAAGAGCATGGAAACCAGATGGCAACTACAAACGGAGGTGTCCCACAGTGGGAGCTGGCTGATAAAGCAGAGGAACTGGCAAGAAGTGAGAGAGTCCACAGAGGTGGGACACTGGGAAGTGAACCAGATCTCCAGGAGAAGAAAACGTTCCTGCTGAAGGGTGTAGAGACAGAAAACCAAGGAGGAAGGGAATAACACTAGGACTCTATTCTCTTCCTGCTCCTCCAGTAGGGCCGAGCTGCTTAGTCCCATCTTCACCTAGACCGGGGCTCTGGGACTCTTGGGCCACTGTGTCATTAGTGAGTGACAGGAGATGTACTGAGAATTGCAGAAGACATTTCTTGTGATGTGTCATCACCTTCAGCAAATCCCCCTGCTCAGAGAGATGAATACTCCTTTTGCAGCTAAAATTTCCACCTGAGCACCTCGCAAGGAAAGGCATCACCAAGAGTTACCCTCCAAACCATGTCCCACCTACCAGGTCCCCACTGTTGAAGCGGGGAGGTCCTGCTTCCCCACCACTCCTGCAGCCCTCCACGTCCCACCTCCAGTCCCTGTACTTCATCTGCTGGCCCTGTGCCCACATTGGTGCTTGCTGGACCCCTTGATGAGGGGCAGTCCACCAAGAAACTAAGCCAGTAGGAACAAAAAAAAAAAAAACCCACCCAAACAGGTAAGTTTCTGCTGAGTTGCAGAGTTGAGTTAGCTCACAAAAGGTGAGCCCCAGACTGAGCTAAATGTCACTTAAATGAATTTAATTAAAGCAGAAGCAGCACGTTGAGAACAACGGACAAACCACGTGCTATCTCCAAGGGCAAGTTCCCAAGGCAAGTTTGTTAATATTTAGGCCCCATCACGGGAAAAAGCTATTTGCAAATATCTTCCGTTGCCGAGGATCACCTCATTTGTAACGAAAGGCACGTACGAGAAGTTACTCGGACACAGCGACTGCTCTTCACATTCAGAGACTTCCTTAATATAAATTAAGTTCCCAGTGCAGAAAAGCCCTTTACTGAGAGGGAAATCTTCTGCGGTGAAAGTCCTGCACTGCAGCACATAAGACTTACAACCAACTCTCCCTGTTAAATTCACCCTCCAGCCTAACAGTGACATTAGCTAAAACAGGAGGGTAGCAGTCCTGGTCCATAACATGCAGACGTTAATACTGTCTTTACTTCGAATGTTAAATTCTAGACCACAGCGACCGGTTCTTTTTACAAATCCATATAGCACAAATCATACTGGGGCCTTCAGTAGGGCAAAACATACCTCATCCTGGTGCATTTATTACCTGCTCAATTCAAAGTTACTGGTGCTGCAGGAAACCCCCTAACTGCCTCCAAAACACAGGGAAGCTCTGACATTGCTGCACGACCTTGAAGTCTCAAATTTAATGCGGCACAAATTAGCGTGGTGAAGTGAGGAGAAATTGGGTAATAACCAAATTCGCCCCATTCTAAATTGCTCGGCTGTAGCTTTTTATTGTAGCCATTAGTAAGGTTAATTTTTTAATCCCAGATAAAAACTTTTACAAACCACCACAGAGGTGTGCTCAGAGAGGCACTGAGACAAATGAGCACCGAGGGTTTCACCTAAGAACTTAAAGGAAAAAGAATCTGCTTATCATTTTCAGATTTCATATTGAACTGCAAGTTCAGGCGATATTATGCTTTATTACTGCTTCCATTTAAAATACTAGCTTAAATCCCTGTCCTTGTTAAAATGATGCAAAGCTGGAAGAATTTCACTGTTGCCAGCAGAGCTTTTCTAGGCGTGTAATTAGAACGAGCTTCAATATACCGGCATAACCCCATTCACGCTTAGTGACCCTGGAAGGAAAATGCCCAAGTGCTCCGGACATGGTGTGATCCATCATCTGCATCACCGTCAGCCGGTTCCCCCGAGCCCCAAGACGCAGAAACGGCAGCAGCAGGAAGAGACTGAGACCTGCACGAGTCAGATTTGGTGTTGCAGAGGAAGGCAGCGTGCAGCAGTGCCTAGATCTGATTTCCATCCCGCTGGGGGTTGGGCCGGAGGGGGGGAAGAGGGAAAGTCAGGAACCGATCCAGTAAACCCAGCAGGTTCAAAAATCCTTTTAACGCAGATGCAAATCAGAAGGGTTGGACGTATTTGGGGTTTTGCTGAAGAACAGAGTGACTCCAAATAATACATTCCTACTGAGCAACACCTCCTCTAAGTTAAACTTTAATTTGGATTTACAGTTCCCTGAACAGCCTCTGAAGGGGAACATTAAAGCTCTTGTAGAAATACTGGCATTATTAAAGAAATGATGAACAGTGGAGCGAGGATTACTTTGTGCTGTTTATGCACTTGTTTACTACGGCGGTAAATCCATTTTTAGGTTTGTATGGCCCGGAAAGGAGAATTGCATGAAATCTGAAGAACTGTCCAGAAAGAAAGAAAGAAAGGAAGGAAGGAAAAAGAAAAATTCTTCCTTAAGTATTAGAGGCTATCGTTCAAATATCCATACAAAAGTGTGGGGCCCCTCACTCTGATTATCTAAACCAATTACTTTACTTCACAGAAAGCCAAGAACGTTTCCTTTAGAGTTAATTTTACAAGAAACTACCCAGGCCTTGAAGACCAGCCATCTTCAGGAAGTAATAGGGCTGAACTGTAGATCATTAAATAAATAATGGTGATTTTTCTTGGCGTTTCAGACATCACAGCTCCTTTGAGCCTCTGCCACAAATAACAACAGGGAATTTGTTCTGTCCACTAGCCATAACTCCATGAAAGTTTTATAAAGAAGCCTAAAACTGCTTAGGATCCTGCCTCCTCCCGGAATTGCACTCCACAGTATTTTTATTTCTATACACACATATATATACACACATCCCTTCCCTTCTATAAGGGCCTGACATACGCAACAGGCAAAATCGAAAGTGTAGTTTCCTAATGGCAAAATGTAATTTGGGGTCCCCTTCTTGGCACACCTTGAAGATTACCGAATTTTAGAAGCCACTGGGCGCTTATCAGCAAGTTCTGCGTCTAATCTACAAAGACAACCCAGGTCACAGCTGCTGGGCAAGGATTTCCATAGCAGGACATCTATCAGCTCAACCTCAGCAATAAAAAGGCACGAGAGCCAGGATGCTTAGTGCGGATATACTAACAAGGGTCACAAGTCGGCAACGGCAAGCTGTTCTTTGTGGCCCTCCAAATCCCGACCATCCCTGAAGGTGGTGAGATCAACTCCCCTCTGACCTGACAGCCGCTGGGATTTTAGATGCTAGCATCTAAAAAGAGTTTTTGCAGAAGCGCACAAAGTTATTGCACGTTCATCTGAGCGCCGCTCAACTTTGCAGACTTCCACCAATCTTAAAAATAAAGAGCAACGGCGGATGTAAAATTGGGGAACGAGCTGAAACGTCACATCCTTGCGCGGGGTGGAAACGTATCATATTGCGAGTAAAAGCAGCTTTGCAGGGAAACAGAAGATTTTTTGCCTGCAGGTACCCCCTTCTCCTTAGCAGGAGGATGGCGAAACGTTAACGCCAAAATTAAATCCACAAAATGGCTCGCTGGCTGGGAAACAACACTCAAATCCCGAGTCCTTAGGTTTCCTATTGTACCCACCGGCCCAAAGCAAACGCTGCAGCTAAACGTTTCTCCCCATCACGCAGCCTGCGTGGGCACCGAGCTAGAAGTACTGTCTGTGTATTTATCTGTGTGTGTGTGTATATATATATATTTATATATACACATACACACACATGCAATATAGCCCATCGCAAGGAGAGCTAGAGAAAAAAATCAGAGCATCACGAACAACGTCACAGAAGCGCTCGGTAAAAAGCAACCCGGTGCCGCTTTAAAGGCAAGCGGCCTGTTTTAGCAAAGTCCCTACAGCTCCGAATTTCAGGATCTGTCACTTGTCCCATGGGACGGCGTGGGGCTCCCGTCCCAGGCCAAGACACCCGCGAGCGGGGTGGGGGCTGCACGGCAGAACAAGAGCAGCGTCTGTGCTGCAAAGGACCCTCAGGCTGCAGTAAAGGGCAGAGGCAAGACTGGAGACACGAGCTACGGTAGCACAGATGATACAGCCATGCAGCATGGCTAACAGATGCAGAGCTGATACTTGAGGCCATAATGCTCACCAGCTCAAAGAAAATATGGTTGGGAAAAAAAAAAAAATCTAATTTGCTTAAGGAAAAAGGGAAAAAAAATTGCAATCTGCTATGATGAATGAAAGATTTTTTTTTTTTCTTTTTAAAACACATTCACTAATCTTGGTTCACTTTCTCTGACTTCAAGAGCTCTCCCTTCAGGCAGACTGAAAGAATTAAATCTTCCTCTGAATTCTCTACACCCACCCCCCTCTAAAAAAAAAAAAAAGTATCTAATTGCCCAGCAAAACCAGACAAAGATTTCTAAGCTAAAGGCAAATAAACGTCTTCAACAAACTACCTGAGAAACTACTCCACCCTGCAAATACCCGGTCAGAAAGAGCAGGACTTCTTAAAAACCCCAGCCAAGACAGAGCTGCTGGGCCACCAGAGGAAGCCGAGGGGATATAACAGAGCAGCAGAATCGAGAGGCCAGAATTAACTCACATGCATCTGGGCAGTCGCACTCAGCCGTGCCAGTGTCTGACCTGGATGGTTTTAGCAGGAAAAAAAAAAAGTTGGACCCAAGACCGTCAACTGAGCAGCCCCTGCCAGCCACGACGGAGGTAGGTGACCTTGCATAACGCTGAGCTCAAGTCTTACGGAGTCCAAAACCTGCTGCCCCAGGACAGAAGACAACCGCGGGTAGGTGCACAAGGACTGTTTCAGCACGGGTGAGGGGGGGATACCAACACATCCTTGTGTCCGTAGCTGTAGGAGCCTGTATGACCCCGGGCCAGGGGAACACCTCAAGAGATCTGGAGATGGATGGCCTCCGGCACCAAGCCCCAGCCAGCACTGACCCCTGAGGCCTGCCAAACACGTCTGTAAGCTCCTTCCCTAGAGCCGCCCAAGGGATGCGCCTGAACTGACAGGGAATTACCATGGAAAGGTTGCCAGAGAACGGATTCTGGGAGATTATTAGTTAAATTTCTAATGTAATTACATTGCAGCACGTTTAAGTGCACTTTCTAAATAGAAACAGGTTTTATCTAACAAAGGCTCCATTTCAAGCACTTCTTTCCTGTTCCTATAATACCCATTTCCTTCTGTACCTATTTCAAGCGTTGTTCTTCTAGAGTTACTTATACTTTACATCTAGCATTTTACGTCTTTTCTAAGAATAAAATTGTTGTACACTTCTATCATGCTGCGTTTGCTGTTTGCATTCACAGAAAGTGTTCTGGTGTCGCTGCCCTCCAAGGGCAGCGCTCGGCGTACAAGGAAAAACCTTAAAAAAAAATGAAAAATCAGGCTTGTGTATTTACAGTTCTTCTACGCCTCCCGCTATTAGGTAACAGCGCGCCTTACAAGCTCTCCCGCAGGATTCATCCCACCAACTCGCCATCGAGGTAGAGTTACAAAGCTGTTTTGCAGGGGACGTACCTGGGTGAAATACCAAAGGTCAGTCAAAACCAGATACTCTCTAAAAATCCGCTATTTTTCGATGCGCTGGAATATTTGTCCTCTTTGCTTGCAGGTGAAGGCATTAACATAGGGGATGCTCTTCTGATGGAGGCACACGACAGCCCCCTAACTCAGATAAGGGAGGAAGAAGAGCAGCTCCTCAACATCTCTCTGCACTTTTTTCACTGCATTACTGTCGAGGAAGTATATGCTGGAGGTCTCACACCTTGGCTGGCAAATAATCATGAACCAATTTAGCTTGGAAAGTGAAAAAATAACGAACACGGTCCTGATGGATAACGTAAACACTTGGGTGTCTTACCCAGGGCAGCTCCTTGCAGATGGAAACAAGGTCATGCAGCACTGAATGCAAATAAGTATTTGAACTTAAAAATATGAACGGCAACCTGAGAACTCTGCTTCCAGATGACAAAATTCCCAACTCTACAATCATGAAAAAAGCTTCTTTTGTTAAGAAGCCCATCCTTGCTTAAGAGAGGTGACAAAGGCAGCAGTATCTTTAACAAGCACAAATCAGCGTTTGGAAATGCAAACATGCAGTAATCAAAGCTCAAAGTATAAATGAAAATACTGCAGACCACCAGATTAAAAAAAACATTGTAAAGATTTTAAGGAGGAAACTGTATTTCTGTAAAAGCAAGACACATGAAACACAGGCAGCCAGTTATCAAGCACAAAACCGACACCCTGCAAATACTCAGCAACTTGTTCCCATCTGTATCTGGAAACCAGCAAGGAAATATATTCAGAGCTGCCTGTGATAAAGAGGTGCTTTTTGTGCCATCAGATATTAGGAAAGATATAACAGCAAATTTTCAAGCTAAATATTTGTCATTCTGCAGGACTAGACATCTTATATCGAAGAGTATGAAAAAACCCAGCTTACAAACTCCTTGCTGGTTTTTAACAAGATCTGGGACACCAGCACATTGCTACCGGCAACTCTTAAAGAAATCAAGGCTATAAAAACAGCACATAACTGCCACTGCACATAGTAAAAACGAATTAGCTGGTGCTTCTCATAAAGCAATGTAAACGGGGAATTGGCATCCCAGCTGAGCTGCTCCTGGAGGTTCAGCAAGCATCTCATCAGCCCAACACCATTCAACCTGCTCAACAACCACCTTAAGAAAATAAACTCAAAGCTTGCCAGATTCGCAGCCGATGCAAAAACCGACAAGACACTAAGGACCTGGTTGGTTTTACAGGTCGGTCGACTTCACTGTTTTAGCAGACCGCACTTCAACACAGCCGATCACGCGTCCTCGCAGGAATACAAAACGTCCTCGTTAAAGGACGCGAGACCGCAGCCCAGCCAGCCATCACCCCCAAACAAGCCCGTTTTCATGACTGATAAACATCTGAGCGCAGCGCAGAGCGCAAACGTGAACTTTGTGTGTATTAGGAGGCGAATAACAAGCCGAAGTGGGAAGACGAAATGGCCTTGCATATGGTATTAATGAGACCGTGACCGGAAACATGTACATGGTGGTGTCTACACTTCAAGAGAACGCCACGACCTTCGACAGGGTTTGCAAAAGAGCTGGAGAATCAACTACAGCCTGGGAAAACATGGTTTAATAGCAAGACGCCAAAGCAGCTTAGTCTGGTTAACTACTCCAAAAGAACATAGCAGCTACAAGGAAGTCTACACAGGGAAGATACTTCTGCTAATAGTGAGCTCTTGAACCTAGCAGGAAAAGGCAAAATAAGATGCAATAGCTGGAAGCTGAAGTCGGATAAATTTGCACTAGAAATAAGGCATGTATTTTTACACAGTGCGAGTAATTTACCATGGAACAGTTAACTTAGGTATATGATGCATCCCTTATCACTTGAGGTCCCTAAATCACAAGTGGGTATTTTTCTCAGAGACATGTTACAGCTCAAACAGAAGATACAGGAGCCTGATGCACAAATTACCAGGCAAGATCTCTATTGTGCAAGCAGTCTGCCTAGCTGATCACAGGAGGCTCTTTGTATTTTAAAAGATGTATGAAGATTTGGAAGAGGGGGGAAAAAAAAAACAGGAAGAAAGAGGGACATTTGGCAGCAGAGAACTTGCTGCATTTGTTATCTTAGAGGACCAAGAAAAACCAAAAAACAAAACAAAAAACCCTCAGTCAGCTTTTATGCAGATACCTGCTGCGCTCATCCATGCAAGGGAGGTTTGTGTCTCGCCTTTATCTAGTAGCCCTGAATGGATAAAAACGTTCCAGGACAGCTTCTTTGAATTCCTAGGAATAAAAGGCAGCAAGGAGGAGGAAGGGAATTGCCTAATGCAAACCAACAGATGGGGATTCAGTCAGAGGCTTGCTTTGTTTTCATAATGAACCGTAATCTGTGTAATCTAAAACAGTTTTTTTTTTTTTATTTGTTGCAGCGAGACGCACGGACCGGAGCTGTGGCAGGCGAATTGTTTTCCCAACCGTTCTCCATTACGGAGGGTCCCTCCTCATCGCCAGAGACGTGCTGCACCCTGGGCCAGGCAGCCA
Source organism: Struthio camelus (assembly GCF_040807025.1). Lineage (NCBI taxonomy): Eukaryota > Metazoa > Chordata > Aves > Struthioniformes > Struthionidae > Struthio > Struthio camelus. The sequence continues at coordinate 1,579,337 of NC_090945.1, forward strand.
CATTAATTTTCGAAGGATGGATGAAAGCCTCGGTATTGCCCAGACGCTTTCAGTAGGTTTGTCTGCTTTTTCTTTCAATTAAGCCTTCCAAGACGGCTGTCTGATAAACTATTACAGAACTGCAGAGATCACTGTTAAGGCATGAAGCCAAGGAAAGCTTGAGCTACCTGGAAGCCTGGAGCTGCAAGCAGTGAATGCCACGTAAATGCATTACTTTGCTCCGGTCCAATACGTAGGTTTCAGCAACAGCAGACATCTACTTGCGGCTCTTCAGCTTATTTTCCCAGAGTGTTTTGCAATTTAAAATACTGACTTCTATCCATACCTATTCCCTCATATTATCTAAATTCATCTTCATATTAAAAATAAATGGATTTAAAATGTAGGCAGCTATATACATATATATGCTTGAAAGACATGCTTCATCTTTAAATAGCAGCAATCGATACACACAGTATATAACCTAAACAAATGTCTATTATGAATCCTTAATGGATGCATGGTTTGGTCATTTTTATTACTAATATGTTATTGATTTACAGAATATATTACCACCTTAGGCACCGGGATTTGCTGGAGCCCTTAGATCCTGCGTGTAGTTTTAGTCAAAACAGCAGCCGAAAGTCGATAACCCATTTACCACCAGCGTAGCCCCCTCTACAGCATTAGATATTTTAACGATGGTCTGACTCTCAGAGTGAATTCGCTCGCCTCACAACGGCATTCACAAGTCATCGTTTTATTAACGTTAAATCATCCAGCAGGCCTGCCCGCTTCTCTTCCGCTCTTCTTTATGGCCCAAGCGCTTCGGGAATCGCAAGGAGGAAGACTGCTCCGGGACTAACCCGGGCAGGGTCGCTCCCAAACCCGAGCACCCGCTTGGGCCCTGGAGCTCCGAGCCCAGAGACGGGAATTTCGGTTCCCGCGCTTGCCCGTGAGAGGGCGAAGAAGCTCCTCCAAGACTCCTCCAGGGTCTTGCTGGGAAAGGAGCGCGCCTTGGGCAAGTCGGGCGGCACGGCGAAAGCCCAGCGCGGCAGAGCCGAAACCGGCCCTTGCCGAGGAAGGTCTTCAAGCGGGACCTCTGCTTCTCTCCGTTTCCTCTTGGCTCGCGAGGACGAGCGAGTAAAAACCACAGGGCAGAGGAGCGTTTCGGCCCCTTTCCGCAGAAGGGCAAACAGCGGCAACCGAGAAGACCAGGATCCACAACGCGCCTGGGAAAAACAACGGCCGCAGAAAGCAAAAGTCATAGCAATTGCTTCGGCCTCTCCGCACACAGAAGCGGAGTGAGGTGAAGCGAAAGAGTCTAACTCGCCGCGCTGCCCAAAATTAAGCAAATAAGCCAGCTCTGAAGTGGGAGATAAGCCCCTAAAAACCTGGCCCTAACGTGCCTGGTCACGTTGACCTTAGAGGAACTCCTCCATCCTGCCTCCCATTTCTAACCTCTGCTGAGGCTCCAGCACCACTACGCGAGACGGCAGTTCCCATTTTTGTGGGTGTTTTCCGAGGCACCAGCCCAGCGAATCCAGTAAACAGAGTTTGTTTCCCCGCATCTCGCGCCAGGCAGCGACGTGACAAAATGCCATGTTGCTAAAACTACAGCGACGCTTTATTAGCGGAATTAGAGAAAGACGTGCCACAGCTTCAGCTAACTTCAAAGCCATTGGCACGGCTGTTGCGGTGGCTGTTGCAATCGCACACATTACTGGCCCAGATTCACACTGAACAAAACCACTTAAGGCACATCAAAACTGAAAATATTAAAGCAAACACCACAAAAACACCCTCCCTCTCTCACTTTTAAACGCACAGCCAACACGACTCCACTGAAATAGCCTTCAAACAAAAAAAAATCTTGCAACTATATTTTTTATCTTTATCTAAACGTAATTTAAAACAGCTAAATAAAATAAACAGGGCTTACAGGAAACATTTCCTATTCGGGCCACCTGAAAAGCTTCAGTTTGATCCCCAAAAGAAGGGTGCAGTGGTTTCTCCCCTTTGGTGGCTCCACTGCCATTGGCAGTATTTTGTTCCTCTGAAGTCGCACAGGCACTGCACAGATGGAGGGGGCAGGAGAGAAGGCCAAAAGAGGAGGCTTATTTTCATCCTCACCTTGCCTTGTAAGCATTTGTCTCCTTTAGTTGCATCCTTATGTTCAAGCACTGAACAGGGCTCGGAGTATCTGCTCTGCCTCCCTGCTCCTGGGGATCCTCGGGTGTTGTCCCAGGATCGCATCCGTGCCCAGCCACGAGGGGTATTCCTGCCCGTCCGCAGGGCGAGCCTCCAAGCCATAACCTCTCCTCTTCCACGGGCTTGCTATCACAACACGCTTGCATTTGTCCACTGGAACGATCACCTGTTATCTCACCAAGGCTCAGTCATCCTTCCTCAGGGTTACGTTTTCTGCTTATCAGCATGGCTGAGATTACGTAGCAGCTGGCTTGGCAACCCAGAGCCAAGCAAACAGGCTGTTGACTCACAGCATAGCCGCAAATACAGCGGACAAATGTTTGGCAACCTCCTCTAGCCCCGCACGTACGCAGGGAGGAGGTCGGTGCCTTCTGCTCCGCAGCTCCTCTAGCCCTCGCATTACGTTCTCAGCACTTGACCGGATCTTTCGGCTTTGCCCTCCTCCCAGTGTCCACGTGCATCGCGTGGATTCACAGCTGGGGAACCTTTACTGTCTCCAAAAATTCTGTGCTGGAGCCAGAGTTATGGAGTTAACTCTGCCTTCTCCTGCACCTTGGTTTTGGGTAAAAGAAACAGGCTTGCTCAACCTGGGGTAGGAACAGTCACAAATCCCAGGCAGCCTTGGGCAGCATTCTCTACTCATACCTTGGGGTCAGTCACTGTCCTCTTATGAGATGCAAAGCACGTTTTACGGCTGCTTCCCTATCGCTGATCCTCCAGGCAGGTCCGTGCACAGACTCAAGCCTCCTTTTCCCCATTGCCATGCAAGCGACTTTTCTTCAAGATCAAAGTGCTCTTGTGTGTTTGAGACCTTGCACAGAGCTCTTTTGATTTGTTTGATGGTGCTAGTGGTTAATCACACTCTTGTGACAATGTAGGGTTGGCAACAGTCCTGCTCTGAGCGGGAAGTTGGACTACAGAGGTCCCTTCCAACCAGCATTTTTATGACTCTTGTCTGCTGTGGGTCTCATTGGCATCGCCGTATTTTACGCTTCATATTCTAGACAATAACCCAAACTGAGCAGTTACTCCAGTAACTGAATTAGCAAAGGTAGGGCTGCAATGACAGCCCGTGCCCTGGCCACGATCACAGGCTGCCTCTCTTGCCTGGCTTCCTTCCTCCCTGGTTCCAGGGAGGTTGCTATGGAGATTTCTTCAGAAGCAAAGAGAAAAACGGATATGAGAAACGCAAAGCGCCGAGAAGGACATGGAAGAGGAAACAAACATAGCAGTAAAATATCTTTCGCATTAATACATTCCTTTTCCCAAAATTCTCACCTAGACACCTGCTGATGAGATCCCTCAAAGGCTCCTGCTCTGCAGGCACATTCCCCACGGTGCTTCACAGGCTCTTTGCACCCTGGGACACCAGCAAAGCCACGAGGAACCTACTGTTCCTTGTGACTACCTGAAGATGAATGGCAATCTCTTTCATGGCCACCCAGATCATGTACATCCTACAGCAGTCCTGGGGCATCTGCCTGACTCCTTTGGCATGTGCACACACATATGTGCCAAATCCTGCTTTGCATTATACTTCAAGTTTTTAGTTCAGCTTTAAATCCTCATAGATAGATCACTGAGAAGTAAACTGGTGTCACCTGAAGTGCACAAAAAAGAGCAACTTTGCAGTTAGCATCTCCCCATGCAAGCAAAAAGCCCACTGCTCAGGACATCCCACCAACATGGCTTTTACGCAAGACCTGCCCCTTGCTATGAGCCAGCGTTGGTCAGGGCACCATGATGCACTTGCTTGGGCTGTCATATATGTCTGTGATATATACGCATGTGTGTGTGTATATACACATATATACACACACACACACACATATATACACGATTATACCTTTCACAAATGTATGTGCTGGATGGTTTGTGTTTCTACGTGTTTTCGGGTTTTTTTTTGTTTAAACTTGCTTTGCCTCCAGTATTAGAGGCATACAAAACTCATGGAACAAAGCAACCACAGCAGCTGAGAAAAAGGTCTCATGACCTTTTCTGTCTCTTAGAGTAGTTGAGAATGCCTTAAGCGATCAGTACTGGCTTTCAACACTTTCTCAGTGCTATCCATATGGCCCTCAAACTAAAAAAAAGTGGTAGATGAGGCAGAGGGAAGAGGGCAAAGCAAGAAAAGAGAAAGAATAATAAATAATAATAATAAAAAAAGCTTAGAACAAAATTCAGCAGCAAATTAGAACAGCAGCTCTGTTCTCAGTAGTAGTCAGAGCTGCTAAATAATCCCATAGTCATCTACCACCAACATACTAACAAGACAGAGAGAAATACACTCTAAAAGAGACCAGAAAATAGGTATTTGCTACTACACAGCCTGTACCAGTTTTCCAGGTTATATCTTATTTTAGCCACTTAAAATAAACGCCAGCACCTGACAGTTGTCCTGCGTTTTCTATTTCTCTGGATATCGACCCTGTTATCTTCACTTATTCCCAGCATATATGTCAACAGAGCAACACAAGGCACCTTAACTAGAGTCTGAAGACAAACGCAGTGCTTGGTCAAGGCTATTTAACGCGCTTACATAGGCTCAGTTCCCACAGCGTTTGAGTGCGTTGCAGTACTTCTCACAACACAACAAACAGGAAGAAGTCCCCCCAAAATAACTGCAGTGGCAAGGTTCAAACAAGCGCGATGATGATGTTTTGGCCGTGTAATGACCTTGGGAACTCACTGCTACAGCATAACGCAGAAGCCAAAGCCACGTTGAAAAAGAACTAGCCAAATTGATGTAGCGTAGCTCCACTTGTGACTGCTATAGGACAGTCCAGAGGCCATCTCTGGATTACGAAGTCTTTAAACAGATCATCAGAAATAAGGAATGTCCACGAGGAGGACTAACACACAGACGTCCTCTTATTCTCATACTGCTTTTTCTCTTGCCCCTCCACGCACCTACTATTAACGGCTGATGGAGACTTGTCTCTGGGTCAGAAGGTCTTCAGCCTGATCCAGCACGGCTTTCCTTAGGGATGTTTGCGCCACTTGGAAGAGAAGAAAGTGCAAGGTAGGAGGATACTAGCAGACACCGTTAACGACTTAGAAACAAAAATTAGTCTGATTGTGAGAAGCATAGGTGGAAAACAGACCTGACCAACGTAAGTCACGTTCTACCTAGCTACTGCGCAGAGAAAACCCCAGGAAGTACACATCTTCCCCTTTTCTCCCCCCGCTCTGTTGAAGGTATCATTACATCGGTGTAAAAAGTTATTTCCTAGGGAAAGGTTTGTCAAAGCCTCCCCTGGCCAAGTGCTGCTTTCCCCGAACTCTAAGTTAAAGCTCCTGTTGAGTTCAGTGATAGCGTTGGAGGGAGGCAGCAACAACAGCAGGAGACAACGCATCTCACATGCTAATCCTCCCACTAAAGCTAAAAATCACCAAGGGAAACATCCAACGGCAGCCCAACACACATTATCTGCCTCTACTGCCTGAAAATCTACGGACTGAAACAGAACAAACAGTTGTCAGATACCAACAGGCCAAAGTCAAGTGTGATCACAAGACCACGGCCCGGCTTGCCGGTTGCAGAGCAAGCAGTAGAAACGGCGGCAGGCTGAAGACCTCCGTTCCAGCATATCCTTACACTCTGCCTGGCTTTGCCCTTAGTCGTAGTCCAGTTTTATATGGGAACACAGTTCATGTGACACAGGCTGCGCATTCACCTGTTCATTTGTGCATCCCATCAACTCGATAACTTCTGGGTGAGGAAAAAGAGATTTTGCAACTTCCTACCCGTTTGAAAAGAATTAATAGCCAGGCAGAAAATAGAAACCCTGTTAGCACAGAAAAAGCTGTAGTTGGAGCTCAGTCCATGCTTGACACCAAAAAATCCAGAACGCTCCATGCTTTGCTCAGCTACCACCTCCTCGTCCCCACAGGTGAGAAAGCGGGGGACCGGCAAAGCCCAAGCCCAAACCTGGTATCCAAGTTGCAGGAGATGCTGCCCTACCAGAAGAGCCAACCTACAGAAGAGTTTGACATTGCTCTGCTTCCCAGGCACCTAAAAGCCTTTACTCAGTCCACCCCTTGCTCCCAACCTGGCAGGAACCCCTAAATCCCTTCTCCCTGGATCTGTGCCAGCATCCTAGGGGTTAATTACAAAATAAATATTGATCAAATCCAGCCTATCTCACACCCAGCCAGATGGTGCAGTTGTCAAACAGCTCTGTCAGTGTGGAAGAAGAATTAATGGCGCGCTACCAGTCCTCCTGTAAGCTCACAGCAAAGTTGCATTTTAAGTCAAATTAATTTCATGATATCAGTTTGTTCTTGCCATTTTAAATCACCATAAAAAAAAAAAACCCGATACAACATTTCTGGAATATAATAAAACACTTTCTCATGCTCTCTAGCGTGGCTCCGTTAATACACATCACTCAGCTTTTACCGCTTCTCCCAGCAAGCCGCACATGCGACCCGTGCAATATTTCAGGAAAGTTTTGCCCTTGCTCCCTCAAGCGTACCAAAGACAGTTCTCTGCTGTGTTTTTTAACCAAAAGCATAGGTTGCATAGAACTAACAAAACATTACTTTACACAGTGCGTTGCAGTTCAAGATTCATCTGCTGGAAGAGGAGAAAAGCTTATAGGATACCATTTATTTATGCACTGTTATATATGCTTTTCAAGTATTTGTATTTTATAATATATATGCGCATATATATATATAAAAGGTATATAAACAAACTACATTGAAAATAAAGAGCCGGAGCGAAAATACAGTGACTGCCTGAACAGATACAATCACCAGGCCATTTCAGAAAACCACTATCGAGGTCCTCAAATAACATAACCAATCAAGAATCATCACAGGAAGAAAGTTGCTGAAATGATAAATTACGGGAATAAAAAGGCTTCAAAGCACTAAGGAAATAAAGCCAAAGCAACCTCAGAATAACAACTTTGCTTAGCAGAAGCTGCCGACCACGCGTGACGTACAGCGGCACACAGCCAAAAAACCAACATCTCTGCCTGCATTGTAATTACTGGTCACTGAACTACTCTTTCTCCTTCATATCCTAATGAACACGGGAATTGCAGCTTTCAAACGGTTTGAACTTTCTGCATTGCTGTATCAGAGGACTTGGGAAAACATATAGCTCCTACAAATAATAAAGAACTTCTCCGAAAGTTAGCAGGGCAAGAAGCAACAGCAAAGGCGAGAGAAGCACCACCACCTTTGAGCGCCCACGTCCGTGGTGCCACCTCCTGTACCCATAAGCTCAATCGTCTGCAGCACTGGCAATTTTGGGAAGAAATTGGACGGTGGCTGTCTCTAGAGACAGGCTGGAAGACAACCCATGAGCAAGGCCTCAAAGAAATCATTTTTCCCTACGTTCCTATCTGAAGGTGGGAGAACGTGGCCAAAGTCAAACCTTAGTCTCACCAGCCTACTGGACGCCTATGAGCTACTACACGTGTCCATATGTCTGCCATCCTCATCTGCAAGACAGGGCCTGCCTCCTTTGTAAAGCTTTTCCGTAGTACTTAAGTGTTTTCTAGTAAATCCTCTTTTACTGTCACTATACCCATTTTTGGAGGAGGAGAAAAAAAATCATTTTGTGCGATTTAAAGCCAGCTATTTAAATGCTATTTCCAGACAAGAGACAGTTCCTTTTCACTCTAACTCAAAAATTGACTCCAAAAAACAAGCAGGAAAAGTTCAAGCTGTCTCACCAGTATTTCATTTTGAGGACAGCAGGGGTTTGGTTTGGTTGGGTTTTTTTCGGGGCGGGGGGGGGGGTGGAACGGAGATGAGGGGTAAGAGAGGGGAAGAGGGAGGTGCGAGCATGCATCCTACAATCCACACGCATACATGCTTTCTTCATATGATAACCACTGGCAAGTAGCCTAGCACAGCGTAAGTATGCTCCATGGCAAACAATAACACGCTCTACTAGCAAAAAAAAAAAAAAAAAAAAAGATTTCTTGCTACTTCAGGAAACCTGATTTCATATTTTTTTTCCTTTTTGAAAAATTCTGTAAGCTGTCAGCGGCTCATCTTTAAGCTATGGTGCGTTACTGCGTAATCCTGACAAGTTAGAAGAAACCACAAAACCTAAAATTTTATTCAAGTACAACATCCACCTGTTTTTATGCGTTACTCGACACACACGTGGATTAAGCAAGCATGCTTGTCAGGGTGGTGGTGTTCAGTATGTATAGCCCCCAGAAGAGCTGGCTGAGAATTTTCTGACAAAACTTGTTCTTTCATCAGAAAATGATTATCTGTCACAACTAAATCTGTTCATGGGAAGAGGGGAAGTTCTGACAAATCTTTCTGGGGAAAAAAAAAGCATATAAAAAGAAAAGTTTCAAATTGTCAAAACGTCCCACTTGAACAACCTCTAAATGAAGAGATTAAATTTGAATTGCCTTTTTCATTTCCAAACTTGTATTCACTTTTTTTGCTCAAGTTTTAAGAAGCTGAAATTAGAATGCAATGCTTTCATATACCTTAAATCCAATCCATGCACTGACAAGTCCTCATGCCCTTTTCCCCCATGCAAATTATAAATTGCTTAAATTTCAAAGAGAATAGCATTGTAAATGGGACGGAAAAAATGTTCCTTTCCTTTCCCCTCAAAGTTCTGGCCATTTTGGCATGATCAAAATATCTTTTTTCCCCTCTAGCACTTTCCAGGAGATTGCACTGTTGCTTTTAGAAACCAGCTGTGTAGGAAAAAATATCTGTTTTTTTTTGTTTTTTGGTTTTTTTTAAAGTTTCTCATGAAAGTAACCTGTCTCAGACAACAACTGCAACATAATACAGATCTGAACTCAGGTGGAAAAGTTATAGCAGCAAAACCATCAAGCTTTTTTTTCCCTTTGGAGTAACACTGCCACTTTCATCCCATGCTTTTGACATATGAGACATCTGAAAAATTCCTCTTCTCCAGCTCCCTTCCGACTCTGACTCAACTGGGAAAATCTGAAATGCAAGCGTCCACCTGGACTTTCTCCATCAGGACCACGTGGGCAAAAGACAGCGCTCCCAGGAGGTTCCTGTAGAATTTTATTCCCTTACCTGCTGCCTTTGACTTTCCCGTGAAATAATTTAAGAGTTCTTCCCTGCCTAGGGAACATGCCTTAAATATATATATATTTTATATATATATAAAAAATATATATATATATATATAAAAAAACGCAGTCACAAGATAGGGCAACGCTGTAGAAACACTACTAAAGAGCTTGCCGATTTGGGAAGCTCTGTTGTAAACTGTCCCCACAAGTTATCAGAAGTGGGGTTGTCACCACACCCATGAAAATCTGGCTGGACAGCTGGGTTTACAGTAGTCATATTCACATTGTACTGCCGTTTTTTTTTTAAAAAAAAAAATCAGAAATTGCTGCGCAGCATGAGCAGAGCTGCCGACAGGTATTTGAAGGCTAGCTCCCCCGCACGCCCCTCCGGGTGGACGAGGTCGGCGAGCCGGGGCATGGGAGGGAGCTGCTGAGATTGATGGCATCAGGCCACTCCAGAAGGTCACAGCTGTTGAGCAGCTAATTGCAACCTGAAAAACCTGAGTCCTAGCTTATTACTGTTACTGCTGACAAACTCCTCCCTGTACTTCCTTCCATAGCCGTTATTGCTTTACTATATTTTTGAACATACAGTAAGTGCCATTTACATGATGAGCACCCCATTAAAGCTGGTTTTAATCACTGCACGGCTGAGGGTTTCTGCTGGTAACCTCCTTTTTGGCTCAACGGCATCCCCTCCAGCTCCAAGATTACCGCGGCTCCACGACACCAGTGTATTTGGTTCCAGCCACCCAACTTCACCCAACAGTAAAGAGGGAGAACCATCAGAACTCTTGCATTTATTAATAGAAACCCGTCAATTGAAAAAAGACTTTAAACCGAAAGCAAACAGATTGCAAAGTTTGCTCAAGACCTGCCTGGCAGGTCAAATCGTCTGAAGCGCAAATGTGAGTTAAAACGAGTATATCCTGGCTGCCACTTGCAGAAAATTAGATAGGCCATTAATGCCCCCATAATGTCATTAATCTCCAAAAAAAACCCTGTGCGTCTCCAGAGCCAGCTACAATTTCAGTTCTTTTCCAATTTCACTCCCTGGCTGCCACAAGAGCCTGCAAGTGTGATTCAATTCTGACAAGCAGCTTGGTTAAAAAAAATGGCACAGTGGGGTTCTCGTTTTATTGTCTCTCTAATTTCCATATTACATGCACACGGTATTTACATGCAAAGACTGCAGAGTTTTCTGGATTCTTTCAAAAATGAAAACAGAGAACAGCACCTCACCGCCAGCCCTAGTAAAACTGGGCCTGAAACGTGAAGATCAGCCCAACATGTGTCTTTTTTTGCACATCATCTTAAGTAATAGAAGTTCTTCAGGCCAATTAAAACAGTTTTTTTTCCTGTGCAATTTGACGCATTTCCTGGAGCTGCACAAGTATAACCAGTTATCCACGCAAAAGAAATTTAGTAAACCATGCCTTCTCCAACACAGCCGAGAAAGAAGAGCCAACTCTGAGCTCTGCTTTGCTCGCAGGAATTTTTAAAAATCTAACAACGTTGCTGGTGGCTGTGGCAGACGCGGGCGTCAAAGCAGGAAGGTGACATCATAGCACAGTAACTTGGTCGAAGTAGGTGATCTCCAACACCAAAGAGCGAGCACTTTTGAACAGCAGATTCCTGAGCAACCAACACCGCAGTCCTTGAGAGCCGGGCAGCTGATGCAAAGACCTTTTCTCCTTCCTTTCCTCTGGAGGCAGAGCCCACTGTCTCCATCACCTGCCGAGACTACCGAGCTTTAAGAAAAATCTGAATCGTGACCTCCGCTATGACAGTGACGTTCCAGGAAAACTCACAGACAGCTTAAAGCTGGGATTTATTTTTTATTTACGTATTTGCTCTGTTGAGCACCGAACAAGGATACTCACAAAAATACTAACGCTTCCAGGTCTCATTTATTTCCTAACTTCTCACTGATTCCCATGATAGCTGAAGTGCTTAATCACTTCTCTGCATCCAGCTGTAGCTCCCTTAAAGCTCCTGCAACCCCCCCCAGTCCCCGGGGCCGAGCGGGAGCCGTGCGCCTGATCAGCAGGCAGCTCGTATCGCCCGTGTACGGTTCCCCTTGTGCTCAGGCACTGCAGCTGAAAAAAGGAGGAAAAAAAAAAAACCCACCACCCAAACCAAACACGACATACGCAGGGAGCCCACCTCCTCCCAGGCGATGCGCGCAGCATCTCCAAACACCCGCCAGTAACGCAACCTTAGAGCTAGAGCAACGCCTGCGTTCCTGTCAACAGACCTGGCGGGTTCGTAGAGGCCACCAACTTTCCGGCACGTTTCCCCCTTTGCCCCGAGCACGCTTATTAAAAAAAAACAAAACACGTTAGAATTTCAAGTCGAGCCCAAACGCTTGCTCAGTTGAGGTAGCTGCCATTTATCTCAATGCTTTTGACGCGCACACGGCATTACATCATCGTGCCGACTGGATCCGATCACGTTAAGCAGGGGTACGAGGAGCGGCGTGCCGTGCATCCTTCCACGGCCTTCGGCGTTGCCTCCCAAGCCCGCCCGTTTCACCAAAGCTAGAAAAAGAGGCAACGTTTCAGCAGCAGCAGAACACCACCGCTCTGCTACTCTTCCCCCGTTGCCACCACCAAAACGGCCGCGCCGTAAACGTCCGCGGCGCCTTCCCAAGCGGATAAAGACGAGATGAGCTTAATTCCTGACACCTCGCCAGACACGGAGCAACAGTTGAGGCACGAGAGGCCAGGGGTGACCCGAGGTGGGGACGGGGCAGAGACCGAGCGCAGAGCAGGAGATGCCCCAGGCTTTGCACGCAAGGCAGCTGGAAAGAGGAGAGAGGCAGGCAGAAGGAAAGGGAATAGACGTGATTCAGTGAGACAGCAAGCAGGGGCAAACAGGATCCTTAAAAATTAGAAAAAGGGAAACCTGTGAAGACATTGATGAGAAGAGGCAAGCGTCATGGGCACGGAGAGCGTCCTTGTGCTTCTCGCCCAAAACAGCCACCGCCTCGGAGCGCCCCCAGCACCTACAACTCCTGGCACAAGGTGTTTATGGTGACCTTGAGATCAGCGACCTGTTTAAAGGACGCCGAGCTTCCCACATTTAGAAAAACAAACGTCTCCCGGCAAAACCGTACAACTTAAGGCCGTGGTTTCGCCCTTCTGGCTGTTAACTCCAAGCTCCGTTCCCACAGCTCGCTCTTTACCAAATTATTTACTAAGTGCATTAACATAGATGGAACCCAAAGTTTTATTCTTTAATTTAAAAAAAAAAGAGAAAGGGACCTAAACACACAGTTAATATTGCCAGTGCCTTCCATGACTTCATTGAAGAATAAAATTTAAGGTTCCCCTTTAGTCGCTATTGTAATAGAGCCATTTTTCATCAACTTCAGTGCAATTCCTCTCCCACTCTCCTTTCCTTATGGGACTGAAATGCAAAAAAAACAGATCGCATTTTCCTGCAGCGGGGACTTCCTCCAACAAGGATGCAAAACAACTGCATTATTTAACTGCCACATACGGGAACGGTGAGAGGAAAAATTAAACCGTTAGCCGCCCTCAAAACAGGAAGGGACGCACGGCCTGCGTACTCCCACCACCCGGCCACCCTGCCCGGCTCTAACGCAAGGCGGAAAACCCGCTTCCCCAATAATCCAGCCTTTTCCCGACACGTTTAGCGCCCGGCTACGCTGCCATTCGCACCTATCCAAAGGGGTCCGGACGGCCCAAAGCGCCCCGCAGCGCCGGCTCGCTTGCTGTACCAAGCGACCGCAGAGGTCTAAGCGGAATTAACATCTTCCCCCGCCAAGGAAGGGCGAGTAGCTGAAACGAAAGGGTATTACGCTTTTATATGAGGGATTACGATTTCCTCTTAGACATAAAAAAAGAGCACGCACATAACTTGTTTCAAGGACAATGTTTCAAATAAGCAAAATTAAAGATTCTGTTTCCTTTCACATCCGCGGCTACGTTTTATTGCATCCTATTAAACACAGAGGGCTAAAACTTTCTATTTTCCAAGTGAAGTGTGAAAACGTGCCCGTTACATCTCATTAAAGATATTTTTCCATTAGTATTTTCATTCCTTTTATTGCACCTTCTCCTCAGTACTCCTCCACAGCGGCACCGCAGAACCACACTGGGTATTTAAACAACGACCCAAAATATTTTAAGAGTTCATTAGCACATTCGTCTGTGCATATCAACCCAGGCATGCCCAGGGGGACGACGGCAGGAGCTGCGCTACAGGAATGGTTTTTACTGCTTGACCCACATCGCCGGAGCCCAGTGGGAGGGAGCCACTTGGAGAGGTGCCAGCCGGGGCCTTGGTAGCTCCAGAGGAGACATGACCCCGGAGAGCAGTTGCTCTGCAGATCATCTTTCCCAGTTCCCCATGGGGGTTTTGGTTCAACGCCATGAGACACAGCATTGACTGTCACCGCGTCCCCAGAGCAGGTGCCCCTCAGCAGCTGCAGGGCCGGGACGACACGAGACACCGCAGACCAGGCGGGTTTCGGGGGAGGATGGGCATTGCTCCTCGCGACGCAACGAGATGCGTTTTCAGGCATCTGTATGGTCACTCCAAGCGCTGTGTGGTCAGTGGTAGGACCTCAAGACCTTCACAGTGCCAGCACAGCACCACGTTCGGTGCAACCCAAGGTGAATGAAGGCACACCACCATCAAAATACAGCGCACGCAAGACACGGGGCAAACACCGCCAAAACAAACCATCAGTCCCAACGCCAAGGTTACAACCCTTCCGGCGCTTTGAACAGTAGCATACGATCATCCACATGCAAACTGCTAGCCCCGTTCCTGGCTTGGCCTTAGCCTACGGCAACAGCTTGCTCCCAGCCTTGAAAGCTTGGAGTAATGGCTGTAATCCTCTGAGCTCGATCTCGCGATACTCCGGCTGCCCAGAGCTCCCGTACCAGCTGTGCAACGACAAGATTACTCCACTTCTGGCTTTATAGAGCCTCGCAGGGTCACGCTCTGACGGGTCTCTCCAATCCATAAACCCCATCATGTGGCTCCTTCTCTATCACCAGCCAAAAATCAAATCAGGCCGAATCGTGCAACACCCAAACAGAGCCTTTAATCTCAAGTAATATGACAGCAGTGCATAAAAAGTGGGAACGCATTTTAAAGTGTGTTTTGCAGCACCCATCTCCGTGTAGACCCGAGAAGAGCTGGAAGCAATGCTGTCAAGGAGAAAGAGGATGTGTCCTAAGTCTCTTCCTCCCTAGGTTTCCATCCCTCCGCTGCCCAGTCACCGTTTTTAGGAGCTGGGCTGCAAGAAGAAGCCCTTGAAAGCATGCAGGAGAGGGACTGAGCCCTGCTTCTGCAAGGCACATCCCTCCACGCCTAGGCTGAAAGCAGCAAAAACCTAAATGCACAGAAAAGCAAGACCACATCTTCACAGAGCAATAGCAACCGCATCGGTATCCGCAAGAGGAGAGGCGCCAGAGACACATCACCGAGAACGTATCGAGGCCTCAATCTGCCCGGCACGCTGTTATTCAGGATTGGAGGCTCCAGGCCATAAGGCTGGGACTTTCTGCACGTGCACTCGTGTGCGACTTCTGTAGCTGCCTATCGTTTCCCACAACCAAGTAATATTCACAAGCGGTGGCAGTGTTGATGTTAATTACTGGAGTTTAAATACAAAACATAATGAGATGCCGTAATTCCATTTTCAGATGGTTTTACCCTGAACATTAAACATTATTCAGCTTATAAAAAAAATCACTTTAGCACAGTCATCTTAAGGGACTCGCATGTTTTAATCATCAGTTTTAATTAGGCTAAAAAGTAGTATAAATCAAGCTGCTTTTCGAGTCACTCTAAAAAAGACACAACAAAGGCTCTGTTCTTTGACTTAAGTGTGCATTATGCTAAAGTGTTAACGAGAGCAAACGAGAGCAACTGAAATCAGTCTCCTGCTAATTTTCATAATTTGTAGCGGAACAATTTTCTAATTAATAACAGACTTTGAGAGGCATCTATATTGACAAATACACATGCTACATTTCTTTACCTTTCCGGCATCTCCCCTCCACGCTGATGTATTTCTGGAGGTGCTTGTACACTTTTTTCCTACAACCAGGTGAGTATCAAGAGCTTGCGTGTCTCCTCCAGCCTTCTGACAGTGCTGCCATTTCCCACTGTTTAGGGGCCTGCGTTAGAGGATATCGATATTTCTCGCAACCGAGAAGGCTGGTGACAGCAATGCAGTCCTGCGTTGGGACATACACCCAGAAGAAACATGCCCCACAGCCAGGTTGTGCAGCAGAACTTGGAAGGAAAAACAGCGACAGAAAAAAGTCAAAGGAATATTATTTAGATTTGAATTCCTCTGTTTTTGAGGGCTGCAGCTTTCGTGGCACGAGCCGGCCAAGGCTGTAAGCGGTAGAATAGGAAGACGCGTTTGTGCCTTCTGTACTTCGGGACCTGAGAGCTCGTTACTCGGACGCTGCCGGTCGTGAAAGGACTCGAGGCCTTCTGCTGCCCGTCCACTTGCCTGGCTCCGTCGCTCTGACCAGTTTGGTCTTATGAGAGGCCTGGAAGAGCCTTAACAAGAGAAGAGCAAATCCACCCCATCGAAGATGGGAAGGGCTGAGGCTCATGGTGTCTCTCTCTCTCTCGGACAAGCCCATCATGAGCCCAACAGTTCGACGGCTGCCATGCCCGCGAGCCTTGTCTTCCGGTACACATTGGTCTACTCAGCAGGCAAGACAAAAAACATCTGCATGGTAAACACCACTAAACCATTCAGCATTTCTGCTCCTTGGATGCGTTACGTCCCAGACGCTGCCCGAGTTACTAGCATTCTTGGGGCTGGTGAAAAAGCTGCCTACGAGAGAAGTCTCCATCTTTGGAGACTCGGAAAACCATCTGGACAGGGTCCTGGGCAACCTGCTGCAGGTGACTTTGCTTGAGAAGGGGCTTGGACTAGACGATCTCCAGAGGCCCCTTCCAACCCCAACTGTTTGGTTTTTTTTGTATAACTACACACACATATCTCACTGTTTTCAGGCATTTAAGCCAAATAGTTTCCTTTTGCCATGTAGGGACAGGAATTAAGTCATCAGAAGTCTTCAGAACATTCCCCTCGTCACCTTAACAGCCATACAATTCCCCCTCTCCCTTTTCTTTTTGGAATAGAAACTGAAGGGTGAAGCGATTACCTAAGGACTAGGTAGTGCCTCCTTTAAGAAAGCCACTACATATCACGAGATATAACTCAACAATGACAACTTGTGTGATGCAGGAGACTTTTTGCCTAATCACATGGTAAGATTTTTCATTTGAACAGTCTAGTCACCAAAAAGCAGTTCTGGAATCAAATACCTTCTGTAAGTTTATTTTGAAATAATCTAGTAAAATGTTAGACTGAAACACTATTAGGGAAAAACCCTAAAAAGGAATAGTAAAACAAACATCTCAGACTCATGAAGAAGTGTAGTTTAATCCAAGCTATTTTTGGTCAAGAGGTTTCCCCCAGCTTATAAGTTTCACCTTCATTAGAAAACTGATTTTTTCCCCCCTAGTACAATTTAAAAGAAATAACTATTTTTCTTATATTGCTCAAATTTCTGGCCTGGCCAAACAGAAGAGTCACATTTTTCATATGGGTCTGCTTTTCTCTAACCACCGAGGGCAAAAGAAGCAGAAGAGGTTTTCAGGAGCCCTCAGAGTGATGCAGTTTTCTTAACAAGCGCATACTGAACATGTCTCATCCAAAACTCAGCTGGCTCTGATGGGAAAAGTCATGCTGCAGTAGGAAAAATGGTAAACCTCAAAACCGGAAATCTTTTTTTTTTTTTTTTAAAAAAAAAGGATCATGAGTCAAATAAATTACTCCCTCTAAGGAGGTTTCCAGCATTTTTTATAAGGTGCCTTTAACATCAGGACTTTCAAAAACTATTTGCATCTTAGCAGGGATCTAAGCATGTATATTGTTTCTGATGCTGATTGCTATCAACATACCTGGGCAGCAATTAGGGAAGAACCTTAACAGGACCCGTTCAAGGACATAGTTCACCTAAAAGAAACCCTCTTCCTGGACATACCCAAAGATTGTTCTCCATGGGAAGGAGGGAAACGCTTATACTTTAGCCAGTCCAAGGGTGCAGCGAACAACAAGGCTGGGCTTAGCTGTGTTTATCTCAGTTCCCGTGGGGGGCATAGCCCGATCCCATAAGCCTCTTCCATCTCTATGGGAGCATGGAAGTGGAAACCACAGCATCCATTAAAAAAAAAAAAAAAAAAGTCTAGCAAAGAAATCTTTTCAGGGAAGACAAAAAGAGTTGATCTCATCAGCACAAAGCAGATGGAAATTGCAACAAATGACAGGGAGGAATAGATACCAGCACAACACGATTAAATGAAATGAAAAATGAAATGTAGCAAGATAGTACTTAGGCTGCAAAGATATTGCACTCGATACTCTGCAACTATCCAGCAAGCCGGACTCGGCTCCCAGGAGTTTACACTCCAAGCGTGATGGAGTTACAGTGCATCAGCAGTGGATGCTGTTTAGCCAGATTCACCAGTTCAGTGACACCCAGCTTTTTGCATTTCTCAATTCTTCATTATCCTCTTTGCAGAGCGCAACTTGCATTAGCGGCAGGATTAAAGTGAAGTAAAATTAAAGTAGCACAGGATACAAATACTAATAGTACCAAGTATATCCATAAGGCACCCAGCACACTGTCTGCACTGCAAGTCAACATTTATGCATTCTACCTATGTGCAATTTATGGGATTCATATTACCATCTAAAACACATGCAAAGCACTCTCAAAAAATGTTATTCTATTTTATGAGATTTTATTGAGTGTTGCCAATTAGCCTGTGCAAATTTCCATATGATCTCCTGGACAGAAAATGGGATTTCTTCATCTGAAAAAAAATACTTTGTACAAACACGTTATGGTATTTAAAAAAAAAAACCTGAGAGGAATTAATTTTTGCAAAACACAGGGACTAAAGTATCAGCTTACCTCTAATTCACTGTGCCACAAACTCCTGCCCAAACGCAAATAAACTTTGTGTCCTTTAGGTCAGGTAAAGGAAAGTAGTCTTTACAAGCCACTACCCATTAAAAGCATCTGTCAAATTCGCGATACGGAGATGAAAAGCATTTGAAAGTTAAAGCTGAAACCCCAGACTGAAACAACACTGTGCTTTAATTTAAACACATTACGCCGCACAGTTGTTATTAAGCTCTTCACTCAGAGTGTAATTTAAGTGCCACGTTGATATTCCGTTTGAACAAAGAGGTGTCAAATTAAGGAAACTGGTGTCAAGTCCAGCAAGTTCGCGAAAAACGAAGCCCCCCCCCCCCCCCGAATTGCACCCTATAGGGTTTCACGTCAAGAGCGACGCCACGTTAAGCGTAACGGTGCCGTGGCGCTTGCCTTAACGGGGGCTCTGCCCCGCCGCGTGCGAAGGCTTCCGCGACGCCCTCGTCCTGCTGCGCCCCGCTGACATGCTGCGCACGCGGGCGGCGGAAGGCGCTCCTACGACACGCACGCTCTAACGCTCTCCGTCCAGCGGCGCACAGAAAGCGTGCAAGCCGCCTGGTCACACCGTCGGCCCCCCCTTGCCCTTAACGCTTCCTTTGGCTGCTCCCAGCCCCAGAGCACCACGAGCCCCCGGAAACCATCCCCAAACCTCCCTCCATCCAACACAAGGAAGCGGCAGGCAGTGACAAGCTAATCGTATGCCAGAAAAAGAATTTTTTTTTAAAATTTTGATTATTTTGGCACATTCCGTAAGGATATGAAGCTAATAGGATCTGGCAGACCATGCCTGCCTGACAGTCTCTCCCCGATCGTTTTTAGCCTGTTGCCCATTTGGAACCCAATTCGGGCCAAAAAAAAAAAAAAAAGAGAGCGAAAGAGAGGGGGTACATAAGAATTAAGCTTCTGCAAGCTTCAAGAAGCAGGTAGCCTGGTGGTGGTGACCTTCCCCTGCTAGCTGCCCTGGCGAAGGAAAGGATCAGAAACATGAAGTCAGGCTTCGTTATTTCCCCTGCCCATCAAACAAGCTGTTTGAGAAGAGTCTTTTCAGAATAAGACAACTTGTTTAACCAGTATCTCCCCCAACGGGGGGAGAAACCTCTTCAGACCTTGCTTCCCCCACCGTCCGTTTTAATACTTAAGTGGCCACAGGCGCTAGCGAGGCGCCCTGTTGACGCCTACTCAATCCCTCCCCACGCTGGCGCCAACACAGCGCGGTGGCCAGCACACGGACGCGTTCAAAGCGTCGCGATTTGGTGTAGCCGAGGACACCCGGCAAAAGCTTCGTGTCCCAGAACGGGGTCTGAAGGGCAGCGTCCCCGGCAAGGGGTCTTGCAAACAAAGCCGCCCTGGTGTGGTCTCCAGCAACATCATCGTTTTCGACAGACAAGACTATCCATCGATCCCTTATTCGGGAAAAGGGAGTCTCCGCTCTTGTTTGGGGAGGTGGGGAGGGAATGAAAGTGTGGGAAGGAAAAGGCAAGTTGATTTTTTTATATATATTTCTATATATATAAAAAAATTCTCCAAATAATGGAAAAAACCTCACTCCTTTACCATAAAAGAAAATCATTTCACTGGCATTAAGTGCATGGCTTTCACACTTTATTCACTTTCTCTGCATGATTCTCTCCTAAACTTTGCTTTGAACTTTACAATCTCATAAAAGCAGAACCTAGATTAGCCAGCCTCCCCGCTCAGGCACTGAGGAGCTCTTCGCGTCTGCCTGCAAGGACTCCAGCTTGCACAGCTTCAACGGTCAAATCTGAACGGTTTATTCCTGATGCAGAGAAAGGGCGCTTGAGCTTTTAGGGAAATCTTCCGTTTGCAGAACCCATCTATGGGGGGCACAGAAATTTAACTACTAAGATTTGTCAAATCAATGCTTCCAGCATTTCAGCCATACCCTGTTAGGCACCTTCTCTCATGGCCTGAAGAGGGAAGGTGGGTCACCAGAGGAAGCACATGCTGGCCAAGGAGTCCATGGAGAAGACCATGCCCAGGAAGCCGTCAGATTTGGGACTCACCTGAGGCATCCCAAACCTCTCTCAAAAATCAAAGTATATTGCCAGAAATACATATAGCTATTCAGATTTTTAAACAAACAAGCCCCCACGCTTCCTCACGAATACATTTGGGATAACAGTGCTCCACAGCTTTAACTAGTGTTACTAATCTTCCCAGATGATATATCTGCCTACTATACCTTATACATGTATTTGCTTCATACATAATGCTGTAGTGTTTTTGGGGGGAATCTATCTGGTTGCAAATCGAACTTTGAGGTTCACACCTCCCAGCTCCCACTGACTTCAAAGTTTATGCTTTTTAATGCATTGCTTTTTCACAATTGCTAACTAGACTGATCCTATCTCCTCGTATCAATATTTTTTGTGCCATAAGCTTGTCCCTCTTTAAGCTTCTCATGGCAACAGTGCTCCAGAGTGATATTGGGTACATCAACCCTCCTCCAAACTTGCACTTGATTGCATTTCGCCATCCGGCCAACAAGAGGGATAACCAAGTTCAACACGTCAGCGCTTCCCCGAAAGCCCAAGCATTTCACATCTGTCATATATTTACTACCCAAAAAGAAAAAGACTGTATTTGTGCAGGGTTGTCACCAGATGTTCCGGGCTGAAAGTCTGCATAGCCTCAAGACAGGACACTAATCAGTGAGGACCCTAAATAATTAAGTTATTCTGCTTTGCAAGAGCTGCTGGCTGGTTAGAGGAGAAAGACTGCAATTCAACACTCCGGGGAGGAAAAGGCACGTACAGCTCAGACATTGCATACATTTGTGAGGGACACCCAGGGTTAATGGGGCGGACAGTCAGCAGGACACACAACACGAATCCACGTGAACCCAGGCATCAGAAGAGACTCCTCACACCTCCTCAAGCCTGCAAGGAGGTTTTTTAGCACTGGTGCTACGAATCATGACGTACAGCAAGACGGTCTAAATCATTTGGGCTTCTGCTAACCGCAATTCCCACCCCCGTTTTTAATTCAGTTGTGCAAGGACACTAAACAGAGCATACAGGTTCATCCATTTTCCCTCCTCATCTCTTCCATCTCTTACTATCTTCCACCCCTTTAATTTAAGGCAACCGTGAATTCGGGCAGGCTATCTGCAATTGCAACCGTCAGGACACACGGACGTGCCTGGAGCTCCTCACGGAGATTGCCCTATGTCCAGAGAGTTAGCAGCACCAAGGACGTGCCGAAACGTCCTCTCTCAAGTAAGAGCTCATCAGTTCACAAAACTTCATATCTAGACCTGTTTCGTCAGACTGGAGCACAAAGTTAAGCAACTAGTTTAATTTTTTTATGGCTGTGATACGGTAACATACAACTTCCAAGCACTTTTGTCAGTGGCGCTTAGAGAGCAAGGTGTCTGCCGATGATACCAATTCATTATGTATCTGGCATCGAACCAACAGGCCAATTTATCTATCTTTTTTTTCCCAATCAGATTAAGTAAAACAACAGAATATTATTAGATTGTAGTCTGGAGAATTCTCCCAGAGCAATATCTAATAGTAAGATTTTTAATTGCACTTCCCTATAAGATTACAAATTGCAACGACGGGCTGCATTTCAAGTCACGTCAATGAAATGAAGGCATGTTAAAGCTCCTTGTATTATTCCAGTTGCAGACAGATCAGGTCTCTATAGAGACACAACTATATAAACTATATATGTGTGTGTGTGTATAAGTACATATCTGTTTACATTTTCGGTGATCTGGGTTTTGCTGCAAGATAGGCTTCAACTATTAAAAGTAAGCATTCTCCCTTAAAGCATGCTACAAATTGCACATGCAGAGAAGTGAGCAGCAGTGCTGGGAAAATAGTGTTTTAGTGATAAATACGACTTGGCCACAAATCAGTACTGCAAAGCAGAGCCGAGCCTCTGCTAGAGGAATAAGGGAGAGTCCTCATCACACAAGCCTACCAGTGCGAATGGCCAAGCACTTGCACGGAGAGCAACAGAAGAGACAAATTTTGAGATGTACATGGTAGGCACCCTACGTGACTACTACTGGCCACTGGCTTCGTAGAGCCCCGCACTGGTTTCCCCCACCCACACAAACACCACCACATGCGTTAATTCACAAGAGCCTTGAACCTAGATGCAGCAAAGCTCCCAGCACCAATCCAACAGCACTTGGCTCTTACAGCTGGTCTAATGGTCTTGCTTATAAACCGATATATATATTCCTCCTCACAAGAGGAAAATATTATGTAAGATTGATGCATCAAAGTTGCTTTGTCATTCGCTCTTAATACTAAATCAACCCTCTCTGCAGCCTCCAGCACTAGAATAACAGAAGCAAAGCCCTGTGAATTAAAAATTGGAGATGGATTTTCAGCAACAAGAGCTGCAGAGAAAAATAATCCTCATTTAGTTCAGCAGTGCAGATGATCACTTAATTGTTCCTAGAAGAGAGTGAAGGGGAACGGTCTCCCACAAGAATAAGGACGGAGCACAAAGCTTGGGGCAAGGGCAGCCGCCCACAATGCGGTCAAGTCACCACGAGCGCTAAGGATTAGCGAGAGCACGTGCAAATACACACCCAGGCTAGAAGCTGGACAGCCCCGTCCTATGGTCTGTGATGGGCCAACTGCGACATCTGCGTGGGGTTGGCTGAAAAGCCGTGCAGCATCCCACAGCTCGGTGCAGATTCACGAGGCAGAGACAGCCCTGCCAGGTACTCATCAGGGCATTTGGGGGCAAGGCGGGGGGAAGGAGGTTCCCATCACCAATTTCCTGGAAACGAGAGGACTTCCAAGCAAGGAGAAGCTTCTGAACTCACCGACATGCTTTTGATTTCTGCTGTCCCTAGGACATCTCTCCCCGACGAGTCGCTCGTTGAACAGTAGGACGGACACCTCTTCCCAATTCTAGCAAAACCGCATTACCAGAGAACATAACCAATTCAAGAAACTGAGATGGCTACAAGAACCAACCCAGCAACAGCAAATGGGCCACAAGGTAATAAGCATCAGCTGGCTCCAGGATTCATTTAGCATGACAGAGGTAATAAAATAGATTTTAAAGATTTCTTCTAGGGAATCAGCAGTTTCATTTAAAATAAAGAGCTTCTGTGTGCTCTTCACTCTGGGCCAAGGGTGCTCTTCCTAAGAGGAAGACAGCAGATTTATCCAGATCTCGTGGGAGCACGTTAGCAGCAACTGAGGAGGCGGTGTGAGAGTGAAGGTGGCCATGTAATGCATTTCCTTGCTCTGACTCTTCTCATTTTAGCTCAGACTAACTCAATACACCCAGCTTATATGGATAAGAGAACCAGGGCCAGGCAACCCTGAGAAATTTCCCCTCCCAACTCTGATGGTTTGAACTTAGCTAAAGTTATTAGGAAAAGAAACAGGAGCGACATCCCATCTGTGGGAGTATGCACATCCCTAAAAGATGCATTACAGCTGCAGTAGGGAGGATTAGGGGAAAAAAAAAAAAATCAAGCATCTACCCTTTCAAATCTTGGCAGAAACAGCTCTGCCCCAGCACCACACAGCCACACTAGCTGTGAAATCATCTTCAGGTCCTGCGCTTCTCCAAGTATCGGGGAGCAGATGCAGCCTTCTGGCACAGCCCCATCCATCAAATCCTTGTACACAGCCCCACAAGCACCTTCCAGGCATTTGCACCATATAAACGCTTCCTCAGGAAGTTTAGTTACTAATAAAGAATTAGCTAGAATTAGCAATCAGCCAAACAAAGCTCCATTTTACTGCGTAGGTATGAGGTAGGTGGAATTGAGCAAGGAATTGGCAGGCAACCATCTCCACATTTCACCAGGATGAGGAAAAAGAGACCCATTTCTGGTCCTCTTTCTCCTACACCAGCCTTGTTCAGCCTCACCAGCCCCATAGGAGCATCCTGTACCTCCAGAAGGAGGGGGCAGAAGGCCTCTTTTCCCCACACAGAGACCGCTTCAACTATAAAGATATTCCTGGTGCTACACAGTACCTCCAGGTAGCAGCTAAGGGAGGTCTTGTCAGTTTTGGCTTGCTACATTTTTCTGCATCCAAAAGGGGTTTTTAATTATTATTATAAGCATACACATAACATTGTGCATGTACTTGCACAGACAAATTTTTCATGATAGTCTTTCTCCATGTATTCATGCTAAAACTACAGCACATGCACATAACCAGTCATTTTGCAGAATAACTAATAAAAAATCCAATAACAGGGAGTTCACAAAATGACTGCTCCACTCAGGCATTTTGCAAAATGACATTACAAGCACTTCATCAGATCACTGCCTACCACAGGAACTGCACAAAATGTCAAAGTCTGGGTTGCTTGGGATTATTAACTCCAAAAGGATGTATAAAAAGATTATTCTGATGTGTTTATTTGTGGAAGTCAAGCAGAGAGTTTTTTTTTTTTTCAAAAAGTATATATTTACATCTAACCCTGAACTATAGTAATTAAGTCATAGACACTGCTTACAGTTGAGATTATCATGGCTTTTCTGTGAGCCGCTGTAATGTTCCTAAAACCCAAATATCCGCCAAGGTCGAAACAGCTCTGGTCTCAAACATCCCAATCAGCTAGAAGTTTCTCAGAGCATGAGTAAAACTGATTTCCAGAATAATTCCCAAGGAAAAGTACACTTTTAATAGCTTCTATGCACTTACTCTGCACTTACCCATGACCAAGACCAGCACATTGCATGGCCTCCCTCCCCTCCAGTCTTCCAGGGGAATCAAGAGATTTTTATGACATCTCTTTTCAGCTTTTTACTCAACTGCTCCGTCGCAGGCTCTGCCTGGGGGCTCTCACCCCCATCGGGAATCCTGCATGGGGGTCACTGCCAGCTAGGCCCTGGGGTTGGGCTACCTAAAAGCGCTTGACAGTGGAAGAGACGCCTCAGGATCCAGGGTCGGTGGAGGAACAAACTCAACCATCTGAATCCCAAGAAAGAGAAAGCCAGGCATTGCCCCAGAGATCTCATCATCTAAGTGAACAACACGTCAACTCTGTGGGCGCTCTTCCGTCATTTCATTAGAGCTTCTCATTGGGAAAAGGGTTTTATCCTGGGAACCCTTTAGCAACCCCAATGGTGTGTGTGGAAGAGAAAAAGCAAAGAGCTTGAGGGTGTTAGAAAGGCAGATGAAGTGCAGTAAAAGTGAAATGGTGAGGGCTTGCTTGCTATTAAAAAAATAGAAAAAGAACTTTTCAAAAAGAACCATTTCCATGGCTCCCAGCACCCTGAGCAGCGAGGACAGTGACCGAGGACAAGTAAATCCCCCCTTTTCCAAATGAGGTTTCTTGATGTCCAGACCACAACCTAGACTAAGGTCACTACCTTCTTACAATGAAGATATCTCTTTCCTCCAGAAAAGCATTTCAAGTTCTGGAGAACTTTTTAAAATGTACTTATTTTAAAAAGGCATTTATGGCCCTTCTACTTTTACTCCTCGGCAGCACCTTAGCCAGTTCCCAGGTTGGTTTATTTTTTCCCAGCATGCCGCCGAGCAGGTGTTACCAGCCTCGTCTCTTCAGTGCCAGGGCTCTTCCATCCTCCCTCCTGCAGACAACCCACCTTCTCGATTCCCTTGGCACTTGCCAGCACTGAAAACAAACGCGCCAGCAGTAATAAGAGTTTGTCGGGCATGTTTGCAGAGCCTGAACTGCAAAAAGATTAGTCGGCTCAAGAGGCTGGTTTTCGGGGTTAAGGCTTCCAGATCAAATCGAGCTCAGGTCAGGAGCAAATAAACCTAGCCACCCTATTTAGCAACTGCTGGACAGCTGATACGAAATGAATAGTCAGCATTAGGCCAGTTTTTAGATAGCAGCTGTCTGCACCCCGCCACCCATTCATTACCTAAGATGCATAATGGCATAAATATACCTAAAAACCTATGGACCTCAGAATTCAACAATCCTCCCAAAGTTACTTACTCCACTTTGATGTGAGGTCTGTGCTGTACTTCTCAACATTGGATTTTGAAATAGTGAGTTTCTTTAAGAAAAGTTATCACATAAATATTTTTATAATCACAGTAAAATATAATGGGAATTAAATTATGGTACAATAATTCACACTTAGTTGCACAGAGGCCGTTTGGCCTTCATCTTCGTGCCTCAATGTGCTGGGCGTGAATTACTACGCTGTAATTCACATGCTGTCACATCTTATGGCTTAATTAACGCTATGAAACACGGAGCTGGTCACCAAAGATCAGAAATTCGTCTCGTCATGAAACAGTTACAAACCAGACAAGGATCGCAGGCTCCAGGCCCGCAGGGTAAAACAACTTCCCACTTTCTATTGCTGCGAGAACAAGTATATTTTATACCGCTATAGCCCAGAAAGAAACCCATATGCTTTGATGCTGCACATGACACATACGCAGCAGGCTAGAGGAAAGGAGAGCTTGCAGATGTTAATTTGCACCCCAGCTGCCAGCTTCTTGCTATAGTTCAACTCCTATTGCAGAAGAGTTGGAGCTATAAAGTTGCACTAAGGCCAAAGGTTCGGATGTTTCATGAAACGCATGCTTGGGCGCGTACGTGTCCAACACCGCGAGCCAAAACGGGAAAAAGATCTCGTTCCCCTGTGTAACGCAGGAAGATGCTAAGAGCGGTCACGCTTGCCAAGTGAAGAAGAAAACTGCAGAAAAAACACCATCAGAAAATCCCCTTAAAGTCTCCCTCCTTATTTAGTGTGAAATTTAGACATGAGCAAAGTGGGTCTGCACACAGACCTCTGCACCGTTTAATGGCTTAAGTGCAAATTAAGGGGTGGATAGAGTCTTGGCAAGGTTGAATTTCACCCTCTGCCAGCTTATAGATTGGACAGTCATCCGAAGGAGACCTTAATACTCATTTTAGTATGTGGCTACTAAGGAAAGTGCTGTAGTATACACCTAGAACAGCCAACCCCTTTTATCAGGAAAAGCCTTTCTTGATCACTTCTGCCACTATAGAGAAAGCGGCACCGCTGCAGGTAATACAAATTGCCAAGACTAGCAAATATTATAAATATTTCAAGCATGATTAATCTTTTAAAACAATGAAGTTCAGCAGAAGCCTGGAAGTCAACCTGGCTATTTCACAACTAATAAAACATGTCTCTTGTATTTCATTTTGACTATATAAAGAGTTTTGTAGTAAAAGGCTATTATCCACCACTCGCTAACGTAGTAGCACTTGTGCAAGTATAAAAGAAACACAGTATGTATTTTAAGCAGTGACAGTACTTCCAGGGTATTAAAATAGTAGTAAGGCAAGTGTTCAGCTCACATTAAGCAGCCATCTATCACTGAGGACCAGCTTGCTAGCATCATATATTCCCCCAAGAAAGATAATGCGCCTTGCCATAACAGAAGCATTGTCACCAGGCAACTAACAGAACCGCTCCGTAATAAATATTTCCCCTGTTCCCACAGAAACGGGCTCGGCATCCAGACCTGCTAATGCCTGGAGGGATGAGCTTGACCTTCATGCGCCATCTTCTTGCAAAGGCATGGTCCTCTCTCACCATGCTTGTCTCCTAGAAACATCGGGTAGCTGGGGCAAAAGCGCAGGGGGTCAGAACGGGACGGCAGGTGAGGCTCTCTACAGCTGCAAAGACTCAAGACGACTTGAAATTTCATTTTCTACTCTGCAAGTGATAAATTAGTTCAGCTCCATCTTGAAGTAATTCTCTTAGAGACAAGACAGCATCCGTCCTTAATGCAGGAAAGGTCATTTTACAGCTGTGCTGCGACTCGGCATAAATAAATTCTCAGAGGCATCTTGTTTTTTTGGAAATTCAAAGTTGGGCCAGCAGCAACAGCAGCCCTGCCAGTTTGGTGCTGTCAAATGCCAGTAACAGGCCTCAAGCTTTACAACAGCATGAGGCCTCGGGACTTGTCAGGGTTTGTGTGGACTTGAATCTATCTTAGCTTTAGTTTAGCTGCATCTCCACAATTATTTGGAGACACTTTTGCTGCATCTGTAACTTACTATCGGATCAGACAGCTCTCATCCAGCCTGCCCTAGCTGTAACAGCAAAACTAGCCAAAGGTTGGGTGTCTGCAGTCTAGTCTGTAATTTTAAGCTTGTTCTAGTTATGCTGTTACTTAACTTGTTTTGGGGTCATGTCTTGCTTAGCTTTGTACATGTGTGTGGTTCCCCCCCCCTTCCCTCCCAAATCACCTCATACACGCAGAAGGACTAAAAAACCTGAGCAATCATGGTAGTAACCATTAACTAACCCTGTAGACCATCAAGAGAGGAAAGCCTATAACCCATTAACAAACACAAAGTTAAAAGATATAAAAATAAACCTGAGTGCACCCCTGCTGCTGACCCTGTGCTCTTCCCAGCCAGGACCCCAAGGTGCTGGTGGCTCACTCTCACCACGCGTCAGCACGGCAAGAGCTTAGCACTAGAGAGGAAATGGGTAGACGGTCACGTCTATTAGTTTTACTGTATTAGTAACACCACAATACCCAACAGAAACTGGGTAATCTGGATTGTTGTTTCAATCTGACTACGAATAAAAGGCTGCTCTATTTCAATTAGACTGTTAAAGCATTGGAACAACAAGATTCAAATTCTTGGATCCTCACCCAATTTGTCTTTTGGCTGCCCAACATGAAACTGTGCATGCATAAGAAAGATCTTTGCATGCAACAGCAGGCCTTCTTAAGGCCTGAAAAAAGTTACTTTTGAAGATGTGCAAAATTTCAGACCACAGTGATCATCATAGCATCCTTCTCGTCTTGCGCTTAACAGCGAGTACTGGCAAAGAGGACCAGGAAGCTCAGGTGCAGGCAAGCAAAGGAGCACTTCCCTGGAAGCCCAGGCCTTGCGATGCTTTCGCATCTCAAACAGCAGCAAAAAGGGAGAGCGCAAAAGAGACGGCACAGTCCTGTCCATGTATCGCATTTACTGCGGACAGTGCAGCCTTGCTTTTCGCAGGTGCTAATGCAATTCTCTTTGCAGCCCTACAAGCTTATGCTTCGTGGGTTTCTTTTGTGTTGCTTTTTGCTTTTTTATTCCCTGACAACGTTGCTTTCTATCTTGGCTAATTCTGTAATTTCGTACAACAGGTTTAGTTCTATCCAACAGATGGGTTTACAGGCTTTGCTGGAGCTGAAAAGAGGGGAGAGCTTTCTGGGGACTTCTCACCGGTCTGAGTTTTGCAGCCTACACATGCCGTAAGGTATTTTCCATTCAAGTAGGCAGCGACAGGAAAGGAAGCATACGCTACTCAAATCTGCTGTTGTCCTAAGCATTCCACACCGTTTCAGGTTTGTTGTGAGCTATGACTCAGAGCGGTCCAGACAAACTAAAAAACAGCGTCCGTGCAGTTAGGATACGGCAGATTAATGAAGAAACTGCAAGGATTCACGGTGTCCTCCCCGCTTTCTTTGTGCGGAATATCAACAAGAGACACTGTACAAGGGCAGGATTCTGCAAGATCACTCCTCATCTTGCACATCACTCAAGTCCTATGCCCTTCAAATACACGCCAGCTACCGTAACCCCAAGCGCGCAATATACTCCCAGAAGCAAGTTGGCTAAAACAACAAACAAAAACCAACCCCTTCCCTCCAAAAACCAAACTATTTTATGGGTTCACTGGCCTAAAGGATCCTTCTATTACGTATCTATCACTGCAGATGAAGGAACTATGTCATGAAATGCAGGAGTGGAACGAGATGCAGCGAGACCAGCCTGCAAAGGTAGCTCATATCAACCCCAACCATCGCTGCGGGACAAAAGCACTTCCCAGCCTGCAACACAGGAACTCACGTGGTAAAGTCCCGCTAAACAAAATATGAAAACCTTCTGTGTACATCAAAGGGGCTTAACAGAAGGCAAAAATAGCAGGGCTTAACTGGACTATATTTATATGCAAGGAGAGGTTGTGGCTTGTGTTTAAATATGTATACAGTCCCCCAGGCTAGCAGGAAAAACCAGTTATCAGCTTGCCATCCACCTCAGGCAGCCTTCGGCAGGAGCTCGCAGGGAGAGATGACTTGAAAGCCACCAGCTATTCACCTTCCAACTTCAAAGCTTTGAAACCACCATTAGATTGTTTATTCCAGCCTCTGATATATTTCTCATTTTAACGTGCATGTCTTCCACTGCCCAGGGGAGACGCAACAGGTTCAGCTGCCCAGCATGAGCTGATGCTGAGCATGCTCTTATCATATGATAGAGCTACACTGCATGGAGTCTTCTCCTTTCGTTTAGGACCAAACACATATCCCCTCCCACCCTGAAAAACCAGAGACAGGCTCGCTACCTGCTTCCCCCCAGAACGGGAACAGGCCAAGGCTTTGAGATGGCAACTGCATCTTGGCCTACATTAGATATCAGAATGGGGAAAGCCAAACCTGATCCCGAGTCTTCAAGCTCGGGCCAGAAAAGGTCTTCACGCTACATAGCCCAAAGGTGGCCTCTACCACGTCCCCATCAGCAATTCAAAGAGAAGAGATGACACTCAAGGGTCAGATTTACCACCGGTGACTGCTACAAAAAAAACATAGCAGCCACCCTGTAACATCTACTTTCTGCAAAAATAAAGGGTATAATTATAGAAATATTTCCAGGCACCTAGTTTCTGCATGTCTGGTGTTTGCTCATCTTTAGCACAACATGACTCTTAGGATACTTGTGACATTTTCAGCCATGACAACTATCAGGCAGGAGTTCTTCAGCTACAGTGGCACTGCAAATTAAAACCAGAACCGCCAGAGGCATATTTAAATTGTTAATTGCTTTAACTGTTAATATTGTTTAATTATAAAGATTTACAAAACATCTACCATTTAACTTTCCCCGAGAAGAACCATGAGCACCTTTTGTAATAGCTCTTTTCTTTCCACTCCAATTTGTTGGCTCAGTTTAATTATTCATTCTAATTTTCAAGTCACCAAGGAGTTTTGCTTAAGGAACGATAGCACAGGTAACCTTTGTACCCAAAGGTGTTAAAACTGGTATGAGCAGACAGGTTGCGCTCTATAAATAGATACGTTCAGCCAATTATACATATTTCATTATTTAACCTTTTTTTGCTGAAAAATTTCATTTTACAGTCTTGCCACACACAGTGGATATTGAGCAGGATGACTCTGGCCAGTGTTTTAAGAACAGGGGCCCACAGCCTCCACTCAGGCAATCATCTTACTTATAAACACATCTTCACTGACCTGCAACTAAGATCAGACTCTGTGAAGCTCACCTTCCACCTAGGTCCCAGAAAGTAGCTCAGAGCAGAGCTTGGGAAGATCTGACATTTAGCCACCATCCCTGAGAACAGGAGCTCCTGAAGCCTCCAGCACTTCAGAAATCCAGCACTTACTTCTGCAGGCTACATTTGAGTTTCCCATTTCAAAAAAAAAAAAAAAAGGCTCCCAAGCCATAACTGTAGGATGAAATGCATTGGGTTTCACTGAACTTTGAGGCTAATAAAAAGATCAAATTTCTCCCAATTCAGGAAAACATAATGGGTGCTCTAGGCTATGGCATGTGTGTAGAGACTCTAGGGCTAGAGCTAATCCACATCCTCCACAACACAGCAGTGCTGCGAGGAGTCCCTAGCTCAGCTCTCAGATGCAGCCCAGCCGTGGCAGCATGATGCTATGGCTAATGGCTGGGTTACGCACTGTGCCAGCCTAAAGCCAGGCAACAATAAATACTTCTTCCGCTCCTTCCAGGCCCAGGGTCACCAGGCGTATGGGAGCCTGCTTCATTGCAGAGCGCGGACACATGCCCTGCCATGCTTGCCAAC
Source organism: Struthio camelus (assembly GCF_040807025.1). Lineage (NCBI taxonomy): Eukaryota > Metazoa > Chordata > Aves > Struthioniformes > Struthionidae > Struthio > Struthio camelus. The sequence goes on from NC_090945.1 coordinate 1,611,343, forward strand.
ACGGTTTAACAGCTTCTCTGATGGTAAGATCCCACCTTCTCTGGAGCTGAGGCTAAAGGGGGACGCGCAGCCCCTCACTGACCACTACTCACAAAAGGGAAGTTTACCTCCATGCAGAGGCCAGCGGAGACAGTCCCTGGGACACCCAGCCGGCAGGCTAGGTTCGGGCACCACGAAGAAAGCCTGCCCTAACATAGCAGCTAAACCGCATGACAGATATCCTCACCTGTGACCAGAGTTACAAATTCTTGTTTCAGGACTAACTAGTTATAATGCACCCTGGGACAGTGGGGAGGGAAAGCAACATCCTGGGAAGAAGAACGTATTGGACAGAAATAGACAAAATCTTTCCTGTTTCTCAGGCTTTTCCCTTCCCACAGGTAAGTTCCCCCACCTCTCACTCACCACAGGCTAACGGTGTTAAGAGCATGGTGAAGAACAGCAGCTGTGATGACCACATGACTGTGAAGGAGGGCTTGAAAGTATCCCAGCAAACACGGGTTCAAACAAAACGATGCGAGCCTCCACCTGCACTTGCTTCCAATGCTTCAACTCTTGGTCTTCAATTCACATCCGAAAAGAGGGAGGGGGGAGAAAAAAGCCAACCAAAAAATAAAAATAAGAATAAAAAACCCACAGCCAGTATCCAGAATCTGAGACCTATAAGAGGAGAAAAAAAAAAAAAGGCAGTCAGTAACACATTGAGATAGGGCTTGCTGTACACTTGCATCTGTGTACAGCAAAACTAATACAGCAAGGGCAAGCCTGTCTTCCCCCTTCTGGCCCTCTATGTACCAGAGGAATTAAAACTCATCCCCATGCAGAGAGCCAGTCTGATCACTAATGCTCCATCTTCTTCTCTTAAAACTAAGCTGGAATCAGCAGTTTTGAGCCCAAAGGCCCAGGGAGTCCACAAGGATGACCAGAAGCAACAAGTCCACATGCGTTGCACTAAAACCTATGTACACTGGACTTCTGAACTGGTCTGCAACTCACCGGAAAATGCTTAGGCGTCTATAAATTAATAGCTTCCCTTCACTGGGTCCAGACCAGGCTTTGAACCCAAGCAAAACCTGGAAGTCCCCCTCGTCCCTGAGCTACCTACAGTAGTGACTGCCAACGACTGCCAGTGACTCATCCAGTTCCAGCCGAGCTCCTCGGTTATTCATTGTGGGATTAAAAATAATGGTTTCGTCCATCCCACACTCTTACAGGAAAGCACATGGAAATTAGAGTCTATGCTTGAATAGAAACATTCACTCATTTAATTGCAAAAAGGATTCCAGCTTCCCATCATTTTAATCGCGCAAGAAGGGGCTAGATGGCCATGGTGACTCAAACTTGGCAGGAAAAAAGCCCCACCACTATACAGAGTTACACCATGCCATCAGTCTGAGACTTAGCTCCCTGCTGACTTTGAAACGATGATAAAATATGAGGAATTGTGAAGTACTTTGCATATGTGTTTTGAACTCCCTAGACTTTGTAGCCTTCACAGCACTGGTCTAATTAAAAAATCTCTCCAAAAATCTCTGATCAACAGAAGTTATTCTTCTCTGAGCAAAGAAGCTGTTTTTGCCAACTTTTGTTCTTGCTCAAAACCCAGTTTGAGCCAAAAAGCTATATGAAAAATAGCGCTGCATGCCATTGCGATGCGGGTGCACGTCTGAAACTCGGGCATGACAAAGTGGCCTTTGTTTTGCCTCCTATCTTCACTGATCAACTACATCAAACCCCACATTGTCCTGACCCAAACTCTATAAGGAAGCTGCATTTTTTTCCCCGATAAATATAACTGCTGGCGCTGCCAAGACTTCATTCCCCCAACTCTCCTCTCCTCCCCTGTCTACTCCCTGCAATTTGTTCACTCAAATGCAGCATTTACTTTCTCAAGCTTTTCCTCAGCTCTATAACCAGGGTGGCTAAAAAGCCGAAGGTCAACATGCAGTCAAGTGCCTTCTCTACGGTCACGCCAGAAATTACGACGCAGCTCAAGTTCGGACTAATCACAGCGGTCACCGATAACATTTAAGGCCCTTTTTCCAAAGGGAGACGAGTCTCATGAATATTTCAAATTAGACATTTTAAATAGCGATCTACTTCTCCATTTATATTTCAGAAGGCTACCAGCACACATCACGCCGCGCCACCGGCCATCGCGTACGCGAGCTTTCTCCACTTGCATCCTCAGTATGGAGAGGTTTGAAAGCAAGCAGCTTCTTGCCACGAGTTTAAGGCGGCGTACGAAGAGATAGGGGCAAGCTCTCCAAGCTCAGGTACGCTTCCTCCAAGCAAAGGCTCAACCACACAGCGAAGGAGCAGAGGTTTGTTTCCTCATTTTTATTTGTTTAAGCCGATTCAAGTTACGGATAAACTAAATCTGTCAGAAGGAGATAACATTATGGTGCAGTAGAAGCTGCTTGGATAGAAACCGGAGAAATCACAAATTAATTATGCTATCTATCCCAGAGTAGGGATAATTGGCAACATTTACATGGGGGGTGGGGAGGGGGGAGTACTCCTGCACGATCCCATCCAACAATTTATTTTCTCTATGGTCTCATGGGCCAGGGCTCAAAAAGCAAAAGGATTTACCTGCTCTTAGCAGATCCCAGACAATTTTGGGAACCGATTTCTCGTAACCACCCAGAAGCACATACGTTTTATCCCACCAGGAAGAGGAAGTTTCCCCGTTACCCAGTGACAAAGCTCCTATGCAAGATGCAGAGAGGATATAAGCAGTTACATGCGCTATGTACTCTGGTTCAAAACCTGGCCCCATACTCTAACCCCAATTTCCTTCCTTCCAGAGGAAGGGAAGCTGAAGACATCGCCTACCCGGCTGCATCCACACACCACCAGCTGGCATGACCTTGCCTATCAGCCTGCTCCTACAAAGATCTGCTCAAATCCTTAGACTTAAGCTCGTGCATAAGTCTTTACAAATCCACAATTTGTCTGGAGAGCTGCTGAAGTTGTTTAACGAGGTGGGGAACCACAGCATTAACCAAACAAATCCTAATGCTGCAAAAGCCTCAGTGGTTTTGTGTCACCTATAAACAAATAATCATGGGGCGTTTCTGACCTGGGGAAATGCTAAGCGGGAAATGAGTGAGGCAGCCCTTTCCTGAATGGTCCCACAAGCCCTCTCAAGCAGCCTTAGGAGATGCAGAAAGAGGCCTGCAGAATAAAGTCCACTTCATCTTTGGATTACCCCCAGTTAAAATACAAAGACCAAAGCAGGAGCACGTATCATGAACTGTTCAGCGCTGTTAGTTTTTTTTGATGCGAGAAGGAGATACACCACCATAGCGGGAAAACTGAGGGTTGCGCTTGACCTAAGGGGCTTGATTTGAACCATTAAGAAGATGCAGTCTGCATTAATTTGTGGGGAGGTTCTTCTGCTCACTGACCTTTCTGCCTGCAGGGCTGCCACCGAGAGCCTCGCGCTCTCATCTGCTGCCAAGCATTGCCCAAGAGCCATTGGCACGCTTGCTATTCCTAAAATCCAGCTTATCAAAACAGTACTGACAGAATAGGAGAACGCCAAAGCAATCCAAGGCCTTATGGACTGGAGAGGTGCAGTGAAGCAATCGCCAAGATTTCCATTATTAAAAGAGCATTAGGCATATACTGATAAGCACAGCGTCTACCAAAATCTGTTCTTCAGTAGTTGAGGTCAAGCGCAAACAGAGCTTTTTCGGTGACAGTCAAATGCCAGTCTACAGGGAGGGCAAAAGAGAGAAGGAAACTAGGTAACGTAGTTAGTGAAATGATAGGCTGAAATCAAAGCGGGATTTAGAGCAGCCCAGGCCAAAGGTACCAACAACCCACCTAACCTGACCCAGCAAAATCTGCCCTCCTTCACCAGGTACTGGGCCCTCTCTGGACAGCCAGGGCACCACCACAGCAGGGGCAAGGGCATTTCAAATGGGATCCATTAGCCAGAGGCAGACAGAAATGCCCCGCGCCTTGTTTTTTCCAGTTTAACTTAAGCCAAGTTTACCTCCTCCCTGAAAACACATCTAGTTTAAGCTCACAAATGTGTGCTGTCAGGATTGCTTTATATTCCTTACTGGAAAAGATCACTGCACTTTGGAAGAGGTTTCAAACAGATATCAATTAAATTCAGTGTTTACAAGAGCAAAAGTTTGGAAGTAATTAACTCTTTGAAGCTGACGATTATGACCAGAGTTTGAACCGTGGATGTAACTTCCCCGTTCTCAGCATCAGCTACGGAAGACAATTTATTCCAGAACATGTTCTCAGAATTTCACTAAGGAAACAGGAGAAGGGGAATAACCCCAGCAAGAAAAAGACAACATGCAATTTCTGCAGAAGTTTACTAGACATGATGAGAAGTGTTGCAGCGCACACTGCACAGCTGGAGTCAGGGCAGTACATCGGACGACCCTTCTCAAAGGGACACTTGCTGGTGGGTATGGTGGGCAGACTCACTCATCTGTGCTCCAGCCTGCTCATGCCTACGTCCTCCTTCCGCACTGTAGACCTGGCTGCTGTTCCCTCTTGTGCCTGCCGGGCCAGGGAGCTCAGAAGCCAGCTACCCAACCCTTCTGCCCCATATGCATGGGACTACAAGAGAGCAAATATATTTCCAAGCCTCTATTTCCCAGCAAGGGTTAAAATGGGAGAGTCACCATTAAGCACCTCTGTCCTTAACAGGTCATTCCTGTATTGATATTAATTTTATACATAGTTTGATACCGTAAGCTCCAGCCTACTCGTCACTCCTCCTTTGTATCTCACCTAGCACCTCGAAAAGCCATTTTAAACATCCCTGAAAGCAAACAACAACATGGCTCATAACGCCCTGTTCATCCCGGACTCTGATATCACTGCAGCGCTCCACGCGCTCCCTCGAGAGGGGCGGCCGGAGCAGCCAGGAGCCGTTGTCGGCTCAAACCCAGCCTCATCCACCACCTGGTTAGGCTGTAATTCAAAGTGACAAATAACTCTTTAGATGCACTAACGGACTCGCTGCAAAATGACTCTCAAGCGTTAACTGAGTTAATTCATTTCAGATTAATCAAGCCTCTGATAAGAGCACACACGAACACAGGCCAGATGAACCTAGCCTTTTCTCCTCCCCCTGCCCTGTGTAGGGGGAACGGAGGCTTTCGTGCTTTTCCAAAGGTCAAAAAGGGGAATTTAAGCTATCTGCTGCTTGTTGGTTTTCCCATTCAACCCAGGATCAAAGCAACTTCAGCAGAAAACGATAACCAAACTAAAAAGCGAAGCTAGTCACACATCTTTGACTTCACTCTGGAGGATGGAGGGGGAGAGACAAGGAAAGTCTTGGAAACACCTTCCAGAAGCTTATAAACATTATACCAATTGTACGCATGAATATCACAGCCACTGAATGCTCCAGCCTTTCCTGACGCGCCTGCCCGTTATCTCCTGCAACATGCTTCATTATAGATTGAAAACAGGAAGGTACCTCACTCGCACGGTCCCTGAAGGAATGCAAATATATGGTAACACTCGCAAAAATTTCAAAGCTGCAGGGCACCATCCGAGGATGTTGCAAAATATGCAAATAACTGTACTGCATTACTGCACCTAGATCAGCCCAAAAACCTGACTACGAACAACTCTACTCTCTCCTCAGTTAAGCGCTGCCTACTTAAACAAGATCACCGCTGGCAAGGAGTCAGCCAGCCTTTCGCCGCCCTAATACGTATGTTGGGAAAACTATGCGGCTCTTACCATGGGCTGCACGGCCTCGTGGCCTCCTGACCACCTGCAGCAGTCCCATTTCATTGTCACACATAGCAGTTGTTACAACCACGTTCTTAAAAGCTTTTTTTTTTTTTTTGGGGGGGGGGGGGGGGGGGGCATGTGCTTCAGCAAGGCTGCCAGCGGTCACCATCTCATTGCAAGACTCCCAGTAGGTGGCAATTCCTCGGAAGAAAGAAAGATCTCAGCTCTCGTTTTAGGTACGTCTCTCCTTAGAGAGGAGACCTGAGAACCAGGACTCAAATGCAGGACTTGACATGTTTGTTCAATGATGCTAACTAGTTAGCATGATGCTAACTCCCCTTCGGTACCGTTACCAGCCCTTGCGTTTTGAGGTATCGCCTCTCCCATATATACCGGGTCCTGCTCAGCCCTGAGTTTCGCAGCTACAAAATCACAGCCAAAAAAAAAAATCAGTTTTTTTGGGTACTCTTCGTAACGCTTGACTTGCTCACCACCGAGTCACTCCAACTCCAGGTACTAGCTGTACGTACAAGCAGCATAATAATAAAGGCAAAGAGTACCACTTGACTGAGCAATTGCAGTGCAAACGGCACCAAAGCTGCAAACTATTTCATATATGTAAAATGAGTCTCCAGTGCCTTTTTTATTCTGCTCTTGCTTACTATTCTTCTCAGATGGATGGTACCAGATATTTCTTGTTTTGCACTGAGAAAACGTAATTTCTTTCACTAGTTGTGCTGATTAGGAAATGAACACAGGCGATACAGCCAAGATTAATTGCTTTTCCCATTTAAAAAAAATTTTGATGTAAGAATTACAGAGCTGCAAGAGATCATCCACACACACAACTGTGCATGTGTGCACAGGCACATTATCAAATCAAAAAACCCAAAAAACCACACACACACTGACAAATGAGATTAATGGCAGAAGCCAGGTGAATAACACATTTTAGAAGAAAGTTATCTAGGAAAAAAGTTAAATTTAATTGTCTTTCAGATCTGTTATGATGTAATAAATGTCTATTAATGTTTAGCAGCAAATTGGGTTTTAATGATCATTGCTATTTTTGGCCAGTGGGTGACATGTAGTTTAAGTATGAAACAGATTTATGTTTTACACCAGGATGATTTTCTCAGATGACTCTCCTTGACTTAACCTCTTCACACCCCACAAGACATTTAATATAATTTTATTTCTAATAGACTGTAAGCCAATAGGATCATATTTGCTACTACCAATGTTTTCAATGACAAATAAAATCAATGAGGTTTATGCTGAAGATAAGTGTAAGCGATTACTTAAGTGCAAGTGGCTTGGAAAGTATTAGCAGGGTTATATTATTCAACCAAATGATGCAAATTAAGAAATAGCCTTGATAGAAGTAGGATTTATGAAAAATCCTGACCTTGCCACAAAGAAATATTATCTAGACTTTGTTCTTCTGCAGGCACTCCTCCCCCCTCCCCCCAAAAAAAGCCATCATTAGAGAGATATTTTGCCTCAGATTTTAGCGCAAGACATGAACCTTATATATTCATATCCACAACGGAAAAAACCCTCTTCTTCAACCCAAAGACAAAGAGCAGCCCAGTAGGCTGCCAAGAGAAAAAACAAACAGCCCTGGGTACAGTACAGGCAGAGCAGGGCTTCCAAAGCAGAGCCAGTCCACAAAACAAGCAGGAAAGGAAGAGAAGAACCGTTCTCGGTCAGGAGAGGTAAGAGACATACACGTTGAGATGAATAAATACTGCACCTAAATTGCTGGGCATGGGATTTTTTTTCCCCCCCCACTGAACTACATAGGAATAAGTAACATGCCAAATATCAGAACAAAAAATATTTACGCATCTCTGCAGCAAAAGCCTGTGCAGTAATAACAAGGAGACTTGTTTTTCCACATTTTACTGCACAAATAGTTTGTTACATACTAATCAAGAGTCCAGCCTCTGATTTTTGGAGGAAAAGTACTACTTAGTTACTGCATCCATTTTCTGCACAGATACTTTTGTTATTTGTAGCCCACTAACAGAGGTCAGCATGTAACCCAAAGTCTAATTAGGGAAGGTGCTTCTTCCCTTTCCTCCCCCCTTTCTTCAGGGCAGGGGGAAGATGGGGGAAAAACACTACTTTGCAAATGACAGAGGTACCAAGAGATAAAGGCCACGATTGCTAGCCTAAAATCTCCAGAACCAAACGTCAGCTGGGAAGCAGACAGATTTTCTGCAGAGGTCGGTCACAAGTGGTCAACTTGCAGCACTTCCTTCATCCCTGCAGAAACAGCCCTGGCCAACAAAACCTGAACCCACTCCAACCTCCAGTCAAAAGTACCTATTAATTCCCAGGCATCTGCAGTTGCCTTGGCTTTGTCCATCTCCAAGGGCTAGGCTGACCCTTCAGGTTAGTGGCAAACCCTAACCCGAGGGTTTCACTAGTTTCCCATGGCCTGCTTCAAGCCTGAACCTCAGTCCCAGCCAACTAGACAACTAAGCTATCTAGGTGTGCTTCCCAGGTGCCACCCAGCATCCCTCTTATCACCTTCAAGATGATGGAGGACCAGATCTTGGCCAGCCTTGCATGAAGTCCTGCTTACCCCCCACGCAGTGGGAAACTGAGGGCTGACCTCTGCAGGGAGGAACGACAGTGTCACACCAAGGCAGCTGTCTCCCTGTCCAACTTGAGCTTGCAGACTACACCTTCCCCAGCATCCTGCCTAATGAAGGACATCATGCAGTGACAGGCAGTGATTTACAATCGGAAGGGGCCACTCTGCTACCGCTGAAAGCCAGCTCTTCTCTTGGTACTACAAAAGGAGAAATTTTATCCCAGAAACTCTTGGCAGATAAAATATTTATATAATACATATCGCATACGCTCCTCTTTTTTCCTTTTGAAGTAAAACAAGGGCCAGATATCTCCAGCTGAAATTACATGAGGGATCTTAACCAAACAAAACTTTCCAGCTCAGCTGGAATTGCACCAGGAACACTAAGCTACAGTCTCAGCTCCTGCGTCACACCTTGGAGCTATTAACCGCCATGTGGCGGCCAGGTCATCTACTAAAACAGTTACCCTCTAATTTTCGCAAAATGTATTCTTTGGAGGCTGCATACTTTCTTTCCGCAAAAGAAAAGCGACCGACTCCAGCAAGCAGGTGTCCTTTTTAAAGGATACTATAAAATTTCTAAACAATAAAACGTTTGGGTGGGTGAAAGGCTAAAATTAATTAATTCCTTGAGTGCTTTCTTGCAGAAATTAATTGCTAGGACAATCAGGACATACGTGCTTTTTAAGAAGCGCATCGTCTTGGGCAGCTGGTTAAGGAAAGTGAGATCTGCCCTATTTTCATGCCTCATAGCGGAGGATCAGTTGCAAGCAGCCAAAGGAGGAAAGACACCTGTTTTGAAATTGGCCAATCTAAAAAGTGCCTGCCTCGATAAGCCTCAAATTAAACACATTTCTTAATGGCCTATTACAGAGTATCGGTCACTAAGAGATTCAAGGGGAAAGTGAAGGCTGTTCTTGTCACCAAAGGTTATGTAAAGTCTCCAAAGACGATGCGGCATCATAAAGGGGGGGAAGAAAAAAAAGAGAGGGAGAAGAAACTCACTTCTGTATTTTAATTCCACAGTATTTATATCTACGAGTCTGCTATGTATACAAACTGAGCTGAAACAATTAAATACCACGAACCACAAAATATTTTTTCCTTAGCATGTTATCCTTCATGCTCTTTTTGATTTTGAGAGCCAAAAAAAAAAAATCAGTACTTCTTCCCCTCCCGACAAATAAATCTGCTGCTGCTCGACTCCCCCTGAAACGCAGGGAATGAAATGAATCCTTTACACAAATTACTGGAGGACTGGAACAACCGCATTCAACAACAGCGGTCTCATTCGCAGTGTGCCAAACCGAGGCAACGCACCTCAATAGTATTTCGCAGTTTGAAATACACACACGAAATTGAAAATAACCGAGCAAATGCAAACAGGTAACTCAGGGGCAGGCATGTGGCAAAATCAAATGCCCTCAAGCGCTGTCAGACTTCACCGGGCTCATATCATTAACAGCCTGGCTGCAACACACCCTGAACTCCGTAGGTCTAGGATTCGTGCGCACACCTTTACTTGTGGTGGCACGCATGGACTACTAAAGTCCGCTTCTGATGCCAGCTTCTCCGAGGTCACTGGCAAAGATCCCATCGAGCTCCGTAGGAAGGAGCATGATCTAGAGAGGGCCTCTGAAAACGTCACCCTACACACAGCAAGCTGCAAGTTAAACCTGTGTTATTTAAGGTCAGAGCTGCAAGTGGAACTGCAGCAGAGTATTTCATTCAATTATCCGAGAAGCTCTTCACAATAAACAACAAATGACGACTTTTTACTACGTCTTTACTTTGACTTATTTTACTGTAAGGGCACTAAGCGCTCTCTGGCTGATAAACCAAAGGGACAAACAGCAACAAAAGAAAGCCGTTCCAACGCTTCGCTAAAGCAATCGCTCCTTTGTTCACTCCGTTTTCTCTATAAGGGATATTCACAAGGGCAAACCAGGAACACCAGGCTTCAAAAGTAACCAAAATTGGCAAATTGTGCAGCAAGATATATAGTGTCATTGTTCAGCACTTGGCACCAGCGTGGTTCTGAGCAAGCAAGAACACAGATCGCTTGTGATGGGAAATCTATCAGCTGTAAGGGAGCCAACCGATGGCTAAAGAAGTCTAACATTAAGACCCTTTCATCCATTGCTTACCTTACATTTACATGAGCTTAACTTTCAAAGAAAAAAGACCCCAAACAAGCAATGTCTAAACTGAAAGAGGAAAACCTTATTCTAGCTGAGATAACGGCCAAGATCTGCCCCTGATCCAAAATGACCATTGGCATAAAGAGCAATATCAAAAACTCATTTTCTCCAAAGTAGCATTTTTCTATCTGGGCTGTGGATGGATAGCAGTGGGAATAGGGAGGGAAGACAGAGTTTGTCTTCAGAAGGACGCACGGGGTAGCTTGCTTCCTGGCGTTGGTGTCTCTTTCAATAGCAGGATTTAACACTGGCTATTTACCCAAAGGACACACAGGGCAAACGGGGCTAGTATCATTCCAGATTTAGCAGCAAACGCTCTGGCTTTACACACTTAAATTTCCTAAGTGTGACAGGCTGTAGACAGCTTTGGGGTGGAGACAGGGGAGCGCACAAGTGGGACACAGAGGGGCCTGTCAGGACTTTATCAAGGAGCTCCTGCATCATTTCCTTCTCCTCCTAAATCAGGAATTAAACCCAATGACGTATGGGGCTTAGATCAGCCGAGCGTAGGATGGGAAAAATACAAGCGCTTTCTCACCGCTTCAGACGCGGCGAGGGAGGGAGACAGCAATGCCTGGCAAAGGGACCTCTGCTAAGGCCAGAGATTAAGTCTTCATCCCCAAGGAGCCATGCCAAGTGCCACGGTCACATGTCGACAGCAGGCAACCAAATGTCTTCTCACAACAAGGCTGGAAAACTTCTAGGATTTCCCTTCCCTATTGCAACTCCTCTTCTTTTTAAAGAGCCTCTCATTTTCAGAGCGACATAGCTCACGCCAAAGACAAGGAAGTTAGGTACTCATAGCTCCTGGAAAAATTAAGTTAATCTCTTCCTTTATAATTCAAGCTGTGTAAACTCTCTTTCAGAGCAAGAAAAGATACAGATTTGCCGTTATCCAAGCACTGCAAATCCACATGTTCTTTATGTTTTCCTGAAAACAACCAAATGACCAATTTCCATATTTTTCAAGTGAGATTTTCCAATATCCAGTTAGAAACCACTCTTCTTGTTACGGTTTCATTATATGGCATTTCTTTTTTTTCCCTTAAGAAACTGAGGTACTCGGAATAGAAAAAGATTTCTGTTGCATTGAAACTTTCTGACTGATACGTGATTTTAAGAAAAAAGTCAATTTGCTGTAAGAAAATACTACTCCCTAGAATGGCAGCACTGCCCAGGTGAACACCGCGGACCTAAAAAGCTTGTGCCAGGAATAATTGGAATTAAAGCTTCCTCAGCTGGGTTGTCTGTTTAAGCACACAGGCAAAAAACAAAAAAAAAGAGAAAAACAAAGGTGGGGGTGAATCCTGAATTAGTCAGTAGAGCACTTTTGACTTCCCTGCGCCTATCTCTCCACAGTATCACACCACCTTTGCTTCAAAAACAGCCAGCACCCTTGATTCGTTTCCAAAGAGCAATCTTCCAGCTGGCAGCATGAGCTTCTCCAGTTGCAGTCAGAGCATCATTTGGACTGGTGCAGCCTATGTCACGAAGCCACCGTCACACACATGGTTTCAAGGAATAACCAAAGTTTGTGCTTCAAGGCTGGACGGGGGCTAAGCCTTCCTCGCAGCTCCTCAGCTTCTGTCCATCTCAGTGCTGTATAATTGAAACCGGTGATTTTCTTTGAAACGCGGCAAAGCTCCGGCCTTGAACACACATCTCACCGACTTCTTAACTAAATAACGCATGAGCCCCTTTTCCCATGCTGGGAAAAAGGGCCAAACGGGGATGCCAGAACCACCGCAGACCGACTGCCAGGATAACCGGCGCAGGGAGAGCTCGTCTTCACAAATCCAATAATGCAGCCACGAGGCTGCCAAGTCCAAGGGGAGTCTCTACGTTACCGGCCGCGAATCAGAGGCAGGCAACTTCTGTCTCGGTGGTATAAAGCAAAACTACGCCGCAGCAGTACTGAAAAACTGAATCGATACCGTTCAGGGGCAATATTGGTAAGCCACTAACCAGAAGAACAGCAACGTGAGCCCTATCGATTCTGTAAAACCACACCACCTCCTGAAATATTTGTAGCACCTTGCAAAACCCAAAACAGGGGACTAAGGCATCTAATTAATCCTTCTTAAAACCCCAAAATCGCAGTTCGATAGTTATAAAAAAAACCCCACCTCGGTGATTACGTTCTGCTTTATACTTGCGTCCAAACACCAAGAACAAAAACAGTTTTAAAAAAACGGTTCTGCTACATATATATCACGCCTAGAGCTTAACTCTGACCACCTTGGGCACCCCCCGGTTACGTGTTTGCACCGTGAAAGGCCCAAAAAGCTCAGCCCTAACCTATCTCGCCACAACCCTATGTCATCACGGGCCCAAACCGGGAAGCGTTAGACGACCAAAATTGCGTACCTCACTACGTAAGGACACAAATGGGTCACTCAAAGCAACACGTGGGCTTGTTTTAACGGTCCTCTAGAGGGAAACGTGAGGTGACCCCAGGAGACGCTGTTAAGAGCTTGCCCGTTTCTAGACCTTTCCTTTTGGGAAGGTATTTACCACCTTCTTGCCTCCCCCTCTCCTCCTCATTGCTCCCCCTGCCCCAGTTTAAGGGTGAAAACAAGCCCACGATCAAAAACAAACAAACTTTGGGGATAAACACATGGCTAAAACAAACAAACGTCAGCTAGACAGCTGCCAAGGCCCAGAGATGGTTGGGGAGGTTACAACCCCCCCCCCCCGCCCCAAATTTGCAGGAAGCACCAAAGTCCCCTGAAAACTTCTGGAAAAACAACACACAGGCAAGCTGCGTAAAAGCCAGAAGTTCCTTATTTGTCGGAAAAAACCTGGAACGAAGGGCAACCGACCCCTGCTTTCCTGCTGCAAGCCGGCTTCTCCGCCGAGCGCCCTGCCTCCGGCCGTGGCTCTGCTCGCGCGCCTCGATGCTGCGCCAGCAGCGCCCGGACCCGTTCCTTGGAAAAGTTGAACCACCCCTCTCCCCTTTCTTCCCCTCTTTTTCTTCCTCCCTTTTCTTCCTTTTTTGAAGAAAGCAGTGAGGGTCCCGAACGCATCCACTTGCTACACACCGGCTGACCCCGACCCAGGTCCCGACGTGGCCAAGGGGGGCCAGGAGGATCAGGCCTCTCCTGTCCGCTCCAGGTCGCGGTCCGGGAGGCATTAAACGCACCCCGCGTTTAGGCTGCTAAATTGATAACACAGCCTTCAGGCCGGGAAGGGCTGGACGCACGAGGAGGCGAACGGTAACGGTTTGCAGAAGACTCGTTACCCGAAATCGAGTACCTCGAAGCAGTCGGGGAAGCCCCACAGGGCCCTCACAAACCAGAAAGCTCGCTACGAACTTGGCCGTTCTTCCATCAAATCAAGAAAACGGGTATCGGTTAACTTTTTGAACGCTACCCAACAAAAGCGTTCCACAAACGATTCGTCCTTCACAAAAAGCAGCTCGAGATCTGTAATTTTCCCCTTGCCCTCTCTTCCAAAATAATCAAATCTTAAGCATATCCTTTACAGAAACGGTCTGGCCACTAACAGTAACGGTTTCTTATGGGCATCGGTAAAAGATGTAGTGCCACAGAGACTAAACGGGACTTGCGGAAAAGGAGCCATAAATCCTCGTCCGCCTCTCAGAAACGAACGCTTAATACATACAACTAGCTGGCGGTACTTCACTCCTCGCTCAGCAGAGGTACCAATTACGGTACCACCCTGATAAATTTTAATCGCGGTCGTTAATGGCTCCCCCAATTTATTTTACACCCTCTCTGTGCTAGCGAGCCGTGCTCACAGTCTCACAACTCAAATGCTTCTCCCCACCCTACGTCAAGGGGCCAAATACAGCAAGATTTCAGCCTCTACCGCCACCGACCTACTCAGTGGCGCACGAAACAACTCCAGGTATTTGGGTACGCAGAAGGCTCGGTCAGAAGTTACAAACCTTTCGTTTCACTTTTCTCAGCCCTATTCCTACTCCCATGCTCTTTTCCCTGCTCCGGTCCTTTTATTTCCTTATCAGCAGGTGAATACTTGCTTTTCCATATTGTAAGTGTCAGTATAAAACCAAGACGCTGCTTAGGGCCACAAGTGCAGAGTCTCTACTACCTCTTTACTTGCTGGTCGGCACCAACGACTCGCAAGGAGCTTTACAACCTCAAAAGGGGGAAAATACACCAAGTCTCACTACTTCTAAGAAACCAGACGCAAGTCCCATCTTTTTTGTCCCAGTGGTGCAAAGGAAACCAATAATCCAGGTCTGCCAAAGCAGCAGCAAGTTGCCGGTACCTTGTCTCTGTACATCCTACAGATGCTAGGAACAGGTCACGTGGAGCAGATACTGCATTATAAACCCCGTTGGGGGTTCAGCTTGCCAGTTTGAGACCAAGGCTCATGCAATAACATTAAAGAAGGAGCAAATTAAAACTGCTTGAAGGAGTTCTTGCTGCCCCAGCTAAGCCAAGGGAGCTCACTCCTGCAAGAGGGTGATGAAGCCCATTCCCAAAAGGGGCGGATGCTAATATCCCACTCTCTATACCCCAAGAGCGCATAAAATCCTCGCAGCCAGGTTATCCTGGATCCATCTATCAGGCATCTTTTTCTAAAGCAGACAGTACGCTGCTGCTAACCAGCCTAAGAGGAGATAAGAGGCATCTGGTAATCTCTGTGCTGCTCAGGATCTAAGGAAACGAGGCAGGAAAAAAACAAAACTCACAGAAGAACTTCTCCGTTTGCTGCGACAGCAAGGGGCAACGTGGATGCAAACACAGATTTTTGCCATCGGCCCCCTGAGGAACTTATGGCAGCTGGAAAAAGCCATCCAAGCAATGGCATGTCACAAACTCCTTGTGAGAAGGAACAAAAAAAAAAAAAGGCTTTTTAATGTTATTCTCCTCCTTTCCCACCCTATCAACTACCTATATCCTTTTCTGCCTGTTTTATCTTCTGCAGAGCACTGAACTCTGCTGCGACAGCAGGTATCTTCCGGGCTCTGGAGCCCTGCAGGGCTCAGGTTACGAAGAAGCAGTCCCTCATCCTGTATAAATTGAGGCCAATTTCAGGGTTTGATCACAGCAACGGTTAGGCAGAGAACGGTCCCGTGAAACGCAGCGACACGTTTCATGGGGGATTTCCTTTTTGCTCTCAGCCTACAAACTATGTGCCATATGGAGAGCTGGCAAAAGGGAGAGGGCAGATGTCTGGAGACATCAGAGTTACTATGTTAACCACCTGCAAGTTTATTTATCAAAAGGCGATCACCCCTTGCGCTGGTAAGGATTTATTTTAAACTTTCTTTGCAGCTTTGAGCAGTTGACAACAAATCACTGTTATGCAGTTCTTAAAAAGGGCTAAGCACTTTGCAGCCTGATTAAAAGGCACTGTTCTTGGCCTGAAATACCAAATATTAAGCAAAAACTACACAGGCAGAAAATAACTAAAAGGTGAGAGCAAGAGAAGAGGAAATGAAGGGAAACCCTCTTTGTAGCCAGGAAGGCTCTCTATAGGCTCCCACACCTACATGCAACACCGCACCAGGCTGGACGTCACAGTGATGCACAGTTATGCCACCAAAAAAAAGCTACACCTGATCGCAGAGAACAAGAAAGGGGGAAGTCTGGTGCACTTGAACAAACACAACAAAAATGCTCCCCCTTCCTAAAAGAGTTACTCAGATGTACATGCTATAACAACATGACAAAACCCACCACAAAAGCAATTCACTTTCCAGCAGCATTTTGCAGACAGAGCTCCCATTTGACATCCTTTGATTCAATCTGGAGTTCATTTCCCGTAGACTAGGGAGAGCATTAAATGCCCATGTGGTTCTTGGATGTTAAAAATAAAACTGGAAGACTTGCTCATTTTGAAAGTCTCCTTTCAACAGCGCATCTGCCTCGGGGATTTGCAGCCTGCAAGTAAAGCTCTTTACTGAGGAGTAGCCATTGGTCACACAAGTCTGCCGTCTCACAAGCCGAAAAAGGAGGTTCAAGTGACAATTCAGCTCGCAGATGGGCACAAAGCCCAAGACTTGTCGTGCCGTTTGGAAGAGCATCAGAGATGCAAACTGAGGTCAACTTCATCCAACGCCAGCTGACATGAAGCACAGCGGAGGCTACCCAGGCACCACCCCTCACCTCAGGGTGCATGGATTGCAATGGTGAAGTTATAGGCATTCCAGTCAGACACAAGGGAGAAGTTACAGGATTAATCCTTTCTCCTAGGAAGGCATGTTTTAGAAGGGAACTTGCAACACCGCTCAGCAGAAATCTCAGGCAACGGCTGACGGAGTAATCTGGCAACAGGGTAAGGACCTGACAGTATCTTCCTGAAGTCTGCTAGCTTCATGCAAAGATGCTGCTCTTCAGCTGAACGCACCTACCCAGTGTCTTCGCCCCAATTACTTTTAAAGGGTTAGAAACTTTTATCCTGTCCAAGCATGGCTGTAGAAGACTGTGCAATAAAAAGCACACCTCCAGAGAAAATAGCCTTCATCAATCCAGGGGAAGGAGCGAAGTATCTGCTCTTTCTTTAGTACCAGTGCATCTTGACACTTTCCACAACAAAAATGGTTGTGTCCCTCCTCAAAAGAGTTCATCATTTACAACAGGAGAGGAAAAGCAGCTGGAAACCACACTAGCAGTTCAAGGGGAAGAGCTACGCTGCTCTCAAAATATAACATCAATCACCAGTCTCTACCATCCATTTGCTCTGGCACCTGATCAAACTGCCAGCCTGTTCCTCCACCAAAATTCAGGTCAGTCACTGCCCCTCGTTCAGTGTCATAGCAGCTCTGAAAACATACATCACAGCATTCGCTCATATCGAATCACCAAGCACCACTGCAATGCAGGTCAAGCCCATGAACATTTTTTCTCTTCCCCTTCCCCCCAACCTGGGCAACAGGCCGAGCTTATTCCCACCAGAAGGTCAACCCTGACCACCAGAGAGCAGTCAGATACAGTAGCGTCCACCCCATTTCCCCGCACACTGATGCTCTCGGTTCGCACCGAGATGCTTGAAAAGAGGAAATCACATGCCACTTCCCATAGAGGCTCACCTCGACAAGCGACAGGTATTTTCGGCGATGCGCTGAACACCAGCGTGCACATGTACATCCTTCCCTCTCCTCCCCACCGCCAGCTTGCTCAGACCACAAGCAAGCACCAGGACGGCTCCAGGTCCTTGACATAAGCCAGGTTTTAAATAGGTGCTTCTCTGAAGGAAAGACGTTCAGAGCAAAACAGAGACCTTGATAATTAACCGTTCACAAGGGTTTTTATCTCCACAGGGGAGGGATTTGGTGGCTTTAAACTCTCAGGCAGCAGATGATGATGAAACTCCTCTCCTCGGGGTTGACTGACCAACAGTAAACAGTATGCGTGTATGGACACGTGTGGTTTTTAAGCTCATGTTACCTTTTGCATAGGTTTAACAGAACCCAACACGTACCGTGCCTAACAATTGAGTAACAAATACAAGACCAAATTTCATGACTAGTTTTGTGTTTGGGAAAGCATTACCTGCTGCAGAGCCTCCACTCACCTGTATGTGTATATATATGCATGTATGGGTTTTTATATATATATATTTATATATCCACAGAGAGGCAGGAACACAGGACAGGAAGAAAAAGCATCTGTGATACCCAAGGAAAAGACTGGGCTCCAGGAGCTGGGACCTGAGGCAAGCCCAGAAAATGGTGGGGCACAAAGGCAGCCTATTTTATCTTCACTCTTTCAACTCCTTCTCCTCCAAACTATTCCCTACTGCAAATGAGCGAGCAATAGCCTCCTTCCTTTAAAAAATGAAGGGAAAAAACCCACACAACCTCTTAGACTTTTCAGGCATTTTGCAGAGGGGAGATGTTTCCTCCTACCAGAGACTTGCCTGATCCATTTTGGTTGGGACCAAACCTGAAGCTGCGATTCTCACGTGACAATGGGACTGAAGGAGCTGAGGCTTCAAGAGAGATGCCAAACCCAGGAAGCTTCGCGACAAAATTATCGAAAGAGGCAATTCTGAACTGTAATTTTCACTACAACCCCTTTTCTCCAGCCACCATCCTCTCTGGCAAGTGCCTGACAAAGGGAGCCTCTGATCTTCCCCAAAGACACCAGAGGAATCCTCTGCTTTTAAGCAGCAGCTCATTAAACCGTGTGTAAGACCAACACAGCCAACACACTAAAGTAGCACAAACCAATCTTCGGCAAGGATTTTGCCCGAGTAGGCGTTTTCTTCCATCATTTTCCTGTGCTGTGTCATGGCCCCAACTGAAGTGCACTCTAGTGTAATAGAGAAATACTGATGGATATGAATACATGGGGAATTGATTCCTAGCTGCAAACACGAAACATTAACTTTATCTCAACCATCATAGTTTTTTAATTAGAAGAATAAATTTTAACAATAAAAAGCCCTATTTCCTGTAGACCCAATGGCTTCTATCATAGTTAGAGACAGACTGTGGGAATCAGCCAAAACAACCCTAGAAACGGCCTGCAAGTGAAGGGACAACTCTGCCAGTGGCAGCAAAACCAGCGTTAGGACTATATCTCCCCAGATATGAGGTTTTGGCATAGAAACAAGTTATCATATAGTAGATGTTCCCCAGTAACTCTTGGGCAAACATTCACTCTATGGTTAAGCATGAGGTAGCTTTCACAGGGGGATAAAGCTATCCCAAATCACTTTATATTCACTGCAAGACAACCACAGATGTGTACCCATAGACTATGACCATGAAGAACCAGCACAGAGCATCTTGCTGCAGCCCCTCCATGAATCAGATACCTCGCTGGGGGAATAACCTCTGTGAAAAAGCACACCTTAAATCTCCAAGTCAAGAGTTGTACTCAAGAACAGTGCAAAATCCTGCTCTGTAACTCCATTCCTTCCCCCCAGCTCGTACTTGTTTTGGTTACTTGGATCAGGAGCAAACAACCATTACGTATCTGGCTAGTCAGCTGTGGCCTCTGTATAGTATTACTAATAAAAATACTTTATAAAAATATTACAGACTCACAACCTATAAAAACAGAGTTATTTATAACAGTCCTGCACTGTATTATTTTAAAAAAAAAGTCAGAATAGCATCATATTTAAAGGTCACCTGGGTGGCAGGATACATACTCAAAGCAGGCACATCCTGCTGCTCCCAAGCACCCCACAAGTCTGCACTTTGCTGCAAGTACCTATAGGATAATAGCAATTAACAGACAAAGCACCTCAGTTACAGCACTGAAGGAGCAAGACCAAAGGGAGAAAAGAGGAGGAAAAAAATTGCCCAGGACAGTGTCCGGAGAGGCAAGCCCCCGGCAAGGGAAACCTGGGAAAGCTGAGGGACTCCTGGAAAGCAACAGAGAAACCTGCTGGCTCCCAAGCAACCCGTTGCTTCCAGCTCCACTTACTCCAGGGGCTCCTCGCTTTCAGTTTTGGGTCCCCCCCATCCCCAATTCAGATCGCCTTCCAGCGTTTCTGCTCAATTTTGACGCCCCTGGCAAACAGTGCTCCTATCGGTGTCCCCAAAGCTGACTGCGGAGGAAGGAAGAAGGTGGCTCAGTCGGAGCCTTGACTTGCAGGAGCTTTGCAGGGGAAGCACAGCTACACCGGTTTCTCCCCACTCGCGCCGGCTGCGTTGTTAAAAGCACCGGCTGTATTTGTGCCACGTTATAGGGTCCCTCTGAGAGGGGGAAAGACAGGTCAGTGGGATCATTTAATTTGGACTCGTGAGCTATGAACGAGCGCGACCCTGGCGGAGCCGGTTCATTGTTGGGGGCTGAGTTACCATCACCATTATTTCAGCCCCCTGGAGAGCTCAGCCGGCCAGAATACAAATTAAAAGGTTATAAATAGCACCGAGCAAGGCTTTTTTTGTTACCATCTCCGAGGCGGCGCTACGCTGACCCGCGTTCCAGGTTTCGCTACCGCTCTGAGGCTCAGCCCGAGCCCCCGAGGAGTTCACCCAAGTGTCAGCACCACCCCACTGAGGGCTGCGGAGCGGGACAACCCCTCAGGGCTGTCTCACAGTGCCGAGGAAATATTTACGGCTTTGACGCCGAGCCAGACGCGAAAGGCTGCTTTTGCACAGTCTGAACCCAACGTTCACTCACCAGCGTGGTGAACACGAGCGCAGAGGGCTTGGCTTTGGTTACAAACCGGCCAGTTTCTAGCCAAAAGGCAAAAAAACCAAGCAAGGCCTGGATCCCTTTAAGCTCACTAGAGCGACAGCGAAGCCTTACCAATATCAGGGCAAGACAAATGCTAAAGGGACCTCCCAGCACACCGTCTTCCAAGCCAACGGAGGGTTTCTTTGCTCCTGATCCTCCCTTTTTGAGTTTTTGCAGGAGCATTGCAAAAGCGCCTGGCCTGAACAAACGCATCCTTCACAATTATCCGGAAGCCTTTAGAAAAGGCTGATGTTAAATGTCACACTTCTTTATACTGCTATCTCGCAGGCTTCAAGAAAGAGCCGAACTTATGTCATAGTCACTAGCTGTTTTTCCTTCTGCAGAGATGCATACTTCGGCGCAAAGATATATTTGTTGAGCGAGATACTGATATGAAAAGCAGCATGCTTTGAAGATTTCCCCCCTTTTTTCATTACAGAGTTTTAATATAGCACTCGGGGCAATCAGAACAGATTATTCCACCAGTGCTCACAGGGTTTAATCACCAAAACCCAAGATTCAGAAAAACAAGTTGCTGAGCACAAGTAAAAACTGCAGAATCTGGCTCCAAGTGCATTTGCGAAGTTACAGCCACCCATCTCTATAGAGATCATTTAATGACACCGAGATAGTACATTTCTCCTTTACAGCACCGATGCTTGGCGAGATACTAGAAGAGGATTCAACAGCTCCCACCTCTCTGGTGCCGGCCTCTCCTTCCTTTAAGTCTCCAAAAAGTCGTTCTTTTTTAATCCACGTTTCCACCCCACCGGCCTCACTTTCTTTCCACTTCAGCTGCTGAAGCAGGTTTCTAACCTCGCAGGCAGGACCAGTGACTAACGTGCCGGTTTGCAAACACAACCAGACTCGCGGCTCTCCCCGCAGGCGTTCACCAGCGCGTTTGAGGAAACGGCCTGCACAGATGGTAGCAGATTGCCGGGAAACCGTTTAATCCTCCTCCGTGCGCTTGGAAGGAGGCATTATTCTTGGGGCAGGAAGCACTGTCTTGAGCTGCCGTACCAAACTATGCCTTTATCAGCATCACAGCGTGGAGATGGGCAGGTGACTCCAACACAGTAGCGCCAGGGCACTTGGCAGAAGCATCAATTAGCACCAGCATGAACCACGTCAGCGAGAGCACCAGGAAAGCCCAGGGACGCGGCAGAGCTGGTGCTGCACGAGCGCACAAAAGGGTCTGTCTGCAACGATCCCTTTTAGGCACCATCTAAGACCCCTTAAGCTATGCTGCATCTGTCTCTCTTTTTTTTTTTTAAACCCTCACAAAGATTTAACCTCCGCTGCACAAATCTACAAATCGCCCTACATCCAAAACAAAATCCAATCCCCCCCACCAGGAGGACCTTTGCCTGCCAAGCCTGCTTTAACATGCTGAATGCAGCGACACAGAGCAAGTACCAGGGATGCGTCAGTGAAAGGATGGGAACAAAATATCAAAAGAGCAGGTTAAGTGAAACTGAGGCAACTACAGCCCATTTAACAATGGGGGGGGGGAAGAAGAAAAAAAAAAAAAATCACATTTCTCCCAGGCAGACCCTCAAGAGTCAGCTATCTGAGCTGCTGTGTTAGGGCAGAGCCACTTGCAGCCATCTGCTGTGCAAAGGCTAGAGGATCAGAAAGCATCAGCAGGAGGTGGCAGATAGGACTGAGCAAAACTGCATGGCATGTAACTTAGACACCTCTCCATGTCCACTCGGAAGCGGCACATTTCATTTAACTTCTTGAACAAAACAGCTGCCCTCCCCTAAAAGTAAGCGTGCCCAGCCAAGACGTGTACTGGGGTAACTCAAACCATCAAACTAGACGGACACACTCCCGTACACGGGCGAAAGCTCATCAGAGCTTCTTTCCTCCAGGCTGCACCCAAAAACCCTGAGCGGAGTTCGATAAGACAACTACAGAACAACACTACCCAATGGCAACGGAGCGAAGGGGAAAACAGACCAAAGGCTAAACCGACAAGCCCTGCTTTAGAAGGAGCTCATCCTTCAGAGTCAGGCTCAACAGTGCCCTCATCCCACTCCAAACCCAGGATCAGTCCTATCACCTTCCCACACCTGCCACAGCATCCGCAGGTGGCAGCGGATTTAAGATTGGGCCTACAGACTGGAATAACCTTGTCCGCCTGTAAGGGGGAGGGGGACCACATACAGCTTGTTCCAGTTTCTAGGCTTTAAATAAGATAAGCCGCATACTTCCGCAAACCCGGCTGCCTCAAGGCACATGCGTATTTCTGTCGGAGGTGTGACTAACGCACATCCACACACCTGCAGTATGCTTAGTCAACCTAGCTCAAGCACCAGGAGGGTGACAAGACACCTCTCCTGCCACTGCTTCATTGGCCTTGCTGTCCCCAAGATACTTCATCCAAACTAGTTCCCACCCAAAAGTTATAGATACAATTTGCATGTTTGGGCTGCACAGACTTTCAGGAGGATACAAGCTTCTAATGGGACTGTCTTCCTAACTAATCCCACGTTTAAAGGCACTCAAGTGACTTAGAAGCGTAACCTTCGACTGTTTTTAAGGAAACTACCAGCCGTGACAAGCCTGTGGCCATAAGCTGAAGGACCACGAGGCCAGCGGTGACAAATTTTAACAGTACCACCCAGAACCTGCGCTCACGTCGCTTGCTACAAGCTCGTCTCTTCCCCTCCACCACCTCTTCACTACTGGCAGCTTCTTCTACTTTTCTGGTGGTGCCTTTTGAGATGCAGCCAGGCAGCAGGGATTAATCTGATCATTTTGATTTTCGTGATTAATTATCTCCCAATAAGCAGCTTTTTCCCCCCTCCTTTTGCAAGAACAGCTATTGCCCAGCCCTGGCCCCAATTCATCACATCAAATCCCTTTTCCCCCATACCACAGCTCTGATGAGTTGGAGGATAAAGTCACAAATAAGCACTGCCCGAGCTAAGCACAGGGACCACTGTCAAGGAGAACCTGTTTCGAAACTAGCTCCGGAGCCGGCCGACAACTGCGGGGAGGCATCCCGCACTCACATCTCATCACCCATCACATGAGCTGGTTGTCCTGGCTCCCTCCTCTGTTATGCCACCGGCGAAAGGATGACTGATAGAAAAACGGCATCTCCTGCCCTCAAAGAGAGGATGAGCCTTCATCTTCCTCTTTCCACCATAGTGCCTCGGAGCCCCAAACGGGGCCACTGCCAGGACCACTCACCCCGCCGCCAAACCCGACCTCCGGTGACAAAAGCAGAAGTCACCTGCGGGGATTAAAACGCAGACAGCGGCAATCACAAACAACCTAATTTTCCCCAGAGGCAGGCCGTGTGCGCTTATTGTTGTTCAGAGCCATCTGCAAGGAGCGGGATATTTGCAAATAAAAGGAGATTAGGGCAAGGCAGTAATCCCACGTCTGCTGCTCATTCATGCCATGCCCCCAGAGAGAGCCCAGATACAACGTTTAAATCTTAACATTCAGTTCCGAGCTCCGAGTAAATTAAAAAAAGGAGAAAAAAACATAATTAAGAGACACACAAAGTTGGGATGTTACTTTTATATATCGGTTAAGCCCCAGGAGGATGTGGGGCTGTAAGGAAACAAAGCGAGATCGCCCTTGGGGAGAGGCAGCTCTCCCTCGGCAGCGCCTAAACCCGAATGGGCTCCAGCGGAGAAGCAACGACGCAGCCAGGAAGAGCAGGGGAGAAGAAACGGGGATGGCTTGCCCAGAAAACCTCGCGCTTCAGAAGACTGCATCCACATCTTTTGGGAAAATCTATGCATGCCACAAAGCTAGAGCGCAAGGACGTTGGCCCGGCGAGCGCCCTTGCATGTTTTGCTCTGGGTTTTTCTTTATCGCCACAGGAAATCCGTGGCTGCTCGGGCGGCTTTTCCACAAAACTCACCTGGGGGAAAAAAAAAATACTCGGCTCTGAAATAGGGATAAAAAGCATCTCATCTCTGCATATTATCCGTTTTCACTGAGGGTTTTGCCTGACAGGGTGGATGGGGAGATTTTGGGTTTGACACCTTGCAGACGTAGCCGGCGCGTTGGGCTGTCAAAGCCTTGCTGCACGTGGCACCAGCGGCCTGCTCCGCTTTGGGACTCAGGAGCGCATCTCGCATTGCCAACCCTCGCCGTCGGCCACTGATGTCCCATGTTTCCTAGTCTGCTTTTTCTTTCCCAATTTCATTTTGTTCACGGTAAGATGGAACAATCACTAGACACCATACTTCTGCTATGCGCACTCATTCTAAATTGCTGATGCAGAAATATCCCTTGTATAGCAAGCCAAGGTTCCCCCCCAGCAGAATTTATCTGGCTAACATCTTTGAAAATAAAGTCATTTTTCAGGTGAAAACCATCACAGACCCGGCCAGCTGGGAAGGACTCAGGGAGTGGTGCAGGGAACCCTTTTTAGTGGTGTTTTAAACAGACATACAGGGGTTTAGGAGCACAAGTTGCATGCGTTTTCAGTAAAACCCATGCTACTTCCTTTCTTAGTTACATTAAAAAAAGAAAAACACTAAAACCAAACTCTTCCCCCATACAGTTACAACTCAAATCTTATTCAGACACAGCTCCTACAGAAGCAGCAGCATACTTCCCCTAACAGGCAGGGAAGGGCCCAAAAGACAAACAACTTCACAATCTAAGGTTCAAAAACATTTAGATGCAACCGACTGTGGCTATTTCCTGAAAGCGCCCAGCACCCCCGTCGCTCTCGGTTGGAGCCAAGACCATCAGCTCTGGTCTAGGCATCCACAAGATTCACTCCGCAGCTCCCCCTTTCCCAGGAGCTGTGAGGTCAACCCCAACCCATGCAAATCACATGAACACACCACTCTCCTCTTCAAGAAAAGGAGCAGCCAGGCAATATAAAGCATGATGTTGCAGAAAAAGAGGTTTTTTTTTTTTTTTTTTTGTGGTTTGCAGGCCTAAGCTCCCCCCCCAGTTACTGTGCATGCTCTCCCACCTAATTTCACTACCCAGATTCACCTCCACCACCCTCCCACCAGAGGAGAACAAGAACTTACTTCTCAGGTTTAAACATCCCACAGATTCAAGAGGAGTTAACTCTGGCACGCTCAGGCTTTAAGTGCAAAGGCTCTGCCAAGTCTCCTCCCCATCCAGGCCTCCTGCATTAGCAGGACAACTTCGGGTCAGGTGGAGGTGGTTAGCCCCATTCACCACCACCACCACCTGCACATGATTAGGGCACTGGCTCTTAACTGCCTTGCGAAGAGGAGCAGGATGATGAACATCAACACTTCAAGAAAAATTGATATTTACAGTGGCGCACCTCTCTCCTAGAAGCTCTCTCTCAGCTACACCAGACTGGAGTAAGTCTGCTTCCTCCGAGGAAAACTAGACAGGTCGGCTGTGACTCCTGGAGGAGGTGTCTGCTGGACATACAACTGTTTCCCACCTCCCTCCTCTTCTAAATGTTTCAGAAACTAAGCCAAGCGTTGCTCAACCCGAGCTGTCTTTCAGCATCCAAGTGGCATTGCACCCACCCTTGCATTGTCATGCTATTAGTTTAAATTAGTTTTTACAGCCAGTTCACCAATCGATAAAATGCAGAAGCATGACCGCAGAGGGGAATTAGCATCTGTAATCCCGTGATTACATAAATCCCGTTGGTCAATCAGTTATTAATGGCTGTTATATTTATCGGGGTTTATAGCAGGCCTACAAACCCGAGCCATCAGAAGTACGCAGGGAGACACTGGAGAAAAGCAATTCGATCCGCCGACTCCTCGCGGCGAGTGCTGACAGAATACAGATTTGGCTCTCCCTCCTCCTGGCGAATCCGCTAATGAGCTTGCCAATTAAGAGTCAACGTGAAGACCTTGGAGGGGAAGCTGTCAAGAACATGAACTCTTGGGCCTCCTGGAAACAGATGCGGGACTTCTGCTGAGGTCCGCCTCAAACACAAACACGTCGCGCTAAGGCCACCCTTGATCTCCCGCGACTCATTCCCCTCACCCAGCAAATCCAAACACTTGTCACAGGCTGCTGCGGCACGGACGCCGAAAATAAACACAGGCCGAAGAACAATAACGCCTCCAGCGCTCCTCATCATCACGGAGACCTTGCTATGTCAAATGCTGGGAAACTGCACAAGGTTTAAAGAAAATGAAATAAAATCACTAGTTAGTTATACATCATGATGTCTACCCGATCATTTTGGACTAAGTGGTTTTTCGGGGGGGGGTGGTCAGTTTTTGCTTCTATTTAAGCAACTGAGGATAGCTTGGGTGAAAGAATTTGGGCGCCTAACTCCGTGTGGGCGTTTCTGTGCGTCTTCCTCCCTTCGTATCTTCAGCAAGTAACTTACCGCAGTTTATAAAAGGAAAGGCAAAGGGATAAAACACCGAACCGGGTCAAATTCTCCAATAACAAAGTCTCCTGAGTTTCGGTGCCAGCAGCTGCCCGCCGGAGCCCGCACCATGATGACAACTGGACGGGGCGCAAACGTCCGACCTTCTGGCAGCTGTTTCCAACACACCCATGCTCCAGCCTCGGCGCGTTGTTCGAATAGGCCACATTCATCCCAGAACCACGCCGCTCCGTATTTCTTTGCGCATCGAGGTTGCGTTTCACCGCAACGCTCACGTCCGAAGGGGCTGCCGGGAACAGAAAGGAGCTGGGCTCCCGCTCTAAATTTTCTTCCCCGTCTACCAGTCCCTCATTTATTTCCTCACACCAGGCAATGAGGAGCCCTCTGGAAATAACCTTTAACAGAAAGCTCTGTTACTGAAATAAAGAAATGCTATCGTTTCTCTGAAACCGCATCCTTCTGCTGAAACTAATTATGAGAAAGCTGTTGCTTAATGAAAGTTTGCTTTAATATGACTTACGCCATTCATAAGTTTGCTTTGGACAGCATCCAGATTTTTAAAATTAAATATCAGCAGTCTGTTGGCCTGTCACACAAACCTAAGCATGTCAGGTTAGTATTTTAATAGGTTTCCCCCCCCCCTTTCCTCCCCCACTGCCCCCACTCTAGGTTTGGCTTCCTAATTGACTTGCTGCTTTAAAGTCAGTAGACCCAAAAGTCTGCAGAGAAGATGTCACACGTTAAAGGTTTACGGCGCGCGCTTTGTCGGGGTGATGGATGGATCCAGCGTGCGCCAAGGGTCGCGGCGAGGTTTCCTCCAGCAGTTCTGCTTCTCTGCGCTGACAAAGGTATCCGTGCGCGTTTATCACCTCGGCTGCTGTTGGATGGAGGCACCAGGTCGAGCTACGGGCACAGCCGCGGAGGCACGCCGGGCTCCCGCTGGCTCCCCGCGCTCGGCTCCGGCAGCCGCCGGCCCCCAACCCGTTTTGGTGAGGGAGATAACGGAAGAGCTGTGCAGACACAGCGGCGACAGCTCCTTCAAAAATACATGGGGTAAGCAACGCCGACAGACGAACCGGTAGGGGAAGGCTGACGCATAAATCAAGGGTTGCGCATCTGACAAAAAGATGCCAATGTGGGCAGAGAGCACCTATTAAAGCAACATTTAATATTTTCGGAGTGCTTTTTCAACTTCAATTGTTTACTTTCAGCACTGCCTCATCAAGGCAAGGACCGTAATGCTTTTGACTGCAAGACGAGGGCTGAGGGGTAGGAAAGGTTTCAAAATCACTTCTCCAAAGTGACTAATACAGGCTACCTATATTCACGTTTATATCTAATTCGCTAGGGTGAGAATCGCATTTCTACCTGCAAGCTCTGCCAGCGGGATGTGAGAGCCAGGCGAGCCCCGTCAAGCACCGACATCACCGTTACTAAAGGTTTTAGACGTAAAAAGCTAGCTAGTGAGCCGGCCACCGGCCGCACAAGCCGCAATCAAAGTCGGAGGCGGATGACGCTTGCCACCGGGACGACCCCGTGCTTGGAGGTGCCAGCGCCCAAGGGAAGCACTGCCGGCCCGGGGCCGCTCGCGGCCGAGACCTGCTTCGCTCCGTCCCTCGGCTCTCGTCTTCAGCTGCTCCCTGCCGTCCGCCTCCCGCAGTCTGGCAGCGACGCCGAACGCCGAGGAGACAACGCTTGATCCATCTTCAAGCCCTTATTTTCGGGCAATTAACTTGGCAGCACAGAAGCACTTAAGAACCCGGGCTTTCCGGCGCGGGAGACAAGGGACGAGCGAGCTAAGCGAGGTACTAAATTATTGTCAAACGGCTAAAAAGAGGAGGAGGAAAGGAGAATAAGTAAGTAAGTAAATAAAAAGAAGCTAATACTTTGATGTTTGCTGCTCTCCGATCGAATCTGGGGTGTGACCACCCCAAAAAAAGCGCCAGCCTGGGCAACCACTAGCGTGACCATGCGTAGTGCTCGCAGTACTTGTGCTGGGCCGCTCAAGGACAGACAGCTCCTTCCCGACATCTTCCCACTGGCTCCCACTGATTTATCCTCGCAACGATCAGCCACGGCAAACCACCTCCGTCCAAAGGCCTCCCAATCACTAACGGATTTTATTTGTCCACAAGGCGCGTGCAGAAAAACAGGCCGGCTGTTCATCCTCCTATCCGCCGATCCGCACAAAGAACCAGGGATTTCAAGCACGCGGTGAGCCTGATGTTGTAATTTATGACTTACTCACATTAACTATTCAGCGCTATAAATCAAGCTCTCCACATTCTAATATTTCCTATAAATACATCATGGCTTTTGCACAATAGCGTCCTCCTTGCATTACAGTTGCGTCGTCCCCTCGAAATAAATGCACGCAGAAAAAAAAAGTTTTTTCCATGAAACACTAGGAACAACCCTCTGAGAAGAGAGTTTAAGGGGAACAAAACCTTACACAAAAAAAAAAAAAAACAAAAATCAGCCAGACTTTAAGAGAAAATATCTTTGAGGCAGATCAGCCGAGTGGGGCAGGCAGCCCTGTTTTCCCCACCTCTTCCTACAAACCAGCACCCCACCGTTTTCCATGTCACCCTATGACCACCTGCCATGAGCTGATATCGCTCCAGAGATGCACCAGAGACTTCTGCTAACAAAGAAGCTAGCTCACAGTTTTCACTGAGGAGCTGATTTTTAGGGGAAGACCGCGGCACTCACGTCAAGGCAGCATTATCAGTTGGACGGGAGGAATTAATACGCCCCGGGCCTCGCCGTTCGCCCTTCAGCCCCATCACACAAGGTGGTGGGCCCAGGGCTTCGGAGCAGCACCCCATGCTGAGGAGCATCGCGAGCTCCTCGGGTCCTGCCGCCCAGCACCCGATCTGCTGCCGTGAAGCCCGGCACGGTTACGGTCGGACGGGTGGAGCTCACCCTTGACGGCCTGGCTGGAAAAGGAAAGGTATCTTCTCCACTGGACTTGTCCTAAACACTTTCTCCTCCTATCTTTTAACTGAGGAAGCCACACGCTTCAGCCACAATAGCGTCAAGGGAAACAAAAAGCTACTTTCAAGCAACTATTATCTCTTCATTCAAACAGCCATACTAGGCTAGACCAGAGGTCTAGACACGCTATTATAGCTTCAAACATCACCTACAGCGGATGCCCAGCCCAGAGCATTAGGACAGGGCAATCATACAGCAGTAGCCCTCTGCACACTCTCCCAAACGCAAGCAATTCAGGGACCCGAACTTAAGCGATATTCAGCTCTGTACGCAGGTCCTTCCAAAACTAAAGGTTTTCATTAGTACCAACCCAGCTGCAAAAATATTTGTCAATGCTTCATTAATGCCAAATGAGCCCTGCAAGCACGCAGGTTTTCTTAAGAGATCCAGAGACACTTGAAAGGTAGGGGGTTTGGCGGGGGGGGTTGTTTTTTTAGGTTTTTTTTTCCTGTTCTGCTTTTTTTTTTTCCTCCCA
Organism: Struthio camelus; assembly: GCF_040807025.1. Classification (NCBI taxonomy): domain Eukaryota; kingdom Metazoa; phylum Chordata; class Aves; order Struthioniformes; family Struthionidae; genus Struthio; species Struthio camelus. The sequence goes on from NC_090945.1 coordinate 1,641,803, forward strand.
TTTAGGCCCAAAAGCTGGTAGTAATTTACAACAATTTGCAATTTAGAAGGTATGCACGTACGCATGTGCTTGTGCATGCACACAAGCCAGAAAAGTCAGCAAGTCTCTTTTAGGGAAAGAATCCCACCGCAGCCTTCTGGACCAAGTTCTTAACGGCCAAAATCAGGTATTTGTCGGCTAATCCTAATGAAAGCCTCTGGCAAAAGACTTCATGCAGGCAGGTGTTTTTCAGGGGAAAAAAAAAAAAGCATCCAACAACCACTGCTATTACCAAGACGGAGTTTTCAAATTCTTCAGTCCCAGGTGACACCTGCCCATAGCTACAGGTGCCTGTAGACCAGAGCCCTCCTGCACTCCCCAACTCTGCCTTATCGCAGCCCCAAATGAAGAAAGCAGGGGTGGTCAGCCAGGTATTTCAGGGCTGGTTTTTATCGCGTATGGACTGTAGCGTAACCACAGCTTGGGAAAGCATTAAAGGCAACCTACCCAGACAGGCACAAACTCCTCCGCTTGCACCTCTGCCGTGCGGCTGGGCGCGCGGTCACCACTTTCTCCATTTATACATGCAACGTTCAAATATTTCTTCTGGAAAACGAGCAGACGTGCACCTTTGCCCGGTCCGTTTGAAGTTTCTACCTGCAGGCCAAGATGCGCTTTGCCAAGGACCAGGCTTAAGCCACCCAAAGAGCAGGAGACAGATCCGGCAGGAATAATTAAGGCTTGGCCACGGGAAGCTGACTGAAAGGGAGTAGAGAAGATGCATGTTGACATAAACCCAGAGAGAGGCCCAAAGCAGCGAGCGGGATTACAAGCGCTGCTTGCTTTCACCATGGACTTTGTAGTCTTGGAGAGCCTTAAAAGGAGGGTTTTCAGGACATTACAACCCGAGCAGAATACCAAAAGAAACGGCATGCCGCGTGAGGTTATACGATCTTCTGGTTTACCAGCAGATTTTTTGCCAACCCTCCAAAACCTTTCATGGCAAATCCAGGGCGATTACAACGGGCGTCCGCTCTCCGCTGGGAGACTTCCAAACCTCTGGACCTGCGGAGACCGACGGGCAAGCTTTGCGAGCGCTGCCGCCTGGCCTGCCTCGCTTTTAAATTTCACGAGCCCTGAAACGAACGGCTAACTCAGGCAGATTAGGAAAAACGTATCCTTTTGCTGGAGCGCTTTGTCGGCTCAATAAAACCTGAAACAAAGGGCTCCCGGGGTATTTTACTTTCCACCGGAGGTGTCGCCTGCGAGGTTTGCAGGGTGCATCAGCAAACTCAGAGCTAGGCACGTCTTGCCGTCTCTGACTCGCACGCGCTGGGAGGAGCCCACTGTAATCGGAAAAGAGTCTGCAAAACTTACCAGCAGAAAAAATAAATAAATAAATAAAAACCACGCTATTAAGTTTGGAAGATCCTTCGGGAACGCCAAAGGAGCTGGCAAGCTCACCAAAGCACGCGCCTGAATGGCACACAGCCAAAAGATAAAGCCTTTAGCTTTTCCTTAGATGCTCCCTGGAAAAAGGGGTACAACTGCAACCCAGCATTTTGGGAACCCCGGCACCCAAACACACGTTCCTCAATGGGGAAAGCAGCGGCGGACTGACGTGCAGCCTGCTAGACCAACCACCCTTGCGAATATTGAAAGACCTACTACCCACGGCCAGCCCGCTCTGCAAATGTTTTAAACCCCGTGCTGGCCCAGGGCTGTCCTTTTCCCCAAGCTATTTCCCAAGCGGGAGAGGAACGGGTCCAATCTCCGAAGAAAAGGAGCCTGCTATTCCCACACCCCCGCCCCATTTCCTCCGGCGGCGGGGAGAGGGCAGCAGATACTAATTTCTATTTAAATTGTTTCATGTCCTGCAAAAATTTTAATATCGAGTGTAATGCACCATTGAGCAAAAAACGGTCAGAGCTAGCTCGATGAAATGCCCAAGAGTTCAGCATGCATCACTTAAAATAGCTCCCGATCCAGCAACCACGCCGAAAGCGGGCCAGAGGCTTCCCCATCACAGATATTTCAGTAGGTGACGGGATAAAAAAAATAAATAGCCCAGTGAGGCAAAACGCAGCATTTTTACATATCGTGGCTAGTTGCACCCAGGTGCAATGCAGGGCTGTGTTTTTAATATCACTGCTATTAACGCTTTTCAAATTTTCAGTGTGTGGCTTATTACAAGCTGTAATTACGCTTGCTTCTACAAGGCTTTGGGCGCTGCTTCTAAAGGAAAGTGTGTCTCATAGCTCCGAGATATTTTATCTAATGAAAAACAAAAAACCAAGCGCTCGTGTTGGTTTTAGTACACTCAGAGGAAGACGGGTGGAGATTTTTCCCTTCGCGAAGACACGTCCAGGAAATTACATCCCGTCCAACCCTTCCCCCCTCTTTTTGTCAGCAAATCCTCTAAACCCACAAAATGCCAGGAATTAAATGCTAAGGTTGGCAATCTGTCATTGACATATGTTCTGGTGATTTCTTTTTTTTCTTTTTCCACCCAGTCCCGAGGTAAGGCCGCCGTTTCAGCCTATAGCGATGGAGTTTCTTAGCACCGCTCGGTTATTTGCCAGGTTTTCATCCTCCCCCTTCCTTTTTTTCCCCCTTGCCCTCCTCTAATCAACGATGTGATTCACCCCGCTGTCCTCCAAGCCAGTTTTCCAGGAGCCCTTGGGAAGAACAAAACAACCACTCGGAGGTGTGCTCTGAAGCAACATCACCAGCTTCCTGCACCACGCCGGACGGCCCCGGGATACGCTGCCACGACGAAAATATCGTCCCTTCCCTTTGGGAAACCCTCGGCGCGAGCTGCCCAAACGTTACTTACGGTTTGGAGCACTGCTTTATTTATTGCTGAAATTCTCCCCGTTCGGAGGAGAAAGGGACTTGGTAAGTTAGGAGGAACGTTCCCAGGGAACAGGAGAAACGAGGCGGGGACACGAGACCATTGGCAACGCTAGAAACATTCATGGCTTTTCTGTAAAAATTGCAAATCGGAGCACTCTCCAACCCACCTTAATCTGGTAGTCTGCCAAGCTACAGGTGGGCTCTAAAAGAGGGAGAGGATATTCCAGATCTGGAGACGGGAGGAAAGCAAGACTTCTGGGAAGATGAAATACTTAAGGTAGATATATTTACACAACATGTGGGAAGTGTGAACAGATGCTGCCTAGGAGGCCTCTCTCACATCAGCGTCTCCACAACACAAGGGCTGGTGGGTTTTTCCCCCCCTCCTTTTTTTTTTTCCCCCCTTAATTTACTTTTGCTAGAGGAAATAGGGACTTCTAAGGACTTCTGAAGAGCAGTGGCACGTACGATTGCCCCCACCGAGACCACCCCTGGTCACAGATGTTCCCTACATCTGCGAACGCAGCCTGGACGCTGAGGCTCTCCAACCCAGCGGCCCCGCAATTTTGCCTACAGCAGAGATTTGCAAATCAACGGCAGGGAGGTTTCTACCTGCCCAAATCCCCTGGCATAGGAAAGGCGCTGCCAAGGCACTCCAACTTCCAGGGAGTTCAGTAAAATATAACCCTCTTGGCCGGAGCCAGGAATAAAATCTATTCCATTTAATGTGATTTCAGCTATATCTGAAGAGTTAACAGCCAAAGAGCTACGTATCGATTATGCCACTTCCATTCTGATGAAAAAGACTTAGAAATAGCACCCTGTATCCAATAGTTTCCTCGATGCCATTAAGCTGTGCTATCAAAGGTTTTCTAATACCCTGTTTATTTTTATTATAAGGTAGCATACTCCTAGGTATCTTTTCCCAGCCCCACGGCCTCTCGGGCATTTATCGGCCTGTGAAACAAATGCAGACATACAATTATACGCCCATGCATGTACCCATACATCCTCGTTCCTTCGCATCCCCCCCTTACGTATTGTTAGGGTACAAATGCAGAGAGACCGAACTGATTTTGGTGGCTCGACCAGAGAAAACGCGCAGCTAGAGAACCTAATAAGCTTCCCTCTCCTCCTAATGGGGCGCGTGATTTAGCTCTCTGCCCTGAGGGCTTGTAGGTAGATAGGGGAGAGTCTTCAAATTGCCTCCCTAACTCATTAAAAATATCCATCAGGGGAGCGCTCCTCTGAAGCTGAGTGAGCATCGTCTACATTAAAGCAATCAAAAGTGCTTCCCGCCGAGGTCCGCTTGTCATCTGTCCTCACGCGTGGCCAACGCAGGCCCGCTTGCTCCTTGTAACGTAGCTCTTGCACCGGGAAAATATTTCTTTCCATCTTACGTCACTGCAGGAAGGCCGAGGGGAAAAATAACCAAGCCAGGAAGGTCATAAATCAGACTGTTTTACTCACTGCAGACGTATCCCAATCTCTAACTGAAAAATTAAAGTAACGTGTTGTCCTTCCACACACCCATAGGCTCACTGTAAATAGCAAACGTGCGGGGCAGAGCTACAGGCAGGAAGACGAGAAAACCCCAAAAAGACAGGCAAATTCACAGCTGGGCTCCAGGTTTTACCTTCTTGACTGCAAAGCAGCGTTTTTTGATAGCCCGACGTTTCCTTGTACTCAATACAACTCCTCAGAGCAACAAGTAGCAAAGGTAAAAGCAAAACCCAAGAAACCTGTTACAAGGTTCGTTCAGACGAGGAAGGGACAAGGGTCAGTAAAGAGGACTGTCCACTGCCCTCACCAGCCTCCGGACCACGCGATGCCCTGAATCTTAGTTCACTGTTGCCTCGTCAATGCTTTCCAGCTCCACTGAATTGGGCCCAAAAACTACACTCATGACAAAATTACAGAAATATGAAAACACGGCCTAACAATTCCTGCTAGGACCGTGACAGCACCTAGGCAGCTGCAGAGGAGGAACCCAATGAGCCCAGCTCTGTACGGAGAGGAAGGAGCACTTCCCTGAACGGGTCTTGAGCTCAACAGACAGATAAAACTTCCTCTCATTCGGTCCTCGTCCTCTGCAGTGCCTCACCATCGTCCAAGCATAAAAGGAGAAAGCAGCTAACAGATAACATTTATTACCTTTTTAATCCTGTTTCAGCTTCAAAAGAAATCCAAGTGCAACATAATTCTTCAGAATCGCCTTACTGCACCTCCTGCAAGGAAATTCGAAAATTGTAATGCAAACTTCAGCAGTGTATTCTAGGTGAGTTTTCCATTTTCCCCTATAGAAGGCTATTTGCTCCAGTGACAGGATGAAGCCGATTTGCATTTTCTGCTCACTGGGTGGCATTTTCCAGAGCCTCTCTGCCCATTTTTAGAGAAGAAAGCTGGAGAACTGGAGGGCAAAGCAATAGAGGGGAGAAATGCTTGAATTTCATCACGTCTGACTGGTTCATCAGCCTGATTGCAAGGTGCACAGGCAGAGCTGCCTAAATTAAGAAAACCCAGGGGAAAAAAAAAAAAAAATCTACGCTTCCTAGATCTAGTGCCAAATTAGTCTGCAAACAGCTTATCATGACTAACGCTAGCCTCAAGTATTCTGTCTTCACTAGCCCTGTAAGCAGCTCTAACCTTTTTATGCTGAACCTCTAGTTCAGAAATCATATAAATTCAAAAAAAGTTGGGTTTTTTTAGGTTTCTCTTGGTACCGTGCAAGCAAAAGTCTTCAGTGCGTTAGGGATAATAGGAGCTACAATCCTATTCACCATGGCATTGACTTAGTCCAAGCCGCGACTCACAAGACAAGAGGCTTTGATCCAGCTCTCCTCTGCGTGGCTTCTCCCATCTTCTGCAAGAAGCCACTGTCGCACCAAACTGGAAGCACAGCACCTACGTCCGTTTCCAAACAAGCCTTTGGAAAAGCCATGGAGAAGCTCTTACGAGAAAATTCCACCTCTATGTTTTTCCACCCTCAGCCAACACGGCACGCGAATAATCCTCAATCCGGCACTTAAAATTTGAGCACTTTGGCTAGTTTTCTGCTCTCTGTAGCACATGCTCGTCTCCCTCTAATGCACGACCTCAGAGCTACAGAGCAAGTCAAAGCAGAGAGCAAACAGAGCTGGGCAAGACCAAGAAGTTACCAGTGAATCGAACTTACTCTTTAATGCTGTGTTAAAAAAAAAAACTTCCAAAACCCGCATAGCTTTTGATATTGGTTTGGTGCAAGAATATCAGCCTAGTTTACGGTCACCTGAGCACTCTGTCCCCCTCCAAACATCCCAGTGTTTCTTTTGAGTTAACGCGGCTTTGGCTTGGAAGAAAGAATAACGCGGGCTCCCAAGCACCAAAGGCAAAGAGCATTGAACTGTCGACGTCCAACTGGTGAATTTTCAACCATGAAACCAGGGAGCGGCAAGTTCTGCTGCCCCTGCTGATGTATGGGCACCTGCCCATACACCTGCCTTCCTGCACAGCAACTCTCTGGTGAACCGTGGGGTGATGCAGGTTGGAAGCAACTTCCTGAGGGCGCTTGGCCCAAACCCCCCCCCTCTCCCCAGTGCGGGTCCTGCGAGGTCCAAGGAGATGCCACCACCTGCAGAGCCTGACCGCAGGATGCTTCTCGTGGCTCCCTGGAAAAACCGAGGCGAGAGTCACAAAATACAACGGGACGGTTCATCAAGCATCAAACCGGAACGACAGCGGTCTCCCGTTTCTTGGATTTAATAGCGAGGCTTTAGCAGTGACCAGAGACTGTGCCAAAAATGGTACTTGAAAGGAAAAAAACCCCACGATTCCCCCATGCTGTTATCACAACAGCGTTCCTCATTGAGAGACCGATGTCATTACAATTATTCTGGCAGAAAACCACCGTTAACAGAAAAGAACCAGGCTCACAAGCCTTACATTTTATCTGCGTATCTGTAATTTCAGATTTCACTTCACTGTGAAGGTGCCGATTCATGAAGATATCCCAGAGTGTGATAACTTCGACTATTAGCTTAAATATAAGTATGAATTTAGAGTCCCAAGGCCAGTCTCTTTTAGGAACACACAAACACACACACACACAGACCCACGCTGAAGCGCTACCCCGTTCCAGGGCCGAAACCAAAACGCTGATTTGCTTAACGTCCAAAATTAATTATAAACATTTGCCTCACTTAGCCGAAATCTGTTTGGTGAAACAGTCAAGAGTTGGATGAAGACGCCAGCACGTCCAGCCCATTTCTCGGACATAAGAAGTTAACGCCTTGTCACATTGCAGGTGACAGGCTCTCCTTATTCCCTTTTGCATGCTATGAACTGCTGATTTTCTTTAGTGCTTTTGCCGGGAGACCTATCTATACGCTCGCCAACATGCAGCGCTGCAGAAACCAAACCCGTTGTCTGCAAGGACGGGATAGCTCTCTCAGTAGAAGGCCACAGATACGCTGATTTTAGGGTTTCACCTCCTACCAGTACAGGAAACTCATTAATATGGTCAGCAGAGCAGACGTCTGCATACTAACAGGTAAGCGGATATGTCACTCATACATACTGATACACATATTTAAAAATATATATATTTAATATATATATTTTTATATATGTATTTATTTTTTTATATATGTATCTTTATGTGTATACACACACACATGCACACACACTCTTAGCAGGCTGCTGGAAGAGCTTTTTTTTGTTGTTGTTGGTAAATATTTGGCCTGGCCTCCTACATCCCAGGCACTGCATACAAGCTAAAAAAAAACACTCCTAAAGCTTTCCCTAGGAGAAATAAAAGGAAATTTCACTCTGCTGCATTCCACTGCGTTTCTCCAAATGGGATCACTCTGCAAGACTGGAGGAGCAAACCTCTAAGGCTACCAAAGTAGGGCTTTTGGCTTTCTGCCTCTGCATAACGTTTGGCACATCAGGATAACTCTCTTTTCCTCCCAGCCTTTGGCTCTCTTGTCTACCTCGATACTTTCAGTGATGCTTGCAGAGATTTGCACCAGGCACAGACTGCCTTCTCCGCATGTGAGGGAGCAACCAGCTGAAATAACGGTTGCCCTCAGCAGGTCCAACACAATCATTGGAGATGGTTCAAAAAAAAAAAAAACTGACCCAAGCATATTCCCTGGAAAAACATGAAACAATTTAATAAGGTTTTTCCAAACCTAAAATTTAGCCAAGGTAAACCTCCCAGCATAACCCTGATTGTGAGTCCTAGCGCTGACTTTTAACACCAGTATTTCTGGCCTTTTGTGTCCATAGCACACGTTCCTCCTTCCAAATACATCCTCAGTTCAAGACAAAGTGGGAAAAAGGTACCGTAGCTACCTTTGCGATTCTTGTTTAAGGAGAAAAAAAAAATGCACTTCTCATGCCTTTTTTGCAAGAAGCAAGTTGTTAAAGACAAAAAAAAAAACCCACAATATTTCTGTAAAGCATTCAGCTTGTTTTTTCCCCTATCTTTCTGATAAATTAAAAAGTTCTCCCAAAATTTTCCTCCTAGCAATTACAGCAGTAGCTTCTAGTCAAGATGCTCTGCTACAAAAAAAAACCTTGTCAAGATCCTTATTTTTAATCACATTTACCCGCTCCATGCAAGTGGCACAGAGAGGTCACGCCAGAAGACTTGAGCCCGAGGGCTGAAGAGAAGGAGGTCAGGGAAGGTCTGACGGGTACCGTTCTCAAGCAGAGAGCTACAGGATTTCCTGCCTCCTATCCTGTCCAAGTCCTGTCCTCCGTCTCCCCATGCCCTTTGCGAGTCCAAACCTTTCCTTCTGGGCAGCGGAGAATTGCACCCAAAGCATGGAAAGCCCTGCTAGGTCCCGGAGAACAACAGCGGTAGATGGTTGGGCTACTTAAAGGCTGGCACGTTTTCTCTTACCCGTGGCAAAACTATATAAATGTGCACACGACTGGACAGTTTGAATCAGGGTAGACTGATAGCCACACAAGGGGAAAAAAAATATTCCTTTTTTCTTTCCTCGTGCTAACTTATAAGTCATAAAAAATAATAAATTCAGACTTATGTCCTGATAAACAAAACTGCAGCGGAGCATGGCATAATTTCTCCTTCTTTGCTGCCGTCTACCTCAGTTCTCTTAATTTATGTCATATTTAATCTACGTGTAGGAAGCCCACATTTGTTTCTAATAACAGGAGGAAAGTAATGAGACGTCAAGGAACAGTTTCCTTAGGCCAGAGACTTCAAAGGTGAGTCTGGCAGCTTGTCCCACATTTATTGTTTGCGTCAACGTTAAGATTTTTCCAAGGAGCAACTGCCCATTTAAAATAATTATAAGCTGCAACTTAAACCTCAACTGCACATCAACGTAGGATAAAACACTTACACCATCATCCGAATTTCAGCGTCAGCCTTATATCAGAGAACATGTTGATCCAGATGTTGGATTAAAACAATAAGTACAAGCTGAAAATGAGCATATGATTCTTTCAGCTAAGGGCGAGTGGTCACGCTGCTTAATGCAATAGCAACGTTAAATGAAAGCACAGACTACATCAGCTCAATGTAGGAGCTGCAACGACAGCTTCTTCTGGTATGTCTGTCAGCTATATCTCAGAGCTAGAGACAAGAGACTCCAGTAAAAAGTAATTCCACCCAGGAATTATTTTTCCCTGATTATTCTTTTGACTGGACTTAGGAATTGCAGCCCAGTTGGGAAGAATATCTATTAAAAACAAAACAAAACAAAAAATAACCTGCTTAGTGCATTATGCTTGTTTTTTTTCATCCCAGAGCTCTCCCGGGCTGGACGTTCCTGCAGAACCTCAGCGCTCATTGACAGCTGAAGCCTTGCTGCTGCTGAAGGCAACCCAAAAGCTTGCCCAAGGTGTTCCAGAAGAGCCGGCTGCTGCAGCCAGCGTCCTCCCCGCCACGCGTCTGACACTGCCACACGACCCTCGTTCTGCAAAAGGGCGTCACGCAAGCAAACATCAGGTTCAAGGTTCAAGACTAAGAAGTGAGAAGCACTTGCGTGCGCGCAGTGCAACCCCTGCAAGTTTGGGCGCACGCCGAGACAGCCCACTTTGTTGAACAGGCAGACAAATTGGGTAGCAAAGGCTCGCTCCTTAAACAAAGGGTGCACCTTCTAATTAATGCCACTATACACATGTGTGCGCGCACATTTCTAAGCGCGCACACTCTTCATTGTTTTATCATCTTTCAGCACACCCTCCGAGTCAGCAGATAGAGGGAAATTTGTTTGAGCAGCGTTTAAAACGACACCCTTTAAAAATGAGGCCATCTAAATTCGGTGCTGGAGAACTAACGAGCTTCTTTCCACTGGATCTGTCCTTGTGCCAGCGGCCGCTCGCGCTGCGTGGTAACGAAGGCAGGCCGTGGGCAATGTGGAGCTACCTGCAGCCTACTCGCACCTTGCCTCTGCTTGTCCCCGAGTAGCGAAAACAGTACAAGGCATTTCCACGAGCGGCCAGTAAGTCACCTTCCATCTCCAGCTTCTCTTTGCCACCTCTGGCTGAGTAACTGTGCAAACAGCCCTGTGACCACGCGTGTTAACAGCTCATCTGGTCGCACAGCCGAGATGCTCAAGCCTTCGTCCGCCGAGCGCTTTACATCTATCCACGGTGAAAGCTCCAAAGACCGTCCAAGCACACGCCGGAAAAGCGCTCTCTGCTACCTAAGCAAAATACCTCCTTGGCCCTCGTCCCTTTTTCTTGCCTTTCCTTTCTGGCACGGGAGTGCTCGGCAGGTTTGAGGGGCTCACAGAGACCCAGGAGGGGTCCCAGGATCTTGCTCCAGGAGTGGCAGCACAAGGCAGGTAGGAAACCAGCTACTTGTCCTTTCCTCCAAATATAAACCTGCTTCTAGATCACCTCCACAGCCTCTTCTAAATGGATTTACAAGGGCTCCCCTGTCTGTCCCTTTCTGTTATTACAGAGCATTCCTATTTGATGCCGGGGCAATACAAAAAGGCATTCACCTATCGTTTCCTACTGCTTTGCTTAGCAACCGCACAGAAGAGCTCATTAATAAAAAACTATAAAAACACAGGCGGAGGAAGCCCATATTATAAGACCTGGAGTGATCACACTGTTGCATTGTGTGAGGCAGTTCGACTGTGCGGGAGGAAGTAATAAAACCGGGGTAGGACTTTGGGAAACAAAGGACACATTCTGCCCGCGCGTGCTCACGGCTCCCAGGAGCACCAGCCGCCTGCGCCGACAGCGCCGGCAGAGGTAGGGGAGCAGCAGGTGTAGACGTATCCAAGTTAACACTAGCTATGGATCCCGGGCGTCCAAGGGCAGGAAAGTCCCAGCAGCCATAAGAGATGCCTCAGATACCACAGGCTTCCCCCAGCTTCCGTTTTGGGTGCTGAAGGTCCCATCCTTGCCCACTGGGTTGGGTGCTTTTAATTATTGCACGAGGCCACATATGTTACTCGGCCCCAGCTGCCAAGTAACAACTGGGGTGGATATATCTGCATTTCTCTAATCGTTGCTAACGTCATCGCCTGACCAGTCTTCTGCTCCATCCACTCGTCTTTGCGCTTTCGAGATTTTCCTCCTTTTTTTCTCCCGCGCCTCCCCTAGGCAGTCCGCTTCCCACCTTTGGCCAGCAGGCAGGGGGGCAGCAGCAGGTGCCCAGCTCTCATGGATCAGTCCCTCAAAGACGCCTCCATTTGTCCCCAATCACATAAACAGGAGAATCCAGAGTCTGGACGTGAATAAGAGGAGCCCAGATTCTCAAAGTTTAGGGTACTGACTTATGTGTTACCATATCATTACATGTCCAACCTGGCCAGGTTGGAGAGGATCAGGTAGTATTAGTCTGAACGAAATCTCAAGCCAGCTCACTCTAATTTAGGCCAGAAGACTCTGGACTGGATTTACTGTGCTCCCACGCGCGTGAGTTCATACAGATGCAATTATGCAGATGTCAGCAGAGCTGATTTCAATCTCCGGAGAAGGAGAATTCGGGTTCGCTATTGCTAAAATAAATGAGAACTTCTTCTTTCACTATTGGTCTGAAAACACGATATCCAATGGACATTGTGTTCTTCTCACTGGAGTTGGCTCAGCCAAACCTTTGAGGCTTTCCAGTAGTGAACTCTATTCTGCATGAGCGACGGTGGCTTGATCTGCACCCGATTTTGTACCATAAACTAGGTGTAAGTAGAGGCACATCAGAAATTTAATTGATCCAACAGGACATCTGCAAACTGTCAGGTGCCACTGAAGTCCTAAGGACTGACCGTGTGACGCAGGCAGATATGACAGCTGAGCTGTGGCGTGGGAACTCCCCAAAGTCATACCGCTGCCAGCCAGGAATCAAGAAGGGTAATGAAAATCTGCCAGCAGCGGGGCTCCGGAGGGCGAGCCCTCTCCAGAAAAGGCAAGACATGAGAAAAAGCATTGCAGAGGAAAGTGCAAGCAATTTGGATATTCCTCCATGGGTGAAGAGGCTCTGATCGGACTCCCAAGCTGTCCAAGATGATGAGCTCAGCTGAAGGCCAGGGTCTGGGCCCGATGAAGCAAGTGGCAGCAAAAGAAAGTGAAATACATGTATTCAAGCTGCTAGGTATGTGGTCTTTCCATAGCACAAACTTTCCACAAACTTTCTTCCTCCACCACCAAGAACTTACAGTTATTGCTACATGCTTTTGGAAAGGTATCTCACAGCTTGGAAGCAAAACGTTCAGGCAGTCCCCCAGGGTGGGAAGCAAGTCCTGGTGCTCATCTGAAATACTCATTAAATAAAAATACAGAAATAATGGCTTCTTTGTCTGTAGGTGGCCAGGAAATAATGAGTTAAAGCTCAAAGTAGCCCTGACTTCTCATTAGCTCATCTCAGCGGTCATTAATTGGTCGTTACTGGTATAGATGGAGGCCTCTTCTGTTTCCCCATAATGTGGCATTGCCTGTACACCTCCACATCATGCGGGATTCATGGTAGCTAATAAACGTGTAATATCGTGCCACATGTTCACAGACATTCCCCCATAAAATAGCATCAAAAAAGCATGAATACGGCCAGCCAAGGTGGAGCACCTCTCCCTGTTTCACCTCGCCGACTGTACTCAGAGAACCCATCGACTCCTGGTTCTACGCTCGTAAAATTAATCCCCAATTGTTGTCTTCCTCCTGATGAGGTTTCTCGGAGCAGCACAGAACCAAAAACATTTACATACTAATTTCAACTGTAGAATCAATTAGGAATTCTTAAAAAGCCTTTCTGCCGGCAGAGTCCTGCGCTGAACCCGACGCTCCACGTTTCTCACTTTTCTCATCAACACTTACGACCGGCAGGAAGCTTCCTCTGCGTTTCAGGCGGCAGAAAACGTTCCTTTGGCCTTAAAAGCCACCAAATAACAAATACCATAGCAGGGTGAGAAATGTAATTTCCTTGGCGTTAAGGTTCAGCAGAAGCTTCACCAAATTTAAATCAAATCAGAAGTCCCCACCGCTTAGCAATAATTACGTTTAGTTTAAAACAAACAAACAAAGTAAACGTTCTTCTCCAGGCCCCCAGATTTTGCAGGGTAACTGGTTTTGCATGTTTCCTAAGGACACCAGAGCAACGCCACGGCCCTTTTTTTGGCCTCTCCGTCCGTCTCCCACACCGTGCCTCTGAACCCGCTGGCTGCTTTCAATCACCTCTGGAAGGCAGCTAGGCAGCTAAATTGATTTTTCATGATTTGTGTGCGCCGGCAGCTGGAGAAGGGAAGAGCTGCCAATCAGCCCGCTGCCTCGGGAAAGGCAGGTAAAAATCCAGCTGCTGAACGCAGCTCGGGAGTGGATGGGCGACTAATTAGCACGCACGGGCGAAAAATTAAAAGCCAGCATTGCTTTCGGATGCAAAAACAACGGAGTTAAAACCGAACAGGAGCTACGAGAAGCTACACGTGGGATCTTCCCGTCAACCTCCACCTTCACGCCATCATGCAGCACTGAAACGCAGAGTACACCACAAATGCGGTTATTTTGTTCAGGCACAGATCTTCACTAGTGGGCCAGAGAAGGGAGGCAAAAGTTAGGGCCCTGGCTCTCCAAGGGCTCCCAGTTTGGTTACTGCAGCATCCTCTTTGGCAGCCTCCGAGTAAATCATCCGGATGCATTTGTTTTCTTGCAAGACGCTGCCCCGAAGCTCCTTTCTGCACCTGGCCGCTTCGACCTCGTCCCGCTGCCACATCTTCCCCTTCTGCAGTGACCTCTGCGTCGCGCATCCAGGGTAAGCGCTGTGCTTTTAGCCGAAAGCTTTTTCATGGCGTATCTCCAGCCGGAGAGACGCCTCGCTCTGCTCCGACCGCTGCTAAAGCCAACGCAGGCCAGGCAGCTCCACCTGAGGCTGCAGTGAACCTGCACGCTGCGTTTTCTTAACAGATGTTGCTTGCTGGCACGTGAAGGCTGACAACTATCACGGATCACGGTCCCATTTCGGAAGACCCCGGGGAAGCCGGAGCGAGGAAGGCGCTCGGGGGGAAAGGCGAGGGCAGGAGCCGGCGGCGTTCCCAGCAGCTCACGGCCCTTGCCCACCCCTCCGACGTGTTTTTACCCCCTCACCCAAGCACGGCTGGGCCACCTCCTGCTGCTCCAAGCCCCGTTTACTTTCAGCGGATGGCAGAGGAAGCCCAAATTAATAGAAAACAGGTAGGTTGTGCTTCTCATCAAAACCCACAGGGTTCGGGCCGGCATGGGCAGGCAAGGGGTTGGCGGGACGGCCGAGGAGCGCAAAGCCAAACCGCGGGGCTGCTTTCTGGAGTGAGGCCCCCGAAACCCAGCCCTTACTTTAACCATCCCTGCGTCCTCTGTGAGCCAGCGGGTGCGTTAGGGGAACTGGGATTTGCATTAACATTATTGTCTCCATGCATGCTGTATATATCTCGACTAGCTATTTGTCATTCCCAAGCTTGCATCTGCAAGGAGAAGAAAGGAAGACAAAATGTTCTGCAAATGCAAACATACAACCCTACATTAAGCTGAGCATCTCCTGATATCTGTATATAATCTGTAAGCAGTACCTACGCTGGTTCTGGACTACCTGGAGTCCACGGAGAAAAGGCAGTTCTTAAAAAGCTCTATTATTACCCAATCTGCGGGATGACACATCTGCTTGTTAATATATAGTCAGCTGGGAAGGTTGCGGGTTTGAGTGATGGATTCTGAAGTACGGCCCATGTACATCAAACCAGACTGCGCTTTGGTAAAGAAAAAAAAACAGGTCTTAAAAGCAGGGAGCAGGAGAGGGCAGTTTTAACAACAGAAAAATAACAGCGATAATTATTACTTTCCATTGTTTCTACAGATAAAAGGGCAATCTCTTTAATTGCTCCACATCCTCGCCAAGTCTCTTATTTCTTAACTGCAACAATTAGCATGCCAAACGAAGAAGAACCGGCGCACAACTATTAAAGAGCCTGGAGAGGGAGACGAGGAAGGCACCAACGCACACGCCAATTATTCCCCGGCGAGGAAGATCTCGGCGACACCAGCTCAAGCACGCTGTTAACAGAGGCACGGTGAGCTGGGCCTACCGAAAACCTGCTGCAGAAGAGCAGATGTGAAACTAGACACACCGATCCCTTTCCGACCGGGGCTGCACCGTGGGAGAGAGCTGTTGCTACGTCCCTAACGAGAATCACATATTTGCCGCTGCTGCACGCCAGGCAGTTTTGACGGGAACCTGTAAGAGCAAAATGTTCTTCCTCCTCTCGACTTTCTTCGCAACTGAGGTTCATTTAAGACATACATCTACCTCATGTCACCAGCATCCTCAAGCCTTTTTTTTTTCCCTTCTTCTTAAAGCTAAACCACTGTACTTACAAATTCTACATTACCGTCCAGCTGAGTAACTCCTTCTGCCCGCTCCCAAATATGGTTTCAGGCAGACAAAGAAGTTCTATTAGCAGGTTAATACTGATACCATTTTTTTAAACTTTCCATGCCAAAAAAAAAAAACAAAATCCAACTCAGTTTTCACAAAGACATACATGTCATCGTTTCATCGGCGTCCCAATTGCCTTCTCCCATGGTCAACATTTCCCATACAAGTTGCTACAAACGGACCCACCCCCACCCCCGGCCTTTGGCAACCGGAGGTGAAGGACCTTCATGCTGCCACCATACGGCACTCGGAGCCAGAGGAAAACATGGAAGAAGAGTCCCAAGCGCAGCAGGCTGGTTGCTTTGGGAGCCCCGTACACCCCCAGGCCTGCCTTTATGCCTAATTCAGATTCTGGAGCAGGGACAGGCGATGGCAGTCTGCAGCGCGTCTCCCCCGCCACGTGCTTCTCACGTTCTGCACAGCTGTTGTGCAAAAAACAAACAAAAAAAAAACCACCCTCTGAATTTTAACCTTTTTCAATCTGCAGAAAACGGGAAACTTTCCAGTCGAGCTCACTGAAAAGGTCCTCGGGATGGGGAGGGGGGGGTCTTTGCGACGGTAAAGGTGGACGCGACGGTAGCCGTCAGGCGAACCGCAGAGGTTTCTTGGCAGCTGGTCCCACCGTGGCTCAAGGCGGGTTAGAGGGCAGCACAAACCCCTCCAGCTCCGGGCATAAGGGTACTTCTCCATGGACTCCCCCTCCCCTCATATAGCAACGCATGCATACGCCACCCACCTACACGTGCGCGTGATTATATAAACCTTCCCCAGCGAAACACTTGACTCCACGTCCTCGTCTCCCCCGGGAGCAGAGGAAAGCACGCGTGCAGATGTGCGCAGCTGGAAGCTATTTGGAAACTGCAGCGATAAGGGTGATATCGAGGAACGGCTGAGGAGGAAAAACAAAACCTCACAAAACCGAGGAGAAACGGTGCGTCCACCTGACCCAGCCCGACTGAGCAAATGTATTCCCTTTCAGTTAAAAATGACCGTATATGGACTGATAGCACTCCATCTAAGTGAATACCTAATACGTCCTTTTTTTAATAGTGCAGACGTGTAAGGAAGAAAAAGCCCGACAGGGCTCCTCCAGCAAGCCTAACTACGAACTTCCCAACATCGCCACAGCCAAGTCGCTGCCTTAATATTGCATGTGGTTTGCGTTATTTTTTTTTTATTGACTTTTCAAACCCATAAAAAGGAGAAATTAAAACAAAATCTCAACGAGTAGCCATACAACGTAGCTACCTGGGCCCATAATCCTGCAAACTTTTGCAACACAGCCTTATTTCAAGCGCCTGGGTAATCCTGCTGCAGTCAGTGAGATTACTCAAGGGCGGAAGGTCGAAGCTTTCAATTGGAGCGCGTCTCTCCTGATAAGAGAGGGCAAGACTCCCACCGAGAGCCTCTGGAAACGCGGAGCAAGCTCCAACCACAACGGCGAGCGCCTCGAATTTTCTTCACATTGGCATTTTTTTTCCCACGTTCTTCAGGGAGAAAACGAAAAATCGGAAGCCATGCAGGCACGAGACATCTCAGCAGCGTGTCTCAAGCTGGAAAAAATCAGAAGTATCCAAAAGGCAGCTGGGGGCCGGGCTGGGTGGGATGAAATGTTAACGCAACCCTTGCCTGACCCTCAGTTGCAACGCAACTGCTAATGCCGTAGAGGATTCAGGCACAAATAAATATAACCTGCAGCATCTTACACAGACCCAGCAAAGTACAGAAAGGTCACCAACCAAGCGAGCATCAAACGAAGGATTATCTCCATTATGAGGAAGCCATTCCGGAAAGAAACTGAAGCAGGCAGTTTCCATATCCAAGAGCAACGTGTCTACCTGTTTGAGCTAGCTATCAACAGTAATTCTACTTAAAATCAGTAAACATCAGTCCCACGCCTAGGAAGAAACCTATGTCCCGCGGATTCCACCCCCCTTCACGTATCTCTAGTTCAAGCGCGGACCACTTCCAGCCCTGATCCTCTTTTAAAGCCATGTGAACCCAGGTATAATATTTCAAGCATCCAGGTTTGGCTTCTTTAATTGCAACTTTCTGCGACTTCATGATTTATTCATCTCGGGATGCACTCAAAAGTCTAGTATATCACTGCGATCCCCACAGAGCACACTGTTAGCTTTAAAATTTCATAAACCACCATGTACTTGACAAGTTGAAAAGTTAACAAGGGTTATAAAGCAGCAAAAAAGCACTCGGGGCTCTGATCGGCTCAGCCCCCGAACGCCAAGCTTTTCAGAAGTGTAGCACATCGCTTTCTATTAAAAAAGGGAGACTCTATCACAATATTGGCTTTATTGCCCTTATTTTCCCATTCCTCCACTGAGATAAAGTACGTCGCCTTTTTAATGAAACCCATACTTATTTTTTACGCGCTGGCTGTAAACTATCAAAGAGGATCCCGGGCTAACGAATAAACGAAGTCTCACCACCAGCCTTTCCTATAAACCTTTGGAAAGGAAACGCAGGGACCCTCTCTCCCCCGTGCGGCCGCAAGCACTCAGGAGCAACCTGAACCCTGACCGGAGCGCCGCTCGAACCGATGACGACCCTCGCGCTGAATTCAACGGGCTCGGGAACGGCCTTGAGCGTAAGGGGCTCCCGCAGATGGCTCGCCGCCATGAACCGGCCTTGCTGCCTCTTTAAGGAAAAAAGGCCTTGGACTCACTGAAGAGCACGGACCAAGGTTTTAAATGAAGGCTGGCTCGGTGTCATCCCAAGGCAACGCTTCAGCTGGTGGGGAAAAGCCTTGTTATTCATTTTCGGGTACCTTGGTGGGATGCAAAGAGCACAGTGCGGCGTCCACCAGGCTGTCTCTGACCACCGACTGCAACCTTGTGCCCGGATGGACGCAGAGCCTTCTTTAAACCACTACTGGCTTATCCCTCCACTTTTTGCCCATTTACCCCGATGCTGGTGAAGAGCGGCTACGCATGGAACAGCGCAGTACAGTGCGCATCGTGGTTGCGCATCGAGGAGCACACGGCGGGCCTCTTCCCGTTCATCAGCAACCGTGCCCTTCTTGCTTATGCTCAGGAGGCGGGGGTTTGGCCGTCTGCGCAGAGAGGTCCGTGTGAAAGCTGCATGCTGCACGGGGATGCCAGGCCGGGTGGCATCCCCAGCGCGGGAGCAGGAAGGGGCTGAGTGAGCTCCAGAGGAAGCCAGAGGGGATGGGAAAAGAGCAGGAATCCACCGCTTCATGGATCCCCGTCCATCAGCGGCACGTCCAGATTAGCGCAGATGGACGTTTTGGCCCAAAATAGCATCTGCAGCGCCCTCTCCAGCCCTGCGCTTCTTGGGTCCCTACAGAAACAGCCAATGAAAGCTTCATCTCGTGGCGAAAGAGTGGGCAGCAGTGATTTAAAGCACGAAAAGGAAGAGGGGAGCCTAGGACAGGCCCTCCTAGCTGCTGGTTGCCCGCTGTACCACGACCCTGCCTTGGTGACCCAACCGGGCAGTGCTGGTGGACCACTATGGGAAGATTTAGAGGTTGACAGAACCACCTTGCAGTGGCTCTTCGAGGCAATCAGCCGTGTTTCAAAGCTGCTCAGCATTTCAGTCATCCTGCAAACGTACTTCGAGGTACAAGCGACACCAGCAATTCGTGTCCCTGCTAAGCTAAACAAAAGCGCTAAAGCTAAACCACAGGCGCTGTGCGTGTATTGCAACCAAATATTTGATTACCACTTCTGAAAATACCTGCGTGGCATGAAAATTTCCCAGCGGACCACACGGCACAGTGTTTTTATTTCACAAAACGCAAATTGAATTTAAGCAGCTTTGCAAGGCCTATTTTGCTAACAAAATTAGTGAGCGGCGTTCTGCAACGCTGCCTCTCTTTTGCCTGCGCTAGCAAGGACGGGCTCAAACGTGCGCGCGGGGCAGAGGGACACACGCACAGGCATGTGGTGATTGGGTTTCCACAGCCAACTCGGAAATTACGCCACATCAGTGAGAAATCCCAAGTTCATTTGGTGAACACCGAGCTTGTGAGAAAACACAGATCAGTAGAAGTTGGGCCGCAGCCAGCTCTCCTTGAAGCAGTGATATCGCAAATTCGGAGGCATTAATTCAACGAAATGCAGGGGGACTCAGCCCAACCAGGAAACGTGCCATGAAGAGAGGACCGAACACAATCGCTTCGTGTCGCCCCCTTCTACCTTTAGTTTTGGCTGCGGAAACAAAAGCCGGGGAATCCAAACGGCAGGCTGCTTCATCTCTGATGGCTTCCCACGCGCTGGCTTCTTCCGTCTCAGACGCTGAAGCGCGCCCCGCGCTGCTCCCGGAAGCACGACCTGGAGCAAAAACTCTTTGCGACTCCCTGCCAGCGCCCTTTGCCTTCAGAAATAGCGTCACGTTGCCGGGGGTCCTTCTTCAACGGCTGCTGCTGCTCTTTACGGACGGCGGGGACGTCCGGCGAGCCTCAGAAACGAACGCCGTCCTGCAAGCGGAGAGGGCTGCAGTTCGCCCGAGAGCCTGAACTCTCCTGCCGCGAAGCCCGGACGGCATCGCGCTGGTGACCTGCTCGAGACAAAACTTCTTCGCTCCTCAGATCATCAACGCCAAGTGTCTCTCGCTGGGACTACCGCTGCGGACAAGATGATTCATCGCTCCGACTCCGCCAGCCATTATTTCTAATTAAAAACTCACCCATAAATACCTATTTTATTGCTAGGTCTGTGTGGTAAATAAATTCAAGCGGTCAGTAAAACACTCACGACGGAAATTACCTTTAAAAAATGACTTTTCATTTCCAAGCGTATCTTCCTAATTAAAATGGCTGTTTCCCATACATATTCCAGCAGCCCGGGCGGTGATAATTTAAGAGGCTTTGAAAGTGCAATTCTCAACAAAACCATTACAATAACTCCTTGCCATCAGCTGCTGGGTGCAAAACCAGAGCATTTTAACATCGGACCGCGCTCCTCCGAGCTGGCAACTGTACTGCTCCCTCCATCTCTCAGCTAGACGGGAACGAACTTCGTCGGAAACAGGAAGAAAAAGACGCAAAACGGGCAACTTGCTAAGCAGGCAAGTCCAGACGCGGAGATTAAAACGCCCGCGTCGCCTCCCCAGTTTGCAGCGTTTTCCGGGCAAAGCGAGGGAGGACGGACGGACGGACGGCTCAGCGGAGACGGCGGGGGGGGGGAGGTTAAAAGAGCAAACGCTGCAAGCAAAAACGCCAGCTGAACCGCCAGCTACAAATATTTGAATTATTCCCTGCCACGTTCCCGGACAATCGCAAGCAGGGATTTGTGCTAAAAGTAGCCCTCCGCGGCGGCTCCTGTACACGCGCGCCGAGGAAACCCGGCCCTAAATCGCCCACGAAGCGCCGGTTTGACCCAATCTGAAACCACGAGGCGGCCCGTGGTTTAAAATCCAGCGCAGGGCGCTCGAAACGTGCGTTACGTGCCGGGTGGGTTACTAGTTATTTATTCTCTCGTCTAAACACTTAAAAAATTAATTACACGCTCTGCCAGAGCTGTCTAATATATAGGCAGCCTTAAGTATAAAACATCGCCGTGCTCTTTCCGCTAACCTCCCCCCCCCGCCTTGGAAATTACCTTCAGAGCTTTGTTAAGGGACATTAACGCCCCTGCAACCCATCCGCAGCGAGAGGGGAAGGGCCGCGCTGGCTTCGGCGCCCCGTACTGGGTTCCCGCCTCATTAACCAGCTGGCCGCTAACGCGATCCTTACACAGCGACGCAATTTTATGGGGCAAATTCTCCTAACTCTTATGTTGGGAGGGCACCCCCCCCCCAAAAAAAAAAAAAAAAAAAAACCAAAACCCCCCCCATCCGAACGACCGTGTCGCGCATTGCAACGCTCCAGGTGGCAGAGTTTTTGGAAGGTTTTGGCCGGCGCTGGGTCAACGCACCGCCAAGGGAGGACACGCAGAGCCCTCGCACCTCCGCAGCAACACCCCCCACCCCGCCTTGTCTTTCGCCTCCCGTCGATCAGTTTGCAAGGGTTTTGCCCAAGGAAAGCAGCAAGAAACCGCTGGTGCCTAGGCGCAAAGGAAATCTGGACAAAAGGACACCCGAGACCTGACTTGGACGTGCATTTTCGCAGGGGAAAAGGGAAAAACGCGAGCGTGAGTGCGGACCTCGGAAATCACGCAGAAGAGAGGAAGACAAGGCGTTTAGCGAGGGGCGTTTTTTTCCCCCTGTTTCATTAACTGCAGGGTGATTACCACTCAGTTGTGAAAGTTATTAAAGCGACGGGTAACTCGGGGCAGGCGGCGGCACGCAGGCAGGAGGGACGTGGCCGTCAAAAGCCAGATGACGGCTTGCTATAATAAACACCTATGCTTTAGATGCAGATGTACGTAGATACAGCAGCAAAAAATCTGCTGCGAAACCCTGGCCTAAACTAGCCACTGCAGCCTACTCGCACGTATTTGACTACAGGCCAGTATGTTCTCAGCTGGAGCCCTTTTGCTAGGACGTTACTGAAACCTCAGTCTTCTGACATTTGACTATAAGATTGGCTTTCGAATTGCTATTTTCATGGCATGGTTAAGCGGCGGGAATACAGATGCGGTATGCAAAAAATAAACTGATGTATTTCTATCACTGAAAGAAAAAAGGAGAAGAAGAAAAAAAAAAAAAAAAAGGAATTATTTTCACCGCAATACGCTCATTATTGCCTTCCCTCCTTTCTAGGAACGCTTCTTCTCCTTCCAGGTGCGATAATAAATCTGCCTTCCTCGCTCCATTTTACAGACTGCAGCCCGCGGGCATTTGCTAAGGTATGTGCCTTAATTTCTGATACCAAGTCCTTCTGCATTTCCGAAGAACTTTTCTTATTTTTTTTTTTTCTTTTGGAAAGCCTCAATCAGTTCTGCACGCCTCTGCAGCCTCACAGATGTGCCTTAAGGATTCAAATCCTAACGAAGCGCCCATAAAAATGGCCGGACTGTTTTTAGCGCCTCACCACTGAGCAGCTATGGCTAAGATCTGCTGATTACTCCTTTATAAAATATCTCCCTTCAGCCTCCCACACATGCCTCCTTCCCGCGAGGCTCATTTTGGGGAAGAATGATACAACGCCTCCCCCCTCCCCAGGCCAAAAGGGATTAGGCATGTTAGGAGGAAGCTGGGTAGCAAACAGGCACCTCATTGCTGCAGTTTCTGAAGTCCAAAAGCACCCACGCTTCCCACGCTAAACCCTTCCAGTTGCCCACGGTTCAGCTTCCCAGCGCGCTCCCAGGATGCTGCTGTATTTTAGCCGATGGCACTTAACAGTAGAACATCCTCACAGCAGGGAATACAACTCATGTTTCCAAAACCAAAAAAATCCATAAAATCAAAAAAACCAAAAAACCAAAAAATCCACTCCAAAAAAAAAAAAATCCAGCCCTGGAGATGACATTACAGACTCCCGTTGTGTCTACCTCCAGCTCAGCGACGCAGCACCTCCGTTATGCACGACACGCACCCGCTGGAGGCGTTTCAAGGAGTGACAGTACTCACCACCATCGGGAAGGAGGGGGAAACGACAGGATTAACGTCATTAGAGGTTTCCACGCTGCAAATCCCAGAGCAGGAAAGAAAAAAAAAAAAAAAAAAACACACAACCCTGTAAAACAGTGAAATGGAGACGCCCAACCTCTGAAGATCTACATTAGATCCCACCTTCAGTATTTCTTCTGGGGAATTTGATGACTTGCCATTCGCCGAGTGGGCTTCAGCCTTCGGATCCTGAGGTCTTTCCTCTCCCCACCTGTTACGGACGAGGTTTAGGTGCCTAATCTAAAACCAAGGTGCACTTAATGGTCGCAGGACAGAGGCTGGGATGAGGGTCCACGGGCGCCCCGGTAACAGCTTTCTCCTGCTTTTCTGCCCTCACAAGTCCCCGAAAAACCCTCCCTTGTGTACTGGCATTTGCCAGGCTTAGCTGTCTCCAAGTTGAGCAAGATTTTTCCTTTCCAGGGTTTTCATTCACCAAAAAATATACTGTTTTACCGAGGAGGTTTCCCCTCCCCTACCCCTACTTCTGACTCAGGACTTCAGTGAAGTTTAAAATTTGAAATGTTCAGGTTGCCTCATGCCCTCCGAGGTTTTACATGATCGGTGAGCATCAGGACAGCAAAAAGAGCCTAAAATAAAATCGATGGGACAGCGCTGAGGAAAAAGGCATCTTATCGAGCAACTGTTTCCTTCGGAAGCCAAAAAAAACCAAAACAAAACAGGAGGCCCATGGGTGAAAAAGGGTTGCAAAAAACCCAAGGAATAATCCAGCAGGTTTTCCAAGAGCTCTACGGACACAATTCATGCAGGTATTCCTGGGAGGGGGGAAAGACACACGAGCCACAAGATCTTCATTCTGGGCATCTTCTAAAATGCCTCTTACTATGTTATACAGCTGCATCTTTATTTTTATATGGCGCTGATTTATAGCCTGCCTATCTAAAAAAGGAAAAAAACCTACCTATTCTCTGCAAGAAGGGTTACGTCTTTAAACTTGTCACTTTCACTGAAAAATTAAGAAGCCAGAGAGGAATAAGAGGGGGGAAAAAAAAGTCTTCAGCGGACAGGCTACTCGAGCCAGCTCCGACTGCCGCATTCGAAGCGCCATCTCCTTTTACTTTACCGGGGAAATTAATTAAATGCTTGGGGAGGGGGGAAGCCAAACTAGTTCTCAGGCAGACTACAGTTGACCTTTCTCCCTTCAAGGTGACAAACAAACAAACAAACAAGATGCTAATTATTATCTCAGCTTGAATTTGCACTTTTAAGAAAAAAAAATAATAATAAAGTTGTGCTTAGCTAAGACTGAGGGGAAAGCTGGAAACTTGCAGGATCCGGACAACTTGGCTCGACTCAGGTTTGCTTTTGATGTCAGAAGCAGCATTCAGGATGCCATTGCCAAATGTAGAGTTTAAGCAGCGCTGCTTAGCATGGACATCAAACACCTGCCACCCCCCCCTTTGGACATGCCAAGCTGCAAATCAGCCGGCGCAAAATTTAATAAGATTAGGATTGGGTTTATATTGAAGATCGGCCTCATTTGAAGGCCACTTTGATCAGATTCGATAGAACTGGACTTCTGGAGTCACAAAAATTGGATTCATTAAATTGGATTTTTGGAAAGATCTATTGGAAGACATCCCTTTTAGTCAGGGCTTCTAAACAGCATAGGCAGAAACAACATCCTCTGGCCAATATCTGACCGATTCCCTCCTCCACGTGCAACCCTGCACAGCGATGCAACAGGAGACCGACGCTCCCAATGGCAGATGCAATAAAAGGCTACAGAAGGGAAACCGTAAGGAAAAATTAACAAATAATGACTGAATATTAACACAGAAAATGCATAGATAAGCCAGGAAAATTTTGAGCAAGCTCCCAGCAGTATAAGGCATATACTGCTAACTGTATAAAACAGGTGCTAAGTCGCAAGTCAAGGGCTCGCGCAATGAAGCTCTTGATGCAAAGCATGAGTTACGGCCACCTAAATTACTGTCTATACGCGGTGTGCGCAGCAATAGCTTGTTTTGCATTCACGGTAGTAACATAGCCTGGAAAAACAGCCCATTTTGCACCATCCTCGGACTTTTTCCTCATTAACTCCATGCATCTCCTCCTATTCAGGGAAATCCTTGGCCCGTTGAAGATGACGGCAAGCCTCCCACCAGCTCGAGAGGGGGCCGGGACTGCACCCTGTAAGCATCAGACAGAGTTAAAACCACCATGGGAAATTCTCCAAAAAACAGCAGGATATCGTTTGAAAGATAAAAAAGACGTATGTCACCGATTCGTGATGACACGTTGGGAAAGAGCTTTTGCGCAGCAAAGCGCGTTATAAGCGTTTCTCCCTTGCCTTGACCTACGCGCTGCTATGTAAGCTACCGCGAACAACAGCTCTGTGCGCCTTGAAATATTTTGCAATTTGAATCAAAATGGCTGTTCTAGGCCTAAAATGGACAGAGGTTTTCTTTGTATATGAAGATACTGCTACAAATCTCCTGGAAATCTTTTATCACTGTTCCACTGTAAAACCTCCCTGCTTTAAATTTTACAGCAAAGAATTCATTACATAATTGGATGTAGCTCTAACCCATTTATTTTAGCTTCCTGAGAATCTCAACATAATTCATGATTCATGTATAAATTATACACAGACACAAGCGATCCGAGTGCAAACTGCATATTGCATTACAGAATATAGTGCTGCTGAACTTTGGCACCTAACAATTTCACGGGGAATAAGTATGGAAAAGTTTTTCGAGCTTTCCTTGACATGGGAGGGAGAGCGAAACAGGGCAAGTCCAGAGAGTGAAGTCTCCATCGATCCCAAACTTTGGGAAAGAATAACGTACATCAGTATGTATGTAATCTATATGCAAGCTTCAGTTATACCAATCCAGAAAATAAGTTAATCAAGACCACCAGCCAGCAGGAGCTTGGAACGCAGAGAATTACGTACTAAAAAAGCAGGTATTTTCCAATTTTCTTTGGTTTTTTTTCTCCTCTTCCTCGCTCTCTTTCTCTCCCTCTCCCCCAGCAGGTTAGCCAAGAAATTAAGTCCTGACTTTTAAAATAGAGTAATTCAGGGACAGGTTTTCAAAAAGTCTCGGCTTCTCCAGTTGGGGCCAATTTTTCAAAACGTGCCCCACATATAGCAGCTCCTATTTAGGATAACAGGAGCTTCTGGGGTCTAAACTCTTCTGAAAAGACTTTCACCCTTAACCTTCAAGGCAGAAATGATTCCTCCAAGCTGCAAACAGGAAGAAAGGCCCTCTGACTTTGTTTTCATCTCCCTCCAAAAGGGTAAAACTAGCACTAGCAAGAAAAGTGCCAAAAGTTTTAACATTTCATCAAAACTCCAAGAAGGAAAAAAAAAAAAAAAAACCATCAGGCGAAAACAAAATTCCCACCAGGAAACCTAACAGGATTATTTCAACGAGCTTTCATTTAGTCAAAACAAATCAAAAACATTTTGGCAACAGCTTGCTGTGAAGTCTGTGCGCTGCAGCGCTGCTTGCGACGTGATCAGCAGAGCTTCGTTTTCTCCTCTAGACCGCGCTCCCCACATAAAACACCTTTTTGCTCATCCATCAGAGCGTAGCCTGGAAGTCCCAGGGCTGTGAAACACCTCGGGAAACGCCGAGAGCCCAGGGAGCTCAGCTGATGGGGGGAAAAGCCGCGCAGCCCCTTGGGGAGCGCTTCGGTAGCTCAGGATAGCGTGGGCTACCTCAAAATGACCTTGGAGGGAGACGGCCCAACTCTTTCGCAGTGCCTTTTCTGCAAACGTCCAGCTTCTGCAAACGTCCAAAAAGGGACCTGGACCAAAAGGAGAGAGAACGCCCGAAGGATAACACAACCACCCATCTTTGCACGGAAAAACCCGTAAAAGGGCTTTAAAGCAGGCCAACAATAACCACCAAAGGTTTTGCTCAAGCGGGCAAAGGAACCTGGTGCCACACTTCATTTTGGCACAGCGCTTCCTATCAATCACTGCCATCGGAGCAGGGGAAGCAGAGCCTATTAACCGCAGCCTTTTGCAACTCTACCACCCACCCCTACTCCTTCCCTCTCAGCTCTGAGCCCGGCAGCAGGCTGGGTCACGGCACCCTGCACCTACCTTCCCCACCGACAGGAGAAAAGCCAACATCAGGCAGCGGAGAAACAGAGACACCTCCCGGAGAGCCGGGCTCGGAAAAGAGGAGTCACTCTTGCAAAAACGGGTGAGGGGTGGGAAGAGGGGGGGAAAAAATGGAGGGGAAGGAAGCTAGGAAAGCGAGAGGAGATAGCTACCCAAATATCCGGCCTGATGGAAAACAGCCGCTGGGAAGACAGGAACGCCTCGCTACAGGAAAGTCCATGGAGAATATTGAGAGCAAAAGCAAAGGAAGCAGCGAAGGAAGCCACTCGTTACGATAAATACATAAATCAAAGAGATAATGCTTTTGATCTTTGATTTTTATGACATCTTCATCAGTTCTATTGAAAAAAAAAAAAAGTCCCCAGTCCCATGGCCCCAAAGGACCCTCTCCTGAGGACAGGCACGGATGGGGGCGAGGGCGTCTCACACGCCACCGGAGGGCACCCGGCTACATGGCTCTAGAGAGCAGGACAAGAACCGCAAAGAAGATAAACCCATGTTGGATCTTCTGGTGGGAAGGCCAAGGAGACGAGAGGGGAATGGATGCCCAGGCCGTACAACTCGTCTCATCCACACCTCCCTTCGGAGAAGGGGAGACACAGGTTTTAATATTTTGGGAATTCATTCCTAGGCCTTTTTATAGGGCCTGATTCAACGCTCACCGTAGTCAACTTGGCCACTCAGCAGAAAATAACACAGTAACTTGCAGCTTCTTAAGAGTGAAAGCTTCAGGCTCCTTTTACCCAGATCAGCTTTCAGCCGGCCTCCCCACAGCAACCTACCACTGGTGGGCTGGCGGATACTGCTCCTACAGGGATTTTACATATTGAAGTCTACGCAAGCCTCTTGTGCGCGGCCTAGGTCTCATTCCTGCAAAGGTCTCCTCAATGCCTTCAAAGGAGTGAAGTTCATTTTATTAGTCCGACCGGGGACTTCCTAGCGCACACCATTTCCACTGTTCTGCTTAAGAAAACAGAGAAGTAACGTCGAGCGGCGATCAACACTGCAACTAAAACCATCAGGGTCCGTAGAAATGTAAGTTGTGGCGGGGGGGGGGGGTTCCTATGTTTACCCAGCATTTCTTGGCACGATAATCGGTCCAGACCTTTCTCGTACGTACCCGCAAAGAAATTCAGCCCGTCCGGACAACACCGCATTGCACGCGGTCATACTCGTCTACCTAGAGCTGGGACGCGGCATCTGCAGACAGGAGGTTATTAGCCCCTTGCTAATAACGCGCTCTTATTTCCTACCGCCTGCACGGGACTAAACGCACCCTCCTGCTTTCATTACAAGCCACAACAGACTAACGGGGGAGCGAAGCAAAGCGCGCTGTTGTCGCACGCGACAACAGGCACCGCTGTTCTAAGCGGCACGGCAGCCGTCAGGTGGAAGGGTGGACAAAGGAGCTGTTATATTTGTGGGAAACAGTAATGAACGTGAGGGCTCTTCGGCTTTCAGCTGACCTGTGCGCGCGGCTTATCGCCGACTTTCGCAGGGAACAACGCGAGCGGCATCTCGATTTCTCCGCGCCGAGCCACGCCGGGCACCTGCTTGGGCACCTCAGTTGTCCTTTGTGCTCCTCGGCAAAAACAGCGAAAAAGTAACGGGGTCGAGCTCCATGTTTCTCTTCTTCCTTTCAGCAGCTTAGCCTTCCTTGATGTCTAAACACATAAAACGTTCTCCAAGGAGTGGAGATGCAGGTTCAAACTGTTCTTCAGCACTTGCAAGATTATTGGGTCTTCCAAAAAGGAAAAAAATACATCTCGTGCGCTTACTATCCTCATTCATTCACCAAGAGGAGGATTAGCTTCCAGCGCTAGCATTCACTAGGGTTTCGACGGTCTTCAAAAAGTGACCCAACGTTACCAGGTACCTCTTCCACAGTAAACCGTTTCAAACGTGGACGCGAGGAGATTTTTCTTTCGGCCAGAGAGCCAATTAGTAGCTCCAAGGGCAGGATAAAGCAGAGGGTTCCCACTGCAGCACTTGGCAGACTGCAAGGTCCTCGGCCCAGCACGCTGAGGGGGAGGAGAAGCTAGAAAGGAAGGAGGGCTTCCCACCAACACCTCAGGGCACTCTCCAGCTGCCCAAGAATGAGTCCAGGCCACAAGAGCGTCTCCAGAGATCGCTCCCCTCCAGAGCTGGCCACGTCCATCCTGGAGGTTACAAAAGCCTGAAAGCCAGGTGTGCTTTGACACCTTGTCAAAATGCTACAGGGAGCAGCAGGGTTTGGCTGGCTGCTTTGTTTTAGGAGTAAAAAAATAAAAATAAAATAAACCCCCCCAAAACAAACAAAAACCAAAACCAAATAAGTAAACAAACAAACAAAAAACCCTTCCAGGGATCACTCACACCTCAAAACGCACCAGAAATGTGCTGCGATAAAGGATGAAGATCTCCTCTCCTCTTTCAAAATATCTTTCGGACTGAACATTTGGAGGAGAAAAACCAAGCATCTTCTTTAAGGGGCTATTTATAATTGGAGGCTCTTGTGTTACATCTCCCCCTCTTCCAAGTCCTAGGGTTGTCCCTTTCTGGAAAAAAGTATGATAGCTGCAGGAAACAGAGAAGAGAGGCCAGTGCTGACTACAGGAGAGCTTCAGTAGAAAAAGGATGAAATGAGAAATCTGACCCGTAACGCAGATAACAGAGTTTTCTCCCAGCATAGTTCCCGCAAGAATTAGTAATGCGCTGCAGCAGATTGACCTAGGAGGCTGTCGAGCTGCAAATTTTTCAGTGCAAGTTAGACCAACATGTGCCAGCGTTGTGGAGACATGAATGATCCTCCCTGTCAGCCGAGGGCCAGGCTGGGGGACCTCTTCAGGCCCTTTCTGGCTTTATGCCCCACAATGCCACACTAGAAATAGAAACATCAATGCAATTTCTCCAAAGAGGGAAGAATAAGAAGTTTTTCTTAGGCAGAAAACTTCATGTTTGCTTGAAGGAAAACAGACAATGACCATCTGCAAGAGCCGCTCCTTCACACTGCTTTAGTGGAAAATTATCTAGTTAAATATGCAAATACTTCCAATTTTTTATTTATAAACACCGGGAAAATAATTTCTAATATAAATTAGGTCTTTACAAATGAATGCAGAGTCACTGGGACCCGCTAGCAACCTCAGCAAGCAGCTTGACTTACAACATTTCAGATGAACCAAATCATGGCACTCAGATCATAGTAAAGTAATTTTTCTATGGAAAATCGGTTTTGCAATTCTCCAGCTCTGCTGTAACAAAATACCCTATGGTATATTTGTGTGTCAGCTGATGCCAGGGAATGACTCGTGCTATATGTTTGCAATTACTAGGTAAGGGTACACCAATGACATAATTCTATGACTACAAAGGATAAGCTCACCTATTAAAGAACAATGCTTGAAGTGTTTTTCTTTTCATATTAATCCTCCATGCACTTTAAGTAATTTATGGTTACTTAACATTTTACCATTCTAAAAATTCTTCACAGACTGAACCAGATGTTAATCTTCATTTAAAAAAAAAAATGTTCTTGAACCCAACAGAGAGATGGCATCATTGATTAATAACCAAATTTTCCATCGTGTCATCTTTGAAGGATAGTTAAGGAAGACTCCCTCGTGAAATGTACTTTTAAAACTTTACTGATGTCTGGATTTCTTTGATTTTGCTCTCTCTTTCCGTGCTTGCACTCCATAAAAATCATCTTTGTATCCTTCGGAAATTATCTTAGTAAGACAGCTGACCACTGCAGGAAGAAATCCTTATTAAAAAAAAAAAAAAGGCTGCATTAAGCTACTAAATAAATCTGGTCCTTGGACTAAAATTACAAACAACAATTTATGAGACTGAAATCTGTCTCTAATCCCAATTCCTGATCCCGACGAGGCAAATGGGAATAGCTGCCGCTGGATCTCAACAGGGCCAGAATCTGGCCGGCTGCAAACTTTACAAGAATTATTGCAGAATTAAGTAACCAGACACCGATCCAGAAATCAAGCGCACATCTCGTGCTCTGGCTTCACCTTGATAATATGAAAACCACCATTAGGTATTAGGCTGGGAATTTGTATGGCCTCAATAGTATCACCCTCTACAAAGCAAAACATACTATGGCCAACTATTAACAAAAGAGCACTAAATATTTAGACAGCTTTGCTGGCTTGCAAAATAATCCAAAATTAGTGCCTAAGAGTACTGCATTCCACAACAATGTTATTCTAAATGTCACTAGATGTAGCAGCAGCCTCTACAGCTGGTACGCAGGCAAGTTTTGCATTCATCTTGAGGGGAGATTTCCCAGAGTGAAGAATGAAGAGTTTTGGCCAGTGACATACGAATTTACATTCTGGAATCTGACACTCACTCTTGAATTACTCAAATGTTTACCCTCCTCTCTGTCATTTTCCCTAAATCTTGGTAGACACAAAGCATCTGCCACAAGGTTATGCTGAGATCAGCACAGGGGTCCCACGGAAGAGCTAGCGCTGGCCTACGACTGCTCCGGCAACAACGTAATCAGCGCCTTCTCGAGATGGCTTGGTACGCAGCAGCCAACTGGAAGTGCCGTGAGATTAGAGGCTGCATTTTAAAATGTTGCAAAAAAATACAATTTTTGCCTTCCAGAGGGACACAGATTATTTATTAGAAACCATTTCTCTTGAAAAATCCTCTTTTGTAGTAGATCATCTTTTCGCTTTTCACTTCAGAAAGTTTACATACAGCTTTCCAGGATGTCACCGAAGTGAGAGCAAACTATTTACATTCCTGCCATATGTCTACCGATATCCTGCAGCTGTCTATCTAATTTACAATTAGATACCTAACTTCTGCTTGCGTAACCATTTGCGTACTTCACTCACCGCATGTTTTCAACACCAGTTAGGTAGATTAAAAAATTATTTTAAAAAATTGGACGCTGGGTTTTTTTCTCCTCCACTACTTATCCACGTCTCTTACCTTCGGCATTCCCAGTGTGGGAGGTACAGAACATCCTTGACTGCATGGGAGCCAGGTACTTTTCTCCATTTAAATGTCCTTCCCCCCCTCACTCTCATGTCTTTGGGCTAAACACTGACCAACATATCTGCAAGAAGCTTCTCCGCTGGGAATACCTTTTCCAGTTTTGGGTTCCCTGGTTCAGGAAGGATACAGAGATGCTGGAGAGGGTTCAGCAGAGGGCTACAGAGGTGGACAGGAGTCTGGAGCACGTTCTAAGAACCACCGCTGAGGTAGCGCTGCGTGTTTAGTTTGGTTGGAGTGGTTTGAGCAGGGCAGTAACAAGGACGGTGGAACCCAACTTTCCTCGGTAGCATCAGATGATTTCCATATAGCAAGAAGCAACGGTCACAAATTTGCACTTCTCAAGTCTAGGCTGAAGAACAGGAATAACTTTCTCACCAGATGGGTGGTTCACCCCTGGGACAGGTCATCAGAGAGAGGGTGATACCTCCACCTCTGGAAGTTTTTGAGACAAAAACACTGTTGAGCTGTCCTCGTGCAGACAACAGCCCTGCTTCGAGTGGGTGGCTGGATCAGTGACCCCCACAGATCCCATCCCACCAGCTCTCCTACGAGCCCATCACACCGTCACCATCCTGGCACAGGGACAGCAAACGTCATTCCCTTTTTTTTTCCCAAGTAAACCCAAGCCAAGAGAGACAGCCCTCACCCATGCAAGACGGTGCAGTTACATTTTCAGACGTGTAACATTAACACTTCAATCCTGCAGGCATTTGTATACACGCTTCTTGACTTTAAGCATACTAGGGGACCTGCTTCATGACTTGGCCCACTAAATGCAACAGCAACAGTCCTTAATTACAGCCATATATGAATGGGAACATCCTTTACTGCATCAGGACCTGTGCTTCTGCTTCCACCACAGTATCTCCTGGGCGTAGATACTCAGCCTCCAAATGCCCAACGTGACTAAAAACTTTTATAGCTCCAAGTCAAGATGAAATTGAGCCAAAATGTAAACGCCAGGGCTGTTACTATTCAAAACCATCTCACGTAAACTTCTTACTTATTGAAATGAAGTGATTTTTCATAGGCCAGAATGAGACTTTCCATCTTTCGATAACATTTTACTCCCAAATAAGTTAATCTGCAGAAACCTCACAGCCCGACAGCGCTGGGAGAGCCATTTGCATAGCCAGCAGGCCCACGGCTTTTGCTTGGGGAGCAGATGTGAAGCCTCCCCCAGAAAAACAGCGATAAAGGGGGGCACCAGTCTTGCAGCCGAGAGCTGTGAAAAAAGTCCTCGACAAGCAGAGCAAGCAACCCGAAGACGCACCGGGTGCAGAGCTGGCTGTGTTGGCCACAGATGCACCCAGGCTGTACCAGGACTGTTCCTGCTTGCCGGCAACGCAAAGCGAGGTCCCGCCGCAGCTTTCCGCTTGCTGCAAGAACCAAAGCCCTGTGATTTTTGGAGAAACACAGGAGGTGAGGCTGGGAGTGGGATCTCCAAGCGGGGAGCGAGGTAGAACCTCGTAAGGGAGGAGAGGGCTGGGGGAAGACGAGACAGGACCACTTATCATCTGCTGGGGTTGCACTTGGGTACGGCAGGTAACAGCTTTCATGGGAACACGACTCCTGTCACTCACACCCATTCGTATTGACAGCCTGATTTCTCACTCCGCACTTGACTGTCAGGCAGAGACACCGAGTCAGAATACTGTTGCTGGGCCTAATTCTTTAACCTAATTCTTCTTCTCTCGAGAAAAGGAAAGCCACCTTTTGTGACCTCCACTCAAAAGCAGTGACGTCTCCCCAAAGCCATCCAACGGCCAAAAAAAAAAAAAAAAAAAAAAAAGTTCTCAGCGAACCCTGTAGGTGAGCACCAGCCTTTTTTAATTCGCCTGGTCTCCCCGGCGTAGCCTCTTGAGCGTCGCGCAAAGGAGGGCGCAATCTCTGCCGGGCCTGGGAAAAAACTCAGCGTATCCCTCTCCGAGATGAACAAACGGCTGGGAGGTATTTTCCAGGGCTCTAGGGGAAAAGAGCTTGCTCTGATGACTGCTGCTAGGAAAAAAATAATTTTCTAACCCAGAGAGAAGTGCCTGAGATTTAATTCTTTTTAACCTGATTGGTATTAAAGAAAAAAGTGTCGATATTAAAAATAAGCTAATCAAGTTTCCTTTTCTGTAAAATAGCATGACAGAAAAGAAGTCATTTCAGATTAATTGAAACAGTTGCATTAGATGATGAGGAAGACTCTCACTTTCCTTTTTTTCTATTAAAACAGAGTAAGAATCACAACTCCAAACAAAAATCATTTTATATTAAAAAAATCAATTTGACGAATATCAATAAGACGACATTCTGACATTTTCAGAATTGTTTTTGTGTTATTTTCTCTCAAAGAAAATGCCATTAAAATTGATGAGATTTAACAAGCCATTCTGTTTTGAAGAAACAGCCTTTTCTAAGAGAAAATCGTTTCAGTGGAATTTTTTCTGTTTTGATCACTAATTATTTGAAGACACTGGAGTTCTCTGATCCTGGACATATGACACGGATTATAGTGAAACCAGCTGGAGATTAAATTTCTAACTCACATATGGAGCTCATGACCCTCTTTATGAATCATCACACCGTTTGTTTAATATTTAATGCAACTCTTAGTTACTCTGAAGAAAACGTTGAACAACAGAGGCCCATAAAATTAAAAATCATGCAGCAAAAATCGCAGCTACTTGCAAATCCTCTCCCTTCTTTGGGACTTCATCACAAATCTGTCTGATCTGGATTCATTAAGTTTATTTTTTCACTCCTGAGATGGCAAGATATGATGGAACACTACAATTTCATAGAAACATATCTGATTACAGCTTGCCAGCCTCGAGAGAGCCTAGCTTTGCCTTTCATGCAAACCTAGCCCTGGTAATATCGCGAGATTAAGAAAAAAATATTTTGCAGCGCGTTGATCTACTGAAGTCTTGGGAAGAGCGGGAAATTAAAACCGTGTGGCAGAAGAGAAGTACCACTGTAGATATTATTTTACTATCATCTTAAATGCTTCGTACACACACATTGGAAAAGTTAACTGCCTCACTCAAGCTCTCTCTTTTCTTCTCCTTAACGCATCGACTTGACCAAAAAAAAAAAATTAGAAAACTATCAGTAGGTAACTATATATCTCAACGAATGCAAACCTGGAGTCAGGAAGATTTTATGTACCTATTTCTCCGAAGCTAAAAATAAACGTATTTTTCCAAATGCCTTTGTGCAGCTTTTTATTAAAGAGGGCTGCCGCATTAACTGCTATTCAACTAGTATTACTAGATGTTTAAGGCTTCCCTGGATCTCCTCATACGAGGAAAGGCAGCAAAGTCAAGCCCAAAGTCGGTTCCCATTTGGTCAGTCTGAGTCTGCTTTTGGTTCAAAGTCCGCAGTTTCTAAGCAAGAGGACCACAAGGTCCTCAGCTTTCTGCAAAGCAGTTATATTAACACAATTACATGTTCTTGGGCTTACCTGCAAGACCACAGTGGAAGGGAAGCTGGCACCTAGGGAAGCCCTTCTCCCTTTGATGGGATCCCATATCAGCCTTCCCCTGGCCCTCTAAAATACT
Organism: Struthio camelus; assembly: GCF_040807025.1. NCBI lineage: Eukaryota > Metazoa > Chordata > Aves > Struthioniformes > Struthionidae > Struthio > Struthio camelus. The sequence goes on from NC_090945.1 coordinate 1,677,684, forward strand.
CGGAAAGGATTGAAATCTCATGAGCAAAATGCCTATTTCAACCTGAAACGGACTGATGCAACCAACGTTAGTCAGATTATATAATGGCTTCGCGATGCACTGCTAATTATTTAGCACAGAAATCCCAAATTGCCAAACCGCAGGGCACCGCCACACCCGTGCGAGGCCAGGTCCTGCACCCTGTTCCTCTGGCAACAGTGAGCACCCAGCTGGTGCAAAAGCAGGTGTCTGACGGAGTTTTTTCTGCCCGCAAAAACCACTTGCGGTGGAGCGCTCTGCACACCTAGGGACTTGGGTTTGCACACATAGACCTTGCGCTCCTGAAAACCTGGTCCTTGCCATCTCGCCTCACTTGGGAGAGCCTGCGTAACTATGCCAGCAGCACTTACTCGTCCGCTTCCCCAGCGGAATTAATTAATGTTTGCACAGTACTTTGAAGATGAAAGTACTAAGTGAGTGCTAAATATCAGGCCAGATTCTCAGCTGGCTGAAAAACTGGCATTTACAGCGTGGCATCTGGGCCCCACGATCATACTGTCTCATTAGAAAGATTCTGCACTAAGAAAGGAAAAAAGAGCAACGCAGGAGTAATCGGCACGTTTTTTTTCCAGAATCACTCTTTCTGCAGGTGAAAAGCTTCCCCATACCGATCTGCAGAGCCACGACACCGTTCTCCTTCAAATCTCCTCAAAACTCACCTCTGCGGCGATGCCCACAAATCATCCGACAGTGATTAGCTAGCTGATGTACTGTGACTTTTGCACATTATACTTACCATAACCATCCGACTGTTATTTTGGCCCACCCCATCTGTTTACTGAATGGGCTGCTTCTTTTTTATCCTCTACTGTAGGCTGCACCCTGGGCAGGTGCAGGTTTTTTTCTTGCACATAGGTGCCAGGCCTAGCTCGCTATAAATGCTAAAAAAAAAAAAAAAAAAAGTCTTCCTAGTCCTTTGCAGACTCTGCATAACATTACGGATGTGCAAAAAAGTCAGTCTCGAAGGATAAGACTCAATAGGTGCAGATCCAAATACCGGGATGTGCGTGTTTACGTACGAAAACACTGATCGCAGAAGGCAACCAAGGCGGTTAACTCATGCACTTGCATACGTAAAGCGGCCGCGCGCTTTCACAAAAGCCCCGGTGCAATCGCAGTTTATGAGCTAAAAACTTGCTGCTTGGGCTGGATTTTTTCTTTCTTTCTTTCTTTCTTTTAAACGACGGGAATCACTCTTAAAACTGCAGACACGCGGTTCAAGACAAGGTTCCATCAGCAAAGCAGGCACTGGAATAAACTGCAACAGCGGAGAGACAAAGCGACCCTTTAAACATTATAGAGCCTGGCAAGGCTGCCTTCCTCAGGGGGCTTGCAATAACACAGCTGCCGCTGGAGGAGGAGGAGGAGGAGGCGGCGGCGGAGGAGGAGGAGGAGGAGGCACAAGCAGCTTGCTTACATCTCACACCAGGAAGCCACAGCTTACCGAAGCACCACCTTCATCCGCCCAACATATGCCAAAGGCAGGTTCTTCGCCAGCCTAGAGTGTCTTCAAATTAGATTTTTTTTTTCCCCCCCTGCTTTGGATGAGCGTGGTGTGAAAAGAAAGCAAACCTCCCATGCGTTCCCAGTGCTTTTTATTCCCTCTTAATGGCTAGTGTGTTTCGGGGGAGGAGGGGGGAGGATGAACGAGCTGGAGCCGGAGCGTGCCCGTGCGCCCAGTCCCGCTGCCGGGTGCGTGGAGGGAGCACCACAATACCACCAGGGTCACTGGGAGCCGGCTCGGATCTGCTGCCAGCTTCGCAGAACAGATTTACCTGCTCTCCGTTTTATTTTGGTGGCTTTTTGGGGTGCTAGCAGCGTGAACGCCACTGTGAGACCTCTGGATGGGTGTCCAGCGCAGCCACACAACCAAGTAGAGTCTGCTTGGGTCTTCTCTGCCTGTGTCAGAGACCCTCCGACAGTCTCCTCCTGGGATGCCGGGAACAAGGGCCTTTGGAGGCACCTTTCTAACAGCAATTGCTCATAATATAACAGGTATGACATTGGTGTGGCAAATACATGGGCACAGGCGCCCTGGTGAGGCAAGCCTTGGCATCTCAGGGGAAAGATATGACCCTACCACTCAGCCTCCCACCATCCACACCATTACGTGACGTCACTTTGGATCTGGGCAAGCCTCATGAGAGATACACGTGCTCTGTGAGCCAAACTCAGACCTTACAGGACTCTCAAAGAACTTCAGTAGGAAGGTAGGCAGGCAAAAGATGCCAACACTCTTTCCGTGGCCTCAGCTAGACCTTTTCAACTGCTTAACTAAATCAGTCACATGCACTGTTCAGAGACGCAAGAGAAGAGCCCTAAAGCTTTTGTCGATGTTTGACAGCAACACTCCACTCACGGGAATACATGAAATATTGCACTTCTGGATTATAAAATGAAAAAAAATATAAGTTAAACTGGAAATAAGCTCCCATGGTACGAGAGTCCAGGAAGCATTACCCACTCCCAAAGATCCAGGCTTTGCAACTACCCTTCTTTTTAGAGAAGACAAAACCAAAGAGAAAAGTGGAGCTGTCAGCCTGAAGTGCGATCTACACTTCCTCGGTGCAGCGGTACTGCCCAAAACACAGGTGGTGACGATAACCTCAGCCCATGGCAGGGCCCTTGTCGCCCACCCCAAAAACAGGGGTCTGCCCATATATATGTACTGCAGGTAGCACCAAATCAAGGATGAACTGAACTTGTCAACTTTCACTCCCCAGTGACTTATGCTTTGGGCGAAGCCAGCTATTTCCCCATCCGGCTGCAGATCGTTCTTACCCCTCCGGTCTGATTTGCGTTCCCGATTTCCTACTGAAACTTCTCTCCATTGAGAAACAGCCCTTCTGCCTCTTTAGCGTGACTTAGGCAGACGATGCTTTGCCTTTTTAGCCTTAATCTCTAGAGAGCCTGGATGAGATTTTCAAAAGCACTTAGTGTTGACCTACCTCTGCTCCAAATCAGTCTGATCATATTAGGTTAACTGTATTTAAGTTTGGCCATGTATATTTTGTCGTAATAAACTTACCCCCAAGGAATGCTGCTGCTCTTAAAATGAGATTACTAGACTCAGGACTATATTTATGCATCTCAGTAAGAAATCTGATTTTCCAGTTCCAGTTCTGTGGATTTTTGGACCACCTTAAATGCTTAATACTGGTGGAAGAGAGGTCAATACAATCTTATATTATATCCATGAGAAGGAAACAGTCCCCTATAAATTCAGTGCCTGAGGACTATACTGGAGACCTAATGGCTCCAAGGCCAAGAACTGACGCTTAAAATTAACAGCAGCGTCAAACCAGCCAGGAGACTCACATTTCAGCATCTGTGAATGGCTCCGCACAGTCAAGGCCCAAATACCTATATAGGAGCTTATCTTTCACCTCCTCCCTTTCTTTAAACCACTAGGCAACATATGTTTTCAAATGGTACAATAAATGGCTGTCATCTGCCATCAGCTCTCTTCCAACACACAAACAGGGGAGAATCACTTCTGAACTTAGTCCATACGGCACTTTCAAAAAGACCAAGTGATAGCTGGATGGTTTTGGCCAAGAAGCTTATAAAAACGTAGCAAGAAACATGCCCTTTACAGACTTGTTTTTAGAATTAATATATTGGACCTTCTTCTACCGCATTTTTCTCTTTTGATACATATACACACACACACACACATATATATATAAAAAACTTTAACAGAATCCATAATTGGTCCATCTAAATGATTGACAGTGAAGGTGAAAGAACAGCCTGTTACTCTTAACTGCTGGAGTAATGAATAGAGAAGCTGACATGTTAAATTTCTTCATCTCCAATTGGAATTATAAATTATAGACCTCTTTCACATTATCATAATACTAATCTCATCTTAAAAATAGAATGATTCCTTGGGGGTGTATTTATAGTGAAAAAAATACATATCTTATGCCACTGTACTTAAAATACCTTCACATTTTAATATAATTGGATTAATATTTTTCCATTCTGTTCTTATTTTGGGGAATTAAGAAGCAGAACTTGTTCACCTTACATTTTCAAAGAAGTCCATAGCCGGACATTCAAAAACGCTCAAAAGTTGTCTGTAATTTAACCTGTCTTCCTGCTCTCCCCGTACAGCTGCTTGACAGGTTGCTTCTTCACAGCTTTGCCAAGCATCACGTCTTTGCAGCAAGCCGCGCCAAGCTCTGAAGAAGTCTCAAAGAACTCAAGTTTCGAGCCCATAAAAACCCTTAATTCGGCCTCCATCCCTATGCAAACAACCCCTGCGAAAGACATCATCAAGTTAAAATTAATCAGTTTTGTGTGCTAGCAAGCGCAGTCCATCAATAAAGCCAAGTAATAAACTGCAGGGAAATGCCTCCGGGCCAGACAGACTGCATTTAAACTCCCCGATTTATTTTGCAGAGGGGGTGGGAGGGGAGATAGCTCTCAAAACTTTTGAACTCGATTCAAGTCGTGCCGCTACGAAGCCTCGAGGCACAGCTCGTCAGAGCTTCACACCGCTGGGTGGGAGCGGGGGGGAGATGCACGTTATCAGCACGGTGGGCCACCCAACGGGGACAACAGGCTCGGGGGAGCTGCCGCCTTCCCATAAACTGCTTCCCCTGTTGCTCGGGGGACGTCTACAGCCTTGTCGGCAACGCTGCGTCCTACTGACTACTCCACAGGTGAAAATACACCTCAAGCACTATGATTGCCATGTAATTTCCGTCTCCAGAAGAGTCTCAACAGGGGGAGAGGAGAGAGGAAGGGACAGGGAAGAGCAATACCCTTCAAGTAAAATCTGGCACCATTCAGGATTTCCACTGCCTCAGCAGAAACCCTCCTGCAGTACAAATAAATGTACCTTCTTAACTTCGTGGGATCTTCTAATAGTGCAATTAGCTTTCACAGGAGATAGGCCCATGTACTGTCTTGAGAATAGACTCTCCGGCATCCATATCTACATAATTTCAGGAACACTCCTTGCAAATTAAAGAAAGTATTGGTTGTTTGCAGCTGGAAAAGCAGCGCTGTAAACATTGCATTAGCATTGAATCCCACGGACCCCCTGAGCAACCTCTAGCAAGGAGCGCGCACCTAAGCAAAGGCTGCACGGAAGCAGCCCAAAAACCCACCACACCAGCCCAGGCAGAAGACCACTGGGAAATACAGCCCTGGGCTACCACCACCTAGGTCTGGACCTCGCCACCTCGTTTTGCAGCACCGTACCACCCCAAAAAACCTGCACGTCGCCTGCTGCTCTGCGGATTAGGCAAAAGCAGCTGCGTTTTACTACAGTTACTGGGGGGGGGGGGTTGGTAAATTGTAACCCTTATCCATCAATAGGATGGTCTTCATTAGTCTGTTCCCCACCATTTAACATGCCTATAAGCCATCGCCAAACAGATTATACTGACTATTCCATTAATATCCTGTATTCAGCAAATGGGGAGGAAATTGCATTATTCTGGTAACTGTTTAATGTTTGCCACCAGATACAGAAGGCAAATGTGTCCAGGAAATGCTTCCTGGCCCAATGTCACCTGATGAATAAGTCCAGACACTCCATTCATTTGCGAGGAAGCCACGAGAAATAACTGCAAAGAAAGTAGAGCTACTGCACACAGTAAGAAGTAAATGAGCTAATAAATACTGCCACGCTGTATCCTAGCATGCAAAGTAATGTTTTATTGCACGCTTTAAAATTAATACGTGCTATTTTGTTGTTATCAACACACGCTCAAAAACTCCTGATCCTTTACACTCTGCAAACCCGACACGGCGACAAATCAAAACCCGCTGTAGGCACTTCGTCACCTGAACAAAGGAACAAAATACAACACGCCGAGCGCCCGCTCGCTCTGCCCTCCGCGAATAACCAATATTGAAAGCGGCACGAACCATTTTACTCTTGTCAAGATTAGTTTTCTCATCTGGCTCCAATAAGCCACGTCTGCATTTCCCTGCAATACCTTCTCCCTCTCTCCTACTTTACCTAAATATAACCTTTCAGCTGTGTCACTGGCCCAAATTTAACAAAAAACAAATAACCTCCTCCCCTCTTAAACCCCAACCCAGGCACGTAGCTGATGGCAATATGCTTCCTGCAGGGTCCCTCTATCAGCAGAAGAGAAGCAACATTTCCAGAGTATGACTCAGACCTTAGACAGGCTAAGCCACCTTTTGAGGATGTCCAAGTTTCTCAACCGACTGGGAAAGCACTTGGGGCAACCAGGCTTTTAATACACGTAAGATGAATCCTGACCTGGAGGCAAGGTGGCTCCACCAGTGGGGACAAGAGCTTTAGGACGAGGTGCAGGATCCATCTAGAGGGTATAGAGCAAAGGCTCCCAAATGACCGGCTCCCATGAATACTCAGCGAGGACCTACGGCATGAACCCACAAAACCAAGCCTCCGTAAGGCGCTTTAAGTCAGGCATCCCGTAACGCAGGCACCCAAGAAAAACTGACCACTTCTGCAAAGAGAGTCCCTAAGGTGAGTTTTATATGAGCGCAGAGAGGACTTTGAGTCACTTCAGCTTTGCGGAGGGTCTGCGTTCCCAGCTGCCTCAAATGGCCTTGGAAATACCACTCCAGATCCTAGAGCCTCCTCATCCAGTGGGGCTGCCAGCTCCTACCCAGAGCAAATCACACTTTCCTTCTCCAGGGAGTTATCTCCATCTTAGGGTGGAAAACTCACATCTATCCTGCCTGCAGTTTGGGGCCATTGAGAAGAGCGGTCAGCTCAGAATCAACCATGAAAGACCAAGGATTAAATTCAACAGATGATGCATTTCAAGAGAAATCAGAAAAAAGCACATTGTGCCTTTGATGGAGCGCTCTTACCAGTCAGAGGGCTCTTATTTACCTCTAGGAAGACCGGAGGGGCAGCAAGCAGGACTACGCGCCTGCACAGCCGATGCTGGTTTTATGCAGATTTATAATGGGATGTTTAACTGATCTATTATATATGCGTTGCAACCAAGCCTTATAAAATCTGTCAAAATTGCAAGCCTTGGCAACAAAACCAGCCAAAGATATGTAAGCGGCAATCCGAGAAGATACTCCCCAGGAATTAAATTTTGCAAACAAACATTTCAGCTAATTGCATTCTTGTTCTCAGTGCACTGAAGGCACCATTTAGCCAAAGCATTTGTCTACAGAGTTTAGTTTCTTCCATTTAATGAACGCTGATCCTGTCTTAGCCTCAACTGCTATATCATCAGGATCAACATGAAATGCTAATGGAGAAAGATGTCTAATACCATTTCAAGCGTTTAAGTTACAACCACAGCTATTAAAGTAAACCCATTTTGCCTTGTTCCTCCTTGGTCCCCCCAAGGAGGAGTTGGGGAAACCCGGCGTTTCCATGGGGAGAAGCGCTTCGTACACCGCTATGCAGATCACAGAAGAAAACTTTCAGCTGTTAATTACAGCCTGCGTTTTCCAAACCCAAGCCGGTCATCTCGCCGGCACAGCGCGTAATTAGCGAGGCTCGTTTTAGAGCGGTGCCTGCCTGAATCCGTTCACTTTTGGAAAGCAAGGAGGCTGCCTCCAGCAGCAGGTATAGCCATGCCGCCCAGAGAGCAACCTACTCGGGGTCCGCGGCAGAAATTGCAACGGGGTCTCCAATTTTTGGTCCCTTGCTCCATTGGCTGGCTGGAGCCTCTTCCTCGAGGCATCGTGAACGCTCTCAGGCACGACCTGCCTTTTTAAAATAGTGCCGTTCCTTTCTCTCCATTGATCCGAGTGTCTCTCACCTCTTTGAGGAGCAGCTTCTTTGTGGCAGAGGCTTCTGGTTTCTACCTACCTAAAGCCTACCACCGTCCCGGCTTTGACTCAAAACGCCGCTTGGGGCCGCGCGCTCGGAGCGTGGTTTCCCCCGTCGCACTGGCAGCTATCACCCCAAATGCTGAAGCTATCTCCGCGCAGATTTGCAAAGGCCGCTGTTTACGCGTGTCAGCTCTGCAGGGCATTAGCAGCCTAGCTGACACACGCCGACGGCGCGCGGCTCTGGGAAGGGAATAAGCAGCGCCGGCTGCCTGAATAATTGATGTGCTTTTACTCTGCCCCATGGCCCAGTTATTACATTGTTCGCTCTCCTCAACTGCCTGTGGTTTCTAAATTAATTAGAAATCTTAATGTCAGGGCCAACCGGTTATAAAAAGAAGAGAAGAGAAGGAAAAAAAAAAAAAAAAAGGCATCGACTACAAAAGAAGAGCGCGCTACTCATGCCCTTGAGCCCTGCTATCTCTTACTTCGGCCCGGTCACGCCGAGAATAAAAGCGCTGGCTCGTTTCTAAAATTTGGTGGCCCGCTTGCTGATGCGAGCGGCAGAAGCAAGATTAGGGGTGGGCTCCTGCAGAGCGGGAAATCCACTCCGCCTGCGGAAAGCCCCCAATTCCCCTTTCATGGGGGTATCGAAGGGGAAAAAAAAAAAAAAAAAATAATCGATCCGAGTCTCCTCTCCCAGAAGATGGGATAAAAAGCCTTTTCTAGGGGGTAATAACGCCACGCTACGCCAAATGCAAGTACGCTGCTGAATCCGAGTCTCGAGGAGCTCCGAGTTGCCCCGGTCTTGCAGCTGATAGGGCAAAATTCTCCCTTTTCCGGCCGGAGAAAACTGCACGCAACCACCTCGACTCCGAGCACACGAGAAGCCGCTGAAAACTACACATTGATCAACCGCACCAATACCAGCGGCCGTTTCGTCGCGACGTACGTAGCTTTATCTTCTCGCAATATTGCTCATGCTTAAACTTCAAAACGACGTCTATAGCTTTTAAGAAACCCGCTGGGAATAATTCTGCTGCTTGAGCCACGTCGCGCTAAAGCGCAGGGAGTTTCTTTCCAAGCCCTTGGAAAGCACTTAGCCACGATGAATCTGGGGGTATTTTTAATTTCTTCCTTGAGAAAAGATAGATTTTTTTTTTTTAAACTGCTTACCGCAACTGTAGGCTTTCCAAAAGCGCAAATAAATACACGATTGAATTCGCTGAAATCATTTCAAATTGTTCAGCTAACTTAGAGATTAATATTTCACTTATCAAAGAGCATCAAGTAATCAAAATATCAGTGAAATTCCACCGTGCAGCACAGTCTTCCTCTTGGCCAACCCACGGCATGTTATTGTAATTTGCAGGATATCTGGGGGCAAGGGGGCAGGTATAAACTACCTTTCCGTTATTCCCCTTTTAAAATTCTGGAAATTGGATTTTTGATTCTCTTTTTGCCCTGGATAAAACAACTTACACTTTGAGCCCCCATTACAGTTATCTGGCATTACCGGTACGCATAAACTGTCTGAAAATGACAGTCCTGGGACAGAAAAGCAAGCTGGCAGAAGTCTGCTTACAGAGTTTTAAACGACACTGTAACTCTTAAAGGAAGCAGCCAACAAAACCAAACCCACTCATGGTCTTTGGCAAGGCAATTCCCAACACCACGAAGCTAAACTACAGGAAAAAACTTAAGACCTTTTGCTCCACTGCTTACTTGGTGTCCTTGAGCTTCTTCCCCCACTGCCTTTTTTACTTGCCTATTGTAATTTCATATTAAACTGAGGCAAAGCATGCAGAGTCCGCTACAGACAAGACACAAGGAACAGCGCAGCTTGCAAATTAAAGCTGCTTTAGGGCGTTTCAACATCTTGCCTGAGACCTGAGGCGGTACCTCTAGCTGTAGAGAGGGAAGATGCTCTTCCAAAGGGTTGTCACGTCCACGGGGACGGGGGGGCGTTGCTCCACTCCTGCGAGGCGCGCGGGCTGTCTTTGTTTACAGGCTGCCTCTAAAAACGCGTACGCTGATTATCAGCGGTGCGGCATCGCAGACGCGCTCAACGCAGGATGTCACTCGCGTGCGTTTTTCAAACCACAGCAAAGAAACAGCGGCTCGCAACAGCGCGCAAAACGGTCACCCGGAAACTTTCCCGAGCCCCGCCAAACTTGCTGCTTCTGCCACCTGCATTTCTCTACGTTTCTGCGATTTCAAACCTCACCATGCTTGCTTTTTTTTTTTTAACATGAAACGTCCAGACCTTCAAAATATCTGTTCCCTGTTGCTTTTGACCCTGTGGCATCGCTTTGAAGTTATTTTATCGGTATGAAAACCGACAGGAAGCCTGCAGAGATCCCTCCAGATTTTCCACCATACAAAGGAGCAACGTTATTCGAGCACCCAAAGCCCCGCAACGAGCTGAAGGCAGACTTGGGGACCCCTTTCCCCGTCTTGTCGGAGGTACCAGCTGCAACAGGACCGCGGCTCCTCAAAGGGGCCGTGCCCACCTTCCCCAACTCCTCTGTGCCTTGTCCTCCAGGAAGGGGCAACGGAGCTGTGCCATTTGACTTCTCACGTTTTGCTGCTTTTGCTCCCCCGCGCGCCTTTTCCGTAAAGGCATAGTCTAGAATAACTGAAGACGGGCAAAACCCACGAGCCGAGACGGCGCTGCGGATTCACACAGCGCAAGCAGGTTGAGCGGGTTAACGTTTCAGCACGGCTAACAAACGAGGCTAGTGATCTAGTAATTACCTTTTCTTGTTCTTCGGGTGCTAAAAATCCATACGCTATTTTTTGCGGACTAGTGAATTCAGCATTTCTAGAAACAAAGAGAAAAAATAATTTAAAAACATTTATCCTTGCCGCCGAGGATTTATTACACGCTCATGAACTTTTCGCTACACATGCAATAGAGGATACAGCAATGAGCAACTATTTTTGGACAAACAGATCTGATTTTTAAAAGCCTTTAAGAATTTTTTATCTCTATACAATACAGCCCCATATAGGGAGGCAATACCAGCACCCAACCATCGAACTTTGGAAGTAAAATCAGTGGAAGCTATCACTGCCAACTATAAAGAAACTGGTGGAGGTATACCAAGTCATCAAATACACACCCGCACACATAAATATAATATCTTCACTATAACGAACTCCAATGAGATCCGGCTAAACTAACGTTATACTAGATTTTGCCTCGTGTTTTTACATGTTGCTGCACCAGAATAAAAAAGAAACGTCTGGTTTGAGATAAACATCAAATAAATTATGATTGCAAGGATGCGTCTTCCTATTCCTCAGCAGTTCCACTGCAAATTTCTCCTCCCCTTCCTCGTGTCCTCAGTGTTTTCTTCTAAAACGAGAATCAGATGCTAACCGTAACATTAATTGAGACAAGCACGAAACGCATGCATCCAGGGCAGCCTCCTGTGAGTGCTATCTTACTGGGACTAATTACACATGAAAAATTATTTCACGCAGCTGGGATTGCCACAGATGAAACTTTGGCGAGAAGCAATTCATAGTCCATAACAACAACATAAATAAACAAACAAATGGTGGGTCAAGGGAAATAGCAAAGACCCGTCTCCACGCCCGGCTCTTGTTTCCAACATTAACCTTGAGCCTCATTCGTTTTCACAAGATACAGGGGAGAACGTAGCCAAAAAAGTCTCATTTGGAAGAAGGGTATTAAAACGACAGACAGAAAGTAAGAGCCATAAAGCCCACGTAAGATAGGACCTAGCGTTAATGGTCTGGTCGTACCCCAGGAGCTGGGTGCAGCAGCAGGTCCCTAAACCTGGGATGATGAGGAACGCCAAGGCCCCAGTGCCTGTATCATACCCAGGTCACTCTACAGCCCCAAAACCCTGAACACCAAAGAAGTGGCCCTAGGACTCCACCTCGAGCACAGCTGGTTTTTTATCAAATATATACAGCTGGAGTAGGAAAAACAGTTTTACAAGCGCCGAGCAGATCACGCAGTACCTCAGGAGCAGCATCCATATACCTTGCTTCTAGGAAAAATGCCACTTGCTTGGTCTGTTCTGCTTGTATTTTATAGCAAAAACTACACCTATGTTTGGAGAATAACTCTGACTTGATGGCAGCGGTATACAGCCGAAACCGGTTTGCCTCGTCTGAGGAAGCTAATGTTTGTTACCCCATTACTCACAACAACTATTTAAATGAAATTAAAACAAGAGCTTTGCTTCATTTATGACACCCTGGATTTCACTTCTGCTCGGGATATAAAGAGGCAGAGATAGCACAACATAGCGGTTTATGGCTCTACTGTGCCATTTTTGGATTCAGCAGATGCTTTCCTCCCCGCACACCCTTATTTTACCATAATGTGAGGGTACTGACTGGGAAATCTTTCTCCTCTTCCCTCCCCAAATGCCAAACACATAACCTTGAGCTGGCCTCTGCCATAAGCCATTTCTTCGCAGATTTGAAACCGAGCTTGGACTATGCCTGCTAGTGTTTTAACCATGTAAGGGAGCAACACGTGCACTGCTACGCAGCAGAGATTTTGCAAAATGCATGTTAGAAAGGCAGCACTCAGGAGCAGTCGGTGCGGTGCAGGGATTTGCAGTTAGCTGATGCCCGAAAATGCAGTATGAACACATTTAAGAAGGGTTTGCTCTGATTGCTGTTGAAAGTCAGTGTTATAGTGCTTTCCCCACAAGCAGAGGAAGCTTTTTTTTTCCCCTTCTATTTTCTTCCTTTTACTGCTTTCCATACCACTCTACAAACCTACTCCCCACCCTATAAAACGACAGTATTTCTTCTCAGAAAGCATTTGTCATTTCTTAGCTGGCTATATTCAGCCCGGACTATGGGCTCTGAGTTGCATTTTTGAACCGCAAGTGCTATTTGGCAAGCGGTTTCACTTAAGACTCTGATGAAGTGGGGAAATCATCTTATCTCTCTTACTCCGTCCCACGTTACCCTGCAGCTCTACCTGCAGAGATTAGTGCTAAATGGATAATGTAGATACTTCAACACAACCCCCTCTTACTAACGCGTCTGCTGGTGTTCATAAGGCCAAATATTTCTAAATCCTCTGCTTCGGTGAGTGATGCATCTAATAGACTAGGACTAGGGCGTATTGCTCTGCATCACTAGGTGCCAAAAGGAGGGCAATTAATTTGCACACCAGCACGTTTCCTCACCGCCATGCCAAAACAGAAGCTGCTGTTAGGGAGAGCGATGATAAACACTGTCTGCTCGGTGACAGCAACGTCTGGGAGGAGCATCCATCACAGCGTAATGGCTTGCCCTCGCCTTGCTAGGGTCCGGCGACGCCTCAAAGCACGACGAGGGACGGCCTTCGTTAACGCTCCACAACTTTCGAAAGCCACGCAAGGGGTTAGGTGCCCAACCAGGCCCACGGGAAGAAAGCGTGATGGCCAAGATGGCACCAAGCCGCCTCTTTCTGGCTCGGTTCAGACACAGCAGCGAGCCGCGAGCCCTCGGCGTTGTGCTGCTGGAGAAGAAAACCACCGTGGAGCAGCACGACGTCGTTTCTGAGCATCTGCGCCCCTGCATCAGCCCTGGGAAACCAAATAAGCAACTTTCACCTACAGTGACTTAATTAACATGCACCCTACAGATCTTCCCAAATCCTGCGCGTTTCCATCCTCCATTACGAAGCTCTTTTGATGAAAGTGATTAAAGCTAACAATTCTAATTTGTGTCCCAGAAGCCCCTGGAGGCCTCAGCTAAGCTCAGACTCCATTGTTCACATAACACAATGAAAAGAAATCTCTCTGCTGAACAGCTCATACCCCCAGAAGACAAGACAATCAAGGAGTAGGAGAGAGACAGGCTCAGAGACAGAAAAAAAAAAAGTTGCTCAAGGTCAAGCAGCCAGTCACCGGCACAGCTAGAATAAACCCCATCTCCTCTTGCCATTCAAGCACAGGTGCTGACTCTCCAATACTAAGCTTATCAACTAATACACTTTATTTATCAAGTGTCAAGAGCAGAAGTAGTGATTCATAGTGTTCTCTGCTCTTCTGTCTAAGAATATACATGTTTGTGGTGGCTCTCCAAGCAAAGCTAACCCTCACAGTGAAAGAGTTACCTTAAGCAGGCTTCACAAGCAGAATATATCAAGTGAGATTTCAGCAAAATGTGCAGTGCCCACGTGCAGAGCTGGAGTCTGAAGAGCCCTTAGCTTTGATTATATGCCAAGCCCACACAAAAGAATATCTTTCGGTTTCCCAGGCCCTTTTTCCCCTGCAAGAGCCTCCTGGACCTAAGTGGAGAGCGGGTGCAAAACAATGACCTGTACTGACTGTCCCCGTGCCTTCTACTCTGCATCTTCAGGATCCCAAAGCACCTTTTTTCATTATGTTACAGACATCTATCTAATCCATCTACACGTTGAATCACTGAGTTGTCCACACCGCCCTACGATGTGAGCAGGTGAACATTTCTCATGCGACAGAGGTTGCCGATGGGCTGCTCCGTGACAAACCGAACTTGTCACCTCCTACACGAGGGTGGGCACCACCTGATGGAGGCCCCCTCTGTATTTTTTCAAATGATAGGCACACCTCATGCAGCCTTTGAATAACTTCAGAATAAGGAGTACTCCCACGGGATGCTTGCCTACAACCTTGGATCGTCTTGATGCAGTTCCATCAAAGCAAGCGGGAAGGAGTAACAGGGCACGGTCGCACGCGAGAGTCCACCTTGCCCAGCTTGTGGGTCAGCTTTTGCCCCTCTGCCAGGATGCGCTTCCCCACCCTGCTGCACGCTGCCTTTCACCTTCCAGAGAAAGGCTTGCCATAGGTCTTGCGCACGCTACAGACAAATCGATCCCCCCCTCCGTTTTTTATTCTTCCATCAATGCTTTCAATGAAGAGTGATCGCTCAAGCGCCCTTCTCCACCTCCCGTTTCCAAGTTTTAAGGAATGGTCCATCTAGATACGCATAATTATAATTGCAGATAGATCATTTTATCTTGTACTCTTATATTTTAATGGGATTATGTATGGCTAAATCTCTATGACAACATTTAAAGTCAAAACCTCCCATGCCATTCATATGTGTTTTAGATACTTAAAAATATTAATATGCAACGGGTGATATTACAGAAGGTTAGACTTCTAACTACCTAGCACAGTTATGGCGCCATAAATCTCATCCAGTTTTCACTGATTACTAGAAAAATCTTTCAAAGACAGCATAGCTGAAATTTAATAAAACTTCCTGCTACCCAATTAATCTGCAAGAGAGTGCTGCTGTTGTGCACCTCACAGTGAAAGAACAAATTAAGAGCGTGCAAAGTGAGCAAAGCTTTTAGTCTTTGCAAACAATTTTAGGGCATAAAATATTAAAAGCAATGCTAAACTAATCTTTGGCAGGAATTAGAGGCAATTCGCTGCAGCTCGTATTATGAATTCCTTTGGTTTACCATTTAAAAAACATTAGAGTCTACCATTATGGTTGTGTATCACAGAGCTGCACATTAACCTCTGTAATTTTCTAACATGCTATATTGCAGGAGCACAAATGAGACTATCCAGCAAAAAGGCTTAAAAAGACGTAATACTTAAAGCGAGCAGACAGGAAAGTTCTTCGCTCCTTCCTGCCAAAGACAGCAAGAGAAACTCCAGTCCTCTTCTCCTCAAAGCAAATGGTAAAATCCCATTAATTTCCCCTGGAACAGACGGATCCCCAGCATCTGGGAAAGGATTCAGCCTAAATACATCACAGACATAACAGATGAATGATTTGGGGGAGAGGGGTCGCCTGCTCTCATTTTAACGCTTCTGTGTAACAGGCACAGAGCAGGTCATTGCTGTAAGCTTGAAAATACTTTGCGGGCTTGCAGTAGGATTTTCCCTTCAGCAATTTCTGCCTTCTGTCTCCGCTCTCTTCTTGTTCAACTGCCTAATGGCTTTCAAATCTGTTCTTTGAGCGTGCAAGGAGCTTAAAGCCTATCCTTGCTACTTACTGTTGCAGGGCCCACTTGGAATGAAATTGTGTTCTCCTTTAATTAATAGGAAAATATTTACATTATATGTGTTTTAGAACAACCACTTCCTTCCTGCGGAAGAATCAAAATCGCAGGCTAAATTTTCACCTCCACATAATATATGGGAGTTTTCCTTTTCATTGGAAGACACCTATATTAGGCACAGAGAAACAATCACCATAAAAAAAAAAATCACAATTGCAAATTATGATGATATCCAAGATGAAATTTGTCCCTTCATAAATACATAGAGCATCAAGCACCTAAACAGAAAGGAAGGATTTTGCTTCGTAACAGTTTTTGAAGATTTCTTTTTCCCCCCCTCAGCTGGGATGAGAACGAGACTTTCCAAAATAATACAATTAAAAAGAGACAAAAAAAGGATATCGCCCAATACTAGGATGGCAGCACTCATCTGAAGCAGGTTGGATTTGTGCTGCTGCTCTGCGTCATGCAGAACAAGCACTTAAGCCTAGCGGCTTCGCCCACGAGGCCACTGGGATACCGCTTCCCTTCCTATATAACTACCTGGCTCCCGTCCCTCATTTTCCATTTCTAACATGTCAAAGAGAACCTGACAGAACCCCATCCAAACCCGTACGCGTCTGTGAAATATACTGAGTTTGAGGATAAAAAGGTCAACTTGGTTTCCGCTCAGCTGGCTCGAGCTCCCGGCTGGTGGGACCAACGCTGGCTGGGGGTCAAGCAAGCAGACCTGTGTGCGCGTCCTCCGAGCAGAGAGCAGCTGTCATCTCAAGCTAGCATCCCAGTTTCCCAAGCAGTATACTGGTCCCAGCTGGTTTTAGGAGGAAGCAACCAGTTACTTGGAGTCCAGGCCCTGGTATGGGAAGACCCAGCGGGTTCACCCCACTGGCGAGTCATTTCAGGCAAGAGGAGAGGCAGGGAGCCGGTGCTCCTCCCAGCTCTAACCCCGAGGACGCGTGCTACAGCTGCATTTCTTCAAGGACGGGCTATTACGCTGGCACAACACTGACCACACTCTTCTGTTTCATGTAAATTCCCAGCAAAGACCTTAGGAGAGAAAACTGATTAATCCTAATTAAAATGAAAATCAAGGAAATGACACAGTCTGTTGAATCTACTTGATGAATCAAAAGCCTCTCTCATTTCTATGTTAATTGTCTTTTTACAAATGTGCAATACTCTCATACACATAGAATAATGTTTTCATATTTTTCTTTGCTGGGAACATTAAGGACCAGATGTTAGGAAGCTCTAGGCGAGCCCGTCTGAATATCAGGCCCTGGCACAAGTGCCTAAATGGATGCCAAACACTTTCCAGTCTCTGATTCTCAAGGTTGGGTCATGGCTTAAAAAGAATAATCTCGGCCTGCAGCGGCAGGCAGAGGGGCAGCCCAGCCCCTGCAGTCGGGTAGGGCCCAGCATCTCCTGAGCATGCCAAGAAGTGGGATGCACCTCTCCCAGCTGCAGAGAGGAGGAGCAAGGACGCTCCGACCTACCCATGGGACACCGGTGGAGCGGGCTGGCCCTACACAAAGCGGATTTGGGGGATCGGTCTTGTCTTGGCAGAGACAGCGTCTACGTGGGGCAGCAAGGCGAGCAATGTTTAGGTGAGCAAGGAAGCACAGCAAGTGCGGCTGGTGGGGCCAGCAAAGCTCTGGGGCTTGTGCATCGCCCTCCTGGCCCCAAAGACCAAACCAAGACCTTCTGGAAACAGAGCAAAAAGCAAATGGCAGCTTGTCACAGCCAGTTTGTCGGTGCAAAACCTGACTTTGCGTCTAGACAGAAGACATGCTGCAGTCCGATACTCTGCGTGCCCAATCCCATCCACAAGATGCCACAGTAGCGCTTGAAAGGCAATATCTGACAAGTTAAATTGAATCAACAAAGCCACCAAATACCGACTCTCAATTTGCACGTGCAGGGGAAAACATGGATGGAATATCATTGCTTGAGTTTTCACAGAAAGGCTACTTGCATGTAGCGCTATATCACGGTAAAGACATCTGGGAAAGCAATCAAAGCGCCAAGATATTCCTGAAACGCAGGAACGCAGAAAAGACCCCTTCAAAGACAGTCCAATTTAGGATGCGAATGAGTTAAAGAGGAAGGAACCTAGTACGCTGCTAACTCCAGCAAGTTGAGACGTGGGATGCACTTGGCACAAGAGGGATCTCTTTCTCCACTTTATAGATACCTACACAACACGTTAAGATGATCCACGTTCAATTTGCATTCAGTCAAAACAGTACGTTGCTTAAAGTTAGGGGGGGATAACTAAACTAAGATAAGTGGTGAAGAGAAACTGGACGAAATCCAGGATCTGCTGCGTTATTTGCTTAGACACCATTTATTATGGCTACATTTTATTATACAGTAGTAAAAAATTACAAGGCAACATCCTGTGTTATTTCCCACTGGGATAAATGATACAGACGTACTATTAAATCTCAAAACCAGCACCAGTCTGCCAGGCTACGTTCCATTTGTGTCTTTATAATGTGTCAATAGGCTGACATTTATGCCTTCTGATGGTAAAACTATTTATATCATAGGCATTTAAATGTGCCGTAAAACGCATAGCGCAACACAACTCTAGAACCCTTCCAACCCTTACCAAAACAACACGCCCAAAGCAAAAACCCCACCGCACACTAACTTAGGCTCCTTTTTTCCCATGCTAAGTCGCTGCTTTGGCTTTTTTAAAAAACATCCTTAAAAAGGAACGTTAATGCAACCTTTTTCCTGCCACGCTTTCAACGCACAGTCGCACTTAATTTTGTTTTATAAATATTTGTCCTTTCTCAAAACAGTTTTAAAAATCTAAATCAGGGACTTCCTGGTTTGTTGGACGATGGGATGTGCCTGGACCTCAAGCTGATCTGCAGGCCAGCAGGCACCCCTATCCTGGTATTTGAAACCAAAACTGAGTAGCTGCAGGGCACCTACCCCAGCTCAGTATCCGGAATCATGCAAATATGTCGGCAAAGTGAGGGTCTGACAAGGATCTCATTGGTCCTTGCGGAGAGCAGACCTTGTGGAGAGGTCCTTGTGGGCCACCGGGAATAGGTGAGCTATGCCGCAACTTCAGCACAGTCACTGACGCAGGGGGATTTCAAAGGCATCAAGCCCCGTAACACTAAGGTAGAACGGGATTTCTGTGTTTAACCCCCACCAGTCCCTCCAAAAATCCCAGCCGTGCGAGAAATCACAACTAAACACCCAAAGACCTGTTATTAAATGCCCTGTTGGTGGGAAATTCCAGGATAAAAACGCGCAGAATAGCAGGTATCACTTATCGCAGCCTCCTCAACGGCCTCTCCGTAGCACCATCCTCAACATTTTATTAATTAGAAGCAAGGTGAACGGCACTTGGCGATGCAGGAGGGGGAACCAGATGGGGGCCACCGAAATCCATCCTCACCGCTAACGTGGTCACAATTAAAAACCCATCTGTGGCCTGCTTAATTACAAAGGCTTCCCAGGCAAGAAGTACACTGGGGGTCACCGGCGGTGATGCGTGGGGATGTATAAACAGCATAGCCTAACCGTTTTTTCGGACCAAAGAAACCAACTTCTCATGCCTCCGGGCTGTTGTCCAGGTACCTCTTGCACATATCAAGTCCGTTAATATTACAGAAGATGAGCAGACAAAAGCAAAGGGGGAGTTTATAAATACGCAGCCTGGGAGGACACCTTGGAAGGAGGGCTACATGCTCCAATTATTATCCCCCAAGCAACTGGCATGAGAGGATAAAGAAAAGTCACAAACACGTCAACTCAAATTCTTTTCTGCAGGAATCGTGTCTTGAAAAAAAATGACGGTCAAATTACCATAGAAAACAAGCTTGGAGATTTTTCCTCCTAGAAAGACTTCAGAGCCTGAACTGTCTGAAGTGCGACCACCTTCGACAGGCTGTCCACGCTCGAGCTTCCAGGAGGAAAAGGCCAGGCTGATCCACTCCGTTACAGCGGTTACAATCAAAACGAGTTAGAAAGCGGATGCTTCCCCACTGCAGCAAACTTTTAATTGCGCCTAGAAATCCACCAAAGGAAAATGCTAGCTGTGCCTCCCTAGCTGATATGCAACACTAGTGTTCAAAGCCTTTATCCTGAGATGTGAGGAGACCGGGGGGGAAGACATAAAGACATCTCTGGATACAGCTATTTTGGAACTGACTTCAAGCATCCTTGGTTTATTACCCCAGATAGTATGATGTCATCAGAAGCCCTTTAATGTCTTCTAAGACCTTCCCTAGTTATTCTTAATATATTAAGTGCGAATGTGTGCATGCGTGTGGTATTTCTTTATTTCTGCAACCATGTGATAAACTGCAGTGCCACAAGATAAATTGCTTTCAGTTTACACATTTGACCTCCTCACTTGAACTCTGCCTGCTAATCCATTTCAGCTGGGACCATTTCTAATACGCCATACTTCCCAACAGCTTTCAAACAGCTGTAGGGTTTGGGGATTGTTTTTTTTTTTTTTGTTATGTCTTAAAATGGATTTTACATTAAAAATATTTTCTTCTTTGCACCAGAAAGTGGAACAGATTAAAAACAGAAAGATGATCCACCAGGCTTTGATGGCTGACAGTGCTTTAGCTTCCAGCCTTGCAAGACACTACTGCACGCCCCACCAAAGAAATCGGGGTCTCTCTCCTCTCCACAGTTTTCATTACGCGTTTCTGCAATACGCAGGCCTCGTGGTTCGCGAGATGTCACACCTCGAATCCATAAACAGGCTGATTTATAGCAAAGCTATTTGAACAGCTGCCCTGGCTCCTGGTAGCTCCGCGATCGAGTGTCATACACGTCTCCAGCCAAAAGGGACCAAGCGCTCGGGTAGGTGCGTGGCAAACACTTCTCTCCGTGCATCTCGCGTCAGGCACTTCCACCTTTAACAGGCGGAATAAGGCTTGTCAGGTGGACACCTGAACGCCCAGCGAAAGCCTCAGCGGCTCTCCTCCTCCAGCAGGAACCACCGTGCTGCTAATGTTTTAAGGAAGATGGAGACACCCATGCCGCCCGGCCTTCACGCGTCGTGCCCTACCTCGCACGGGGGACGGCATCGCTCCACCGTAGGGAGAGGTCTACCCCGACCTACCAGAGGGGCGCCCAAGGCAACAGCTGATCTCAGCATCTCCACTGAACTCAACAACTGCTGCAGCTTCCGGAATTAAGAGCAAATGGCTCAACCTGTCCACTGTGACATAAAAAGCAGCAAATCAATTATATTTTTCAGCTCAGAGAAGACAGATATGGATTTTAAGAGCCACTGCCGCTGGAACCAAGGAGTGCAAGAGAGAAGCGGCTCACGCTAGCTCACATTTTCTCTGTGTGTTTGAGAAGGTCACTGCTTTTCAACAGCTTAAATTTTTTGCCTTTGAAATTTCCTTGCTTGGTTTCACTCTAATTTTTTTTTAAAAGGTAAATGATAAAGTTTTGTCCGCAGTTAGCCAGCACAAACAAATCATCTCGCAAATACCACAATTTTTCACGGAAAGGACAGGAATAAGTGCTATAATAACTTGCCTAAATGTCCGTGACAGAAGACTTCTTCTGTTGCAAAGTTGCAGCTTGCATTTAACACACCTGACCAAAGAGCAAAAATGCTGCTTTCTCTCCTTTTTCTGAAGCTCAGGCAAGATGGACACCACTGGTTCCTCTCCATTCAGGTTAGGGGCGCGTTCTCCAGCCATGGCAAATTCTGGAAAACTTGACGTATACTCTAAAATACCCGAATTCACTGGCATAAGCTGCCGCGCCATCCTTAATAAAGGGATTAAAACCTGGCATTTCTGCCGGAACAGGGAAAATGAGACAGCCCCTGCTCAAACAAACGAGCGATCTCATCAGCTTCTGCAAAACTACCAGTGGCTTAAAATTAAGGATGTACGCAAGTGTCCCACTAGACTGCGGCCCGACTGTATTTTTCCAGAAGAAGGCTGATCACATCAGATATATAAACACGACAGGCTTAAGCAATTAGACCCGCATTTGTTATAAACTGTGTAATCAAATATTCATTTCATTTTGCAGTGTCATCAGTAGTCTGACACAAGCAAAAGCAAATTAAGATGCAGCAAAGTATTTCAGGTAAGCATCCACTTTTTAAAGGAGCTAAACTTCTTATTTACGTTATATAAACGTACTGGATGGGATGGGCGTGAGAAAAATCCATCCGACTGGCAGAAATACGGCTTTTCAGGAAAAACAGAGCTACCACGATGCATCAGCGCACACTCATCTCCTCAAGGTTACATTTCTGTCCCCATTATAAAAGTCCCCATTCCAGACACTTACAAATTCTCAAATACTATATTAATTCGGAGCCAATACTTAGTGCTTGACTATCTTTTAGACACGATGATTTTGAGTGATGGGTTTTTGTCCGGTCAGACAACTGAACAATTCATTCTGAACTTAAAAAAACCATCAAGAACGCCCACATCACAAACACACACTTTTCTCAAATGCTCCTTGAAGGAAGCTTTCACAAACAAGTCTCGATGGGTACCCCCGTTTTATTCCCAGCTGGCTTGCTTTTAGATGCAAGAGAGAATCAGCCAACTTTTACGCTTATGAGCATCGTTCAAGCTCTTCCAAATACGGAGCCCAACCAAGTGTAACTGGTGACAGAGAGTCGCCATGGGGAAAGGAGGAGATTTTACTAATGGTTTGACCTGAAAAAAAAAGAAGATAGATGTCTAGTAATTAGAAAGAAAGAAAAAACAAGCTTTAACTTTCTTTCTGCATGAGCCATTAGGGAGGTCATTTGGCCAAAAAGCACCAGCTGTTGAGTATCACAGAGAAACCCCAGTCTACACCCATGCCTGCTGGCGCTCCTTTGGTGATATGGAGACATATAAACAGAGAAAAAGCGTTCAAAACATTTTACCAGAGCAAGAATACGGGCTGGAGAAACATCAAACGAATGACAGAGGGAGAACATAATCGTTCAAAACAGCATGAAAAAGCAGTGGTAGTCATTTAGCAGAATATTGAGAAGCAAAAATGTTTTCATCCGGAATTAGATTTATCAGTGAAAACCCCACTTTGAAGGAAGCTTTGCTATCTGTTTGAGGTTCTTTCACTACAACTGTACACACACTAAGGAAGATACTCTTAAAATGCACATATAAAAATCACAGTGAAGCATGAATCCCCCTCAAAGGCAGTACACAAACCAGAGCAGCATCCTGCCTCTCCGGTAACATACAACACCCTTGGATTTTAATTTTTTAGATAGTTGCGATCTAGGAGACCTAGGAGATCTAGGTTGTGATCTCCTAGAACAGCTATCACAGAAATTCACAACCATTCCCATGTCCAGAAGTAGCGAATCAAGCAAGCGTTTGCTTTGGGGCAAAGAAATACGACAGCGACTGGTCTAAACTGGGAGGCCAGCAAGTCCTTGGCTGCCCTTCAGGATTCATCATTTTCATCTTGAACCTCCGCAAGCGGTCCCACTGCCCTAGGCGCTACTCAAACACACAGCAGGAGGTGCTCCTAGATTATCAGTGTGAGAAGCTGTTTGCAAAAGCTCGTCTCAAACCCTCGCTCAGGGCCAGCAACGCAAGGACTCCTTTGCAACTCCTATCTTCGCAACTCCTCTTCTCTTCCCTTAATATTGTGTTTCCTTTGTTCATACGGTACCAGCAATAACTGGGGCTGCAGTAATAAGCAAATGTAGTATATAAATGGAGTTGCAAGGAAGGCGCGTTTTTGCTGAGCTGTATCGGGGAAATAAATTATAAAGAAATGTAACTGCTGCCTATTAAGAGGTAGATTTATATGATAGCTAAAGCTTTCATAGTTTATGAAACAATGTCTAATAAAATGGCACAGCTATGATTCAGTAAGGTGTTTAACTCCATCGCTACGTAGATTTTCTATTTCAAAGCAGTCTTTGCTACCTGGTCATATATTGACTTTGCCTGATATATGCATCCTTTTTTGCATGTCTAATGAGCTTATCGGCTTACAGGAGGAAAGGCAGTTCTAGAGCTATCTTCTCCTAAGGTTTGCACTTAAATATGCCAGATGACTCATTCACTATATTAATATAAACGTTGAATTCAACGAGGTGAAAAATGCTAAAGGCTGAGCTTCTGTGCAGCCCAGTAGGAGGACGGAGGGCACGCAGCAACTATACTGAGGGTGACTGTCTTACTCGACAAGGTGTATTGCAGGGGGAAACAAAAGCAAAAAGAGCCTCTTTGCATATTTTTATCACTTGCTGGGACCATATAGGTCCTTACATGTCAAACCTTGGTCAGACAAGCAGTTTATGCTCACTGAAATACTAAAAGGGCTTGCACGCAAGCACTGAAGATATGCAGGGAGAAAGAGTAGATATTTTTCGCACCTTTTGGAGACAAGCCTACCCAGGATGAAGCCAGAAGGATGCCTCCTTTCGCAACTCTGCCTCTAAAGGCATCTCAAAGGGAGAAAAGAAGGAGGGCGCCCAACCTAAAGGTTTGTCACACGAGGCTCCAGCGATGCCCATGGAGAATTCAGGAGGTCCCTTCCTTGTGCTCCACACGTGAGCGGCGTCCGCACTGCCACGAACGCAGACCCGGGCTGCCCCGAGCGCAACCGAAGCGGAGGCCGAGATTTCCAAAATCAGTTCCTAAAGGCGACCACGCTCCGTCACCTGCATAACGTGACCCGATCTTTGGAAGCGCTCGGTCTCCCAAACTGACTTCCAACATCAGTGGAAAGTGCTGGCCGCTCAACATTTCCGATTTCCTTAGTTAGGAAGCTGTATTTCAGGGCCTAACTCTGGGCAGCATTCCCTACAATCCTGGCCCAGATGAACAGATTCACAGATTTTTTGCTGTAAATATTTAAATGATGCAGTCCAAAAAAAAAAAAAAACCCCATACTATTGGATTTAATAAATACTAAAGTTCAAGCAAAGATTTATACAGCATTCATCATCTTCAGAGTACTGTGCAAACGCAAGCCAACGCATGATTTGTGATCCCGTTCAGATGGCTGCAGTCCCCTAGTTCCCAAATATCTGTACAGTTCTAATGGCCTTAGAGATTTCTAGCTGTCTCATGCCCTGATGCTCCAGCCTGACTTGTGGCCAGTATATAGGTTAGCTACGGAGCCACCCAACACCCGAGCTCTGGCAAGCTGAGCAAATTTTAGATTGCCGACAGCACTCAACACTACGCAGTAAGATCCCGCTTTGGCTCATCATGACATTTTATAGCCGTTTCCAAATTAGAGACTATTTGCAGCCAAAATTTACTCCATCCAGCTAAATATGAAAAAAAAAAAAAAGGAAGAAAACATAACAAATAAATAAAAAGGGTTTTACTGATAAGAACTCTTGGATCCTTTTTGCAGCTCCTGATATTCCCAAACATCAGAGGACTTCTAATGTTTATCCTCCAAGATGCTCACCACTCAGCTCTCTACTTCAGTCATAGCACTTAGGAAAGTAAGTAATCTGAACTGTTTTGCACCTCGCTGACTATACCAACAGGGACATGGCAAGCTCTGGAGCACAGAATGGAGCTGCTATCTCTTTCCTCTCATTGGGAAAGAAACGACTAAAACTCAGGGGCTACAATATAGAGAAACAGTCTGGGAATTGGCCCGGGATTTACAAACGGCTCCCTGTTCCCCCGAGGAGTTTCTGCCTTGGCTGCCCAATCCAGATGCCTGAGATGGGATCGCACAACCAACTACTACGGATCCTAAAGACAACTTGGTCTATTTGCCCCAGCTTCCTCAACTCGAAGAGCCTGCCTTTCTGAAAGCTGCCACCCCGCTGAGGTTCCCCGGGGGCCTTGAATTAGAGCATGGAGTAAAGGGCAGGTGAGGCACACACCTGTATTTCTACAATACAGGCAAGCGGAAAAACATCCGATGGGGAAAAATACTGTTAGACAGCCATGTACTGCAATCAGAGTCATTAAGCTCTAAAGTCATCTTTGGGATATTAGTTAAGCAGGATACCGTGAGAGTGATAAAGCCAGAACTTACCCCCCACAAGGCCTCCAGGTTTTTAAGGGCAATCAAAAGGCTTGGCACTTCCGACAACAGGCAGGAAATATTCTGAGCAATATCCTGTACTCACTGAAGTCATCAGGGATAGGATTTTACATGCTTTCTGCAAACTTTCAGCTATGAGTATGAGCAGAGACAGCTTTCCAGGACCTCCGAATGTCAAATACATGGGACAGCACGGCTGGCTGCACTTGGTCCTCTTTTTGGAGATACTTTCTTTCTGAATTTCCCCTTCTGTCTCTCCTTGCCAATCCTCCTTGGGTCAAAATCAAGGTGAGGTCTGTCCAAACTAGGGATAAACAGCAGGTGAATGACAAAGCAGTCCTCCCGGAGTAAATGCCTACTCACTAGTAGAGGTAGGTGCCCACAAGACCTCCAGAGAGAGCCCGTACATGCCTGACGCTTAGCTTTGGGTGCCCCCTTTAGCTGCCTCAGTTGGGCAGAACGAAGCATACACCTGGTTGTCGCCTACCCTCCACAAGCCTTGTGGTCCTTCCTGGGATCACAAGCATTTATAAAGTCGCCCTGGCTTTGCCAAGCCAAAGAAATGCCTGGATATGAAAAGACTCTTCTCGGAAACACAAGGTGGAGGCAGGCTACTTGGCTGAATTCTCAAAAGAGAAAATAGAAAATTCTCAAAATTGATTTGCAGTCAGCAGCTGCCAATGAAGCCCTGGATTTTCCTTTCTGGATATCATTGTACAGCATTTGTGCGAGCTGGGTAACGCTCCTTTTTCTTCCGATTCTTCTGACCTCCATCATAAAGTGTACATTAACCCTTGCCAAGATTGGTCAGGATCCCACTGAAATAAACAGCAGAGGTTCTCACCTCACCCATCTCCAGGGGAGCAGAGTCAGATACAGGGGTCTACAGCTATCAGTCAGCACTCCTACTATCAAAACCGAAGAAAAGCCAGAAGATGCATACACACAAACGACATGAAGAAAAATGCCATCTCCCACTCCTACAAGAATTAAGGGACGATGTTTTGCCCCACCAGGACATAATGCTGGGCTCCTTGCAGGGCAGGCAGGTGGAGCATGAGCACAGGCAACTAATAGATCAAGGCCAAAGGAGATCTCCAAACCAGTCAGAGTCATCCTTTACTAAAGCTTTAAAAAAACAATGCAAAAAACCTGAAAACCAAACTGATCAATTTCTTATAAGAGCTGTCCTTTCGCACTACTCGCCTCTTCTCTGCCAGAGAGGAGGATGACAGACAAGGGCCATTTGGCACTTGGCAAAAGGACCATAAAACAGGTTGGGATATAGCACCTTCCAGCAGGGAACATCAGCCCTCTACATGTATCAAGACAGTCGCCTCCTGGAACGAAGAAGAGAGGACATTTCACCTACAGCTTGCTCTTGATCAATATTTCTCAGGCTGGGGTGCCTGCCTGCTTGCTCTTGGTCCCTGAGGAGCTCGTAGCTTGGTTTTTCCTCCTTGCTGAGGAAGTGGCTTTTCTTCCACTGCTGAACTGCAAAGGAGTAAAAAGCACGCCCACCATCCCTGTATAATCACACCTTCCAAGTGCATTGCACTGTCCTTTGATTGGGAAGAGAGGCAGCTGGTACGCAGCATGGATTAATAGAAAGGTATCCATACAAGACAGGTACTCACCATAGCAGGGACTCCCAGCCCTGCTCTAGCACTTTCAAAACAAGGACGGTTAGCTTCAGCTTCTCATCTGCTTGCGTTGCTTGAGGGCAAAAATATGCTACGCTGCAAGACAAGGCCAAGTGGGAGCCTTACGATAGCTACATTATGGCTAAGCCTGGGACATGGGGAACACGAATTTAAGAGGAAAGACTGAATGCTTTAGGAATGTTCTGCCCCTTCCCACCACCTCCGCATTGCAAAGCTCTCTCTCCGTAAATACCGGTAGCAGAGAAAAGAGAGAAAGCAAGAGGACCCCGATTCAGAGGCTTATTTCCAAAGTCCACTCAAAGTTTTCATTCTGGAAGCAGTTTTCTTTCCCAGGCAGAAAGAACTTCCTGGCACAGGGAGAAGGGCTGCGCTGCCGCGCAGGGAAATCAAACCACGTAACTCTTGGGCTCACCTGGGAGGCAACAACACATCCCCAGGTAACTGCAATGGAGCCGGCTTTGCATCTGGAACAAAACATGCCTTCCCTCCGGGAATCACCACCGCGGGGCAAGCAGGCAGCGCTCACTCGGGCTTCCCTTTCTCTGTTATGGTTGGAAGTTAGCCAGAGGCAGTTCAAGGCTTTGGGGAAACCAAAAACCCAAAGTGTCAGTTAATTTTTTTTTTTTTTTTGGTTAAACTCGGGTAAATAAGATCTTATGCAGTGAAGTGCCTAGAGGTGATGTTGGGCTGTGGAAAGCCACGGAGCTAACGTGAAAGGCTGCTCCGTTTCTCCGAGCCAGGGAGTTCACGCAGAAGGTTGGAAGTTATTCTTGAATCCTGCAGGCGCCGTCTCCCGATGGCTGAATTCCTGCAGCAGGGGACCTCACGAGGGACTCGCCTGCAGGAAAAACAACTCGCCTGCGCAAGGGAAAAAGCACCTTCAGCACAGCACGGAGGGGCCAGGAGCAAGGGAGCCAGGCTGCGTGCAAGCTGGAGCATGCAGAGCCGGCGCGAGCCAGCTAGAGGACAGCACACGAGCGCTGATAGGCTCTGGGGTAAGTCCAGGCACCTCCTCAGCCAACCTTCACCTAGCGGGACGGAGGGAGCAAAGAGTGGGGGCGTAGAGACAGCTGCGCTCGGCAACACTGCGGTGGAGACCTACCGGCTTCTCTTGGGTCCCTTCCAGCCCTCAGCAAAGGGAATTCATACACGTCGTTGGCTTTTCCACGCCGGGCCCTCGAGCGAGAAGGATGCTGGCTGCTTCTCATGCTGCCAGATCCCTTTGCTTTTTCCCTTCCACTCGCTTCCCTCTGCTCAATACGTGTTTCCAAGTCCTTTCTGTGAAGGCCGGCCCCGTTTTGAGTCAGAAAGCGTTGAGAGCATTCATGCCTTTCCGGTCACAAACAGCACCTTTTTGGGGCCCTCCTCGAACAGGAACAAATCGCAACAGCTCAAGTGGGAGCTGAGTGACAAGTTGTGAGAAACCTCCCTCCCCTCAGATCCGGAGCAGGAACCACCTCATCGCAACGCCGGCGGTGTTACGCCCGGAGGAGCGGGGGACTCCAGGATCTCCAGGAGCAAAAAGCTCCGCGCGCGTAAAGCCGCAACCAACGCGTCTAGTTAACGTCCTCTGCCGCGCGGTAGCCCACGCGCGGTGCCAGTACGGCTCCCGTGTCCGAAGGGGGCGAAGGTGACGACACGGAGATGACATCTCAGCTGAAGCCACCGGGCCGTTTCCGTGCAAAAGAGGAGAACGCAAGCGTTTTGAGCAAGTCCTTCGACACGGCCTAGCGGTCGCTAGAGAAGACGACGACGGGGTTGAAACGCTTTAGAAACCGAATACGTTCGGGGCTCCTAGGGGCTTCTGGAAACGTTGGAAGCAGTGAGATAAGAAACGGTGGAGAGCAAGAGAGAAGAGGTTATGTCATGTTTTCAGAAAGCATTTACCCTCGGCCACCGAGGTGGTTAGCCCTGCCGGTTTATTTTTTGCTGTTCCTCCTGATGGGGGGGGGGAAGAGGGTAAAAAAGGGAGAGGCGAAAACCAAGCCACAGACAACAAACCTTGCGATCACAGATGGGAAACACAAACTGAATATAAAAATAGATCTACTTTCAGCCCTTCCAGTCCGAACATATGAAGCTATTATTTGTAAAATGGTTGGTTTAAAAAAAAAAAAAAAAAAAAAGAAAAAGGCAATCGGGTCATTTTTAGGACAAAGGGTCTCCCTCTGACTATACAGAAATCCTCTTTCCACCAGTAATTTTATCCGTCTTTGAAGGCTGCAGAGAGCTCACTAAAGAAAAACACAGCATTTGATCAGTATTCACTCTAAATTATGCTTGTTTGCTTTTTGCTGAATTATTTTCAAGGGCTGCAATAAAGGCAGAGACTGCCTAAAGGTTTATACTAGATTTCCTTGCCATCTCGCCGCGTGTACGGCCAGAACAAAATGAAGTTTTTTCCTTCTTTTTTGTTCGGCACCGCTCTACTCTGACAATCTGACAGGATGTTATATTGCCTCCGGCAAGGATATACTTAGGCTAGGAAAAATAAACTGCATAGTAACATCTTATAACTACACAGCCATTTCCTAAGGTTGATTTTTGCATTCAGATCTTAATGAAAAGAAGATCAAATAAGAACCGAGACCAGCACAGCCCGCCTTCTGCGAGTGCAGTGGAAAGCCCCAGCCAAGAACAACTTTCCACCAACGGGTCCCCCCCCCCCACTTACAACCAATTGCTCAAAATCATTTTTTTGCAAAAATCACAGGCTGGTAAGGTGCATCTTCAGGAGAAAGCCCGAGAAAAATATTTCTGAATACATATTTAAAAGTTTCCTCTGCGTAAGTTAGAAATATCCTAATAATCAGACAGTTGCAGAAAATCCCCCGTCTCCTGAAGAGCTATTGTGCTAAATCTGTAGGCTAAATCCAGTCATTAAAATTTAAAATAGAAGGATACTGGTACATGGCCCTATTCAGCATTCCAGCTGTTTTTCCTACTCTTCTAAACTCTCTCTGCTTCTGTCCCTCAAAGGCTACAATTGCTCCCTGCAGTCAAAAAAAGGAAGCGACATTCAGTATCAGAAAAGCAGAGCCTCTAAAATTCTGACATATGGATATGTAAGTAAGATTCAGAACATGAAAATCATTGCTGAAGGATAATTTGACCTGAATAGCCATACATTTTCTCATACATTTATAATCCCTCCAAGAAGAGGGGAAAAAGAAGAAAAAAAAAAAGAAAAAAAAAAGAGGCAAGCAAGCAAGCACCAAGTGGAACCATTTTAAAAATTCATGTTGTGATTTTTCATTACTGGAACTATCTTTGTTAATTCTAGGAGAAAGTGGAATAGCAATATCTGCTCAAAACATACATACAAATATATGCATGCATACATACGTACGTACACATACACAGAGATGCATATATACGTGTGTATGTGTATATGTGTGTATATATACATATTACATATAAATGACCCAAAGCACCATCCTGAAACTAAGCCAATAAGGTACTGGGGCTTGGACCAGATGATCTCCAGAGGTCCCTTCCAACTGTGGCCATTCTGTGATTCTGGGAAGGTCCTGAATGAGGTAAGCTCACAGGATCTTACAGTTAGGCTTGTCCTTTACAGACATATAACAGGGATTTTTCAGACTATTTCCAAGAGGTTGAAGACAAATCAGTTGCGATTCAAAAAGGCAGGTCGTGGGGGGGAAGACGCCAGACTCGCTTGATGCTGGAGAACATCATGTGTTTACAATCCTCCTCAGCACCCCCAATGAGCGCATTTTAGCTGCAACCACTCGGATGAGAAAAAGCTGCCAGCGGAAGTCAAACACCACAGGCATGCGGGAAGCATCTTTTTCTCTGTTCAAACCCGTGAAAGAAAAGCTTCATCTTGCAGACCCCTAGGATTACATGAGATGCATCTGAGCTCCTCTTCATCCTTGCTACCCCAGGAAAGCACGGAAGATCACCGACTAAGCGTCCAGTTGTCGGCGGGAAGGACAAAACGATTATTCCCGCTGTCCTAAGTGGGAGATCCCTGACGTTGGGCACTGAGCAATACCCAGCCGCGCCACAGAGTTCGTCAAGGTAAGAAATCATTAACCATTAAGAGTCATCACGTGCTGCCCCCGCAGTGGTGCCTTTGGCCATTGAGAACACACACATCCTTTTTCTTGCCAACTGGCGTTAAAACAAATGTATATTTTATCTATTCTGTCCAGTGATGAAGTTCTGTTTAATTAATCTCTAATCACTTTTAAAATAATACATTCCTGAGGCTAATTCGAAGCCTGTTGGGTCACGATAACTGGCCCCACTTCAAAAAGGAATTCTGAGAACCTCATGAATTTGCTTTAAAAATTATTTAAGAGCCACTAGGTCTAATATAGTCTATAACCATTCTCCGGTAAGTCTAATTATAGATTTTCAAACAAGCATTTAAGGCTTTGTTCCAGTATATCCGCTGTGCAAGCCACGATGTGTCCAAGTTTGCAAAAGCTTCAATAAACAGTCCTAAATGTGACATAATGGAATAACACCTTAAACTTCAAGGTCATGCCAGGTCGATTTTCTGTCAGGTTTTTTGCCACTCTGCTGTGTTTTTAACTCTGCTGCTTCAGAAAGCAACGAGCTTACAGATTGGGACTGTTCCCAAATCCAGGTACCTGCAACCGGTAACGAAATAAAAATGCAAAACACCCATCAGTTTCATAAGCTAGATATCACCCATCAATCGTTAACGCACAGATTAAGGGTCACGGGAGACCATTTCAAAGCCAATATGGTAGTTTTGTAGGCAAAAAAAGGGTCACAACAGTAACAGTGATAAAGTGGGAGGAGAGCAGCACGCACGTTATCACTCATTATTTTACTACCGTAGTACCCAAAAATCCCAGTGGAGTCCTAAGCTCTGGCGCACTAAGTACTAAACACACACATAGTAAAACCCCTTCTGCCCTGAACAATATATATTCAATATGTCTGAGGCCAAAGACTACGAAAGAGGCAGTAGTACTGTCCCTGCGGTGCAGCTGGACAACGGGGCCAGGAGGAGGTCACGGGCCTTGCTCAAGGTCCTATGAAAAATCAATGATGACACCAGGAAAGGAGCACAGGTCACCTGAATTGCAGTCTGGAGCCTACCGCAAGGCCAGCCTCCGGCTCTGAGGTCTGAACCGGGGCCAGTAAGCACCGCGGTGAGATAGTTCACGCGTCTTTCTGGAAGGCTGCTCTGCCTCAGCGTGGGTGGGTTATTTGGCAAGCAAAACGCCTTCCAATTTTACTGCAAAAAGCATTTCGTAGCTGTTCTCTGAGCTTCTGT
Organism: Struthio camelus; assembly: GCF_040807025.1. Lineage (NCBI taxonomy): Eukaryota > Metazoa > Chordata > Aves > Struthioniformes > Struthionidae > Struthio > Struthio camelus. Next base: position 1,710,421 of record NC_090945.1, read on the forward strand.
CAGGATTTTAGGACCCAGCTGATGTATGAAGTAACCAAACGCCTTGACAGTTACCAAGAGCGCAGAAAATACGTTTCTTAAAAGGATGCAACTGCCTCCGATAACCTCCCCTGGTAACACTTCTAAACTCCACACAGTACCCAGGACGCGCTTATTTTTAGCGAAATAACACAAATAAGCAGGAACGGCCCTGTTTTCAGAGAAAATTTGGCACAAGCAATTAAAAACAGCAAACCCAGACAGACGGGAAAAGAAACCCAACGTGGCAGTGCTCCCTCGAGAACTTCATCCCGGCTCAGGAGGATGGATAATTGAAAGGGAGGAGCAGAATTAAGCCTAGCAGCGTTCTTCCCGGTTCTTAAATGCAAGACCAGACTACGTTCTCCCACCAGCTTCACAGCTACTTCTACCCTGGTCTTTGGGTCCGTGCTGGAACAACAGAAGATGGGGAGCCCCTTATATCTCACTGATGTGAAAACTGGCCCAAACTTAGTTGAGGTCTTACCGGTTCTAAGCATACTTTGCTGTAGGTGGCAAGAGCTGAGCGGCACTTCTGTAGCAGTTCCCTGCACCAATTGCAGGTCGAGCTGGTGTTTTATTTGCTCTGGTGAAAGGTTTTTTCAAGACAAGGCAGACGTAGATATATCCTTAGTTTCTTAGGAAACTTTCCTTTCATAGCAAAGAGAATAAATCTCATCATTTTGCTTCCCTGTCAATCAAAGCTATTTATCACGCAAGCTGGGAGTTGACCCATTAATTGGATAAAGATTCCTAATCTATCAAGTACATATGCCAACATGTAATCATTAGCTCCTCTGTAAGCCTATACATTATTTACTTCTGACATAACTGATCATATAGCTCTTTCTTTCACTCAGACCATCAAAATCATCTCTATACTCACATTGCTCTTGAACAGAAGAAAGCACTTACAATGGGAAAAAGTGTTTCATACCAGATAATCAGATAGCCCACATCAGCTCCTCAGATGAGATAAATCAGCACAGCCACTGACCTGATTTCGGTGGCACTAAGCTAATTTACATCAGCTGAGCACTGGGCCCACCGTCAATAGATCTGGAAATGGGCAGGCAGACGCAAAAACTCATTTGGCGTTGAAACGACGACAGCAAGAGACTATTAGAAAGGTTTCTTATGCAGGGGTTAATTTTTATCCCTGGCTTCCACGCAGACTTTGTGGATATCAGAGGACTGGTGGTTTACGTTTTTGTGGAGGTTATAGCACAGGGCTCTTCCAAAGCTTGGTTTCCAGGGTGGAAAGGGTTAGACAACTGGATGATTTGCATGTGCGTTCCCCAGGGACCAGGCTGCGTGGAGCGGAAAAAGGACAGAAAGGGGTTAAGTGATGATTTATTGCTTTCTCTTCATTCAGGGCTCCCCTTCTCCCTCGTCCCCCAACAATATCGATCCTGGAGAGTTTCAGAACAGAAAGAAGTTTGGTGATCCAGATCTGTTTGCTTTTGTAGTTCTGGAAAAGGGAAGATAACCCAGGCCCAGGAAAGAGGGTAACTTCCATATTTAAACAGCCACACATATTTTCAGCCTATTTCAGAAGCACACACAGAAGATAATAAGGAGCTCCACTTTCCAGGCTTACCACGTTAAGAGGATAAAAAGAACTCTTTTTAATGCTTGTGCCTAGATAGTACAGCATTAAGGCTGGGCTTCACAAAGGGATTTAGGACTTTAAGTCCCGCTGAAATCAGGAAATGAATGAGACTTAGACTCCTAAGGGCCTTTGTGAGTCTTGGTCTAAGTGCCTCCTCCTTCGGAAGCCACCGGGAACAAAGCCATGGCATTAAGCGAGGGCAGAGCCTGCCCACCAAGCTTTAACTCTATTAAAAGACTAGAGGTTATCTCATGACAAACAAGTACCACATGCTCGGTGAACAGGCTTTGGCTTGCATGCATTTAAAGCTTCCATCACACCCAATCGAACGGAGCTGGAGCCAAGTCCATAACGGTCGATGGGAATTTTGTAGAGAATTAAGATTTCAATCCATTTGCTTGAGTCAGTGGAATCCAATTCCTTGAGTTGCCGGGAAGAGGAACCGTGCACAAGACCAGCCCATGCACAGTTTTTACATAAAGCTGTTGCAGCAGGCAAAGATCCATGGGGTAGCTCCACCAGTGAGCCTTGCTTTGGTTGGCTATGATTAAAACTTGACATCCCCAGATCCACATCGGGATTTAACAAAAAGTTCTGTGAAGTAAACACAGTTTTGAGGCTCCTACCTTTTTCATTCGCCGTATTTCAGATTCACTTTAATAAGTAAAGATCAGCGACAGGCACTGCTGGGGGAGAAAACAGGGTTTCCCAATATAGATAGTAACAGCATAGCTGAAATTTCCTCATCGGCACGGGAGAAAAAACCTGCCCCCTTTCTGAAATCTTGCATAAAGTTTGAGAGAAAAAAATATATCATTTAAGCAAGGATCAGTCGTTAAGTAAGCTGTTAAGTAAGTATTATTAACCACTAATAAGCCCTTCATTATGCTGACACAGAATGACCCTTTTGCCCGTACGACTACAGAAGGCTTCGTAGCGCAGCATGGGGGTACCTCTACAGGTGACTTAGGGGTAATCCAACGTGAACCCCTCCGTAGCCGGGCAGATCTGCACCTAAGATCTGCTCTGTACCTCTGGACAGCATTAGCTGAGGGCATCTAACTTTCTGAGCCCCGTCACGGTCACCAGTAAGAGCCAGGCACTTCCAAGAGCGCCATCAGTGCAATCTTACAGCTCCACGTGTTCAGACCTGACTGTGAAGGCCCAGCTATGCAAGGCCAACATACACACTTGATGCTCTGAGAAGGGGCCAGCCAAGGCTGCTGCCCTTTTTTAGCTTCACCTTGACCACCGCATTGAACTAAGCAGAACGCGAGCGTGTTTTACATGCCTTCGCGTTTTTGACAAATGACCTTTCCTTAAAAAGCAGCCCTGAAATCTTGTGATGCGTGCTGCAGACAGCCTGACGCGGGGTCAGAAGAGATTCCCATTCCCTACAGCAGTGCTAGCTAAACCCCGAGCGCGCGCAGCCAAAGCTACGTCCGTCTGTGCTCTACCTAGTCAGGAGGAAGGGGAGGGGAAAAAAAATAAAAATAAAAATAAAAAAGAGAATCAATAAGCACCAGCACTCCACCTCTGCTCAATTTAGCCCTTTCTGGGAGCATAGATAATTCCTGGTGGCAATTGGCCAAAGCGTCCAAATTCAGACAGTCTGATAGCCCTTTCAGTCGGGTCAGGCCTAACGGAGACGATAATCAGGCCTCCCGCGATGAACTGCATTCACGGAGCGGTGCTGATTACGGAACGGGTCGAATCATCGCCCGGTATCGACTGGAGATCAATTTTCAGCTTGAGGTATTGTGGGGAACATGTCGTACGCAGCAAAGGCGGGGAGGAGGAATTCAATAGGCTACCCAACCATGTCAAATAAAAGCCTGCACAGAGAGATGCTACGATTTCTACCCCCCCAAAGCCTGTGTTTTTAAAGGTACACGCTATGATAAAGCAGAGCCCTGGAGAAACCATATTTCATCATTAGCTTTTGCTGCATCATTAAAACTACCATTTGATTCCTCCACTCTGAATTTATTTCAGGCAAAACGCTTTACATCAAAAAGATAAACTTGCCTCAACAGCTGCTCCTTTGATCCCACCTTTCGGTAATAAAAATTCTCTGAGCAAGGCAAAGAGCGCTCTTTCGGCAGCAGGTGACTCGTTCATTGCTCCCCTCCTCCGGGCTCCCCTGTTTCTTCTCCTGCGCCGCAGCTTTGGACTTGGAGCACAAGCCCAACTTCTGGCTATGTTCAAAGGGACACCATAAAGCCATTCTCCTTGCTCAATCCCCTCCATGTCCTCCTCAGCTTCTGGCCTTGGCACTGAGCTGCGTTTGCGGCCTTGCCAACACCATGGCCAAGACCATGGCCAAGGCATGTGTGACTCCAGCAAACATCCCAACCACCAGCCACCGCTGCACATGCAGGGACCTGAGCAGGTCCTGCCCATCTTGAGCACAGCACAACCACCAACATCAAAACGAAGGTCCAAACATGAGATCCCAGGGGCCCGAAAGGCTCTTGGGAGCCGCAACCAGCTTTTAAGAGTCCCTCATTTGCAGAGGAGGGGACACCAAAAGTTGTCATGCAAGAGGCATGCGAGACCTTCAAGAAAGAAGTTTAACGCATCTGGGACCAGCCCTACCACAGGCAACCAGAGCTGCAACGAACCTGGCAGGGCTAGACCTTCCCCACTGCCCTCCGCCAATGGCACGCGTACAAGTGCGCAAATGCAGACACCCTCACGACACTTCAAAACTAAGCTTATTAAGCATATATTCTTTCTGGAGCCTATTTTACAATTTCCACTGAGTTTAAGGAACAGCAGCACAATCTTTGTCTTACAAAAGCGACAATAAATGCTTACACATATGGTAATATGTTTCAGCCTTCTGTATAAGATCCTGCTGTTTTTCTCTGTTCTCTAATTTTCTATTTTCTTCTTGTTTTCTTTCAGGTTACAGAGATATTAAGTCCTCTTAATTATATCAGTTTTTCCCATCTGCAATTGTTCTCTCCAAGGTTTTTCTTCTGCCTTAGCAAGTTAAAACATCAAATGAAATCTAATTTGGTCATCAGTGGTTAAAGAAATAAAACTCTGCGGTCCAGGAAAGAAAGTAAATAATATGATCCTGTGCAAACCCAGCTACAAGTTCAAGAACTACCCTAGCTACCAGTTCAAGAAATACCAATGGCATTTAAAAATAGAGAGCTATCAGAGGACGCTATTTTTATGCTTTTGCCTATTTTTCAATCTGTCAAAAAGCAAATATAAAACAAAGACCAGAATAAACTAAGCACAGTAAAAAATACGGCGGAGCGTCTAAATAAGACAATGAATTCAGACTTCAGAAACTCAGCTTATTCCTCACGGATCCCAAATCTGCATAAGTCTTCAAACAATGACGCATGCTAACAGGGTAAAGTGTTAAAATGCATCTGAGCTGCAAACATGGGATTGGTATCCTGCAGCGACAGAAAATTACTGCTGGATGACGGGGCCTGCAAAGTCAAATTGTGTTGCTTTAAAGGAGAAGGAGATAAGAGCGCTGCTAGGGAAGGCACACGCTGCTATACAGTAGTGTATAATGTGCACACACGAGGATCAGAGGTCTCTGCCTTATTATTGTCTCCTTGTATTGGCACAGCCATGCCAAATGAATTAAGGAACTTCATAGTGGCTTAGAAGTAGAAATAATTTCAATTTAAAAAAGGTAGAAAAAAAAAGAAAAAGAAAAAGGACATGGCCTGAAGCTTTGCAAATCACAGAATTCCTATTAAGCGTTAAAAATATTAAATGAGAATTTTACCTGCTCGATTTAGAAGGTCCCTTAACCTAAGCAGACCTGGTGAGGTGTTCCTGCTCTTCCAGCCTTAGACAACCACAACAGACTTTTCCAAAGACATTCCTGTGCCTTTGTTTCTAGCTTTTCCATTCTGCAGTGCTTTATACTATGATGCAGTACCTTCCCCATGGCTCCCCCATGGTATTGTAACGCACCATGTCTTACAGTTCTTACGTTCCCTTACTCTGTAACAAATACCTGGCTCTTTAGTCATCATAAATAGAGAATAACCACCCAGCTGTTTGTTTCAAAAGCAACTAATACTTCCAGTGCGCAGTGCAATTAGCCATATGTGAATTTAATTTTGGGAGAATGCTGCATACTCGCTCTTTAAAAATGAAGCCTCTTCAAAAAACAAAACGGAACGAAGCAAGCTGGACTTATGGAAAGTGTGACACGCAAGATCTCTGGTCTATTTGACAATCACAGCCATGCCTTCTAAGTTTAATGCACTGCCTCTTATCTTTCAAAAAGTGGATTCCAAGTTGGCCAGTTCGGATAGCCAGCAATAAAGTTAACAAATGGGAATTTTTCATTTCGGTGACATGAAAGTCTTTTAATTGCATGAATCCAATGAGCAATCCCGCAGGCCGGACACAGCTCCTATTAAAAGGGAAGGGGTGAGATAAGATGAACGATTCAAGACCGCCCTTGCTCCTACGTGGAGAATTAAGCGCCAATCGAGATGTCAGCAATCGGCACACACGCAGGCTCACCTATCCGCTAAGAAAGAGCCATGATAGTTTAAGAGACGCAATTCAAGCGGAGTCTCCTTACTGGATGGACATCCGCAGCTTCGCCGTCACACCACTTCTGGCCAGAACGATGAAGCTCAGCTGGCCTAAGTCAGACACCTAAACCCATGCTTAAGAACCCATCTGCTCTGGTGCCTCATCCAGAGCCGCTGAGCGCCTCTGAAAGCTGCTCCGCGTTGCCTAAACGCAGATTTTGCTGCCCCGGGCTCTCCAACTGATCGAGGTCTGTCAATACTTCAGTGAAAACAGTCTCCCGTTCTGCAGCACAAGGGCTCATTTTTAAAGAATTTGTTTTGATTACTAACATGTGTCCTCACTTACGGCATTTTATTTCATGGCGAAGTTCAGATGCAGTTATCATTTCAAGTTTTAAAACACTGTAGCAGTGGATTTGAGTGGATAAACAGACTAAGCATAGTTAAGAGTCCCGCTGGGAAGTCTTAAAAAGAGTAATTTATGAATATGCAAACACTTTCATGTCACTCAATTCTGATAAACTCCAGTTGTACGAGCCCGCCAGAAGAAAAAGCCAGGAACAAGAAGGAAACCTGACACTAAGCAAAGCCACGAACTGCAAGAACAGTAACACATAAAGAACAGTTACACTTTGGAATCCTATCCGAGGCACAACTCCCGTCTCTCCTTTCAAACGTAGGGTTCCCCTCTGCTTTCTGAAGAGTTAGCACATTGCTCTTTTGTGAGCGGCTTTCTCCTCGTGTAAGCATAGAGTTAAGAGCAGTTTCTGACATCTGCGTTACAGGAGCCTATGCATCATGGCCCTTTCCGTGATAAGCCGTATAACCGAAACAAGGCTTTCTTTCTCCTGCTGTATACAAGGTGCCCCAAACATAAACACCATTTCAACGGTACTTTGTCGGCCACTTAGGAAATAGTAAGAACGTCAAAAAAAGAACGCGCTGCTCGCTCTGTGTGCACGTAGAAAGTTCATCACACAGGAAAACATGCTTTACCTAGTAACAACGCGCACATCACACACTGGGGAACAACCCCAAGAGAAGACCAAGGAGTCTGAGGAGCCAGGCCTCACAGAAGGACAACTGCCAGGCTGCCGGTGGCCCAACGCTGACTCTGAGGATGCAATGGGACATCCTGAAAGTACAGGGGCTGGCTACGGACAGCTAACTAGCAAGAGAAGCGTGGCCAAAACAAGTGCACCGCCAAAATGAAAACCTCTGTTTTCACGTATTACCGAAGAAAACACAATCAAGGAGTTGAACCAAAATGTCCTCTGAGTGATGCATGGTTGAAGCCACTCAGTTTCCCTTCTGGTCTATGAGAAAAGCAGCCTAAACTAGGTTTTGGGTCAGTTTGGTGCTCGGTTTAAAACAAACACCACCTGAACTCAACTAGTGGCCAATTAAAAGAGGCATTTTTGAAAGATGAGCAGGAGTCTACAAGTCCGAGGTGCGAGCAATATAAGATGAGTGAGAGATGACCGAGAAGCAAGGCAGTGTTGCCGTGTCTCCTAGATTCAATGGCAGGTCTTATAAAAAGGAGCCATATGCCTTGGGTCTGTGTGAACACACAGCTCACAGGAGAAAAAAGATGTTATTCGAGCCTGTAAAAAGAACCTCTAGGAGACAGACGCAAAAACCCAAACCTGCTTCTTTGCAGCCTCTGAAAGGCAATAACCCAAACTATTACTGATTTTTTTTCTTGACCACTGAAAGATGATTACCAACATTTTTGTGAAGCTGCTTCAACAAAAGATTATGATAACATTTTCAAAAACATGAAACTATTATCTTTTCCAAAAACCTCTGATCTAAAAAATAAGGCCTTTTTTTCCCCCCCAGTGAAACATCTATCTTCTTTTGCTAGCTGTAAACATAACCTTACGATCAGGAAAAGGATGTGTGAAGGGTACCGGAGTGAGGATGAGAATCTATAAAACAGTAACAACGGGCGAGCTCAGGTACGTGAAAGCGAACACATCAAAGGCTGCAGTCAGCCAGGGTTTAGAAGAGGAGGGTTTCGACACTTGAAAAGACAGCAGCCTCTGCGAGGCCGGCTCTAGAACGCACTGCAGGAGGTGCTATTCTCCACATTGGCCAAAATAGCGCTTTTGATCCAAAATATATATTTATAACCAAGCTGCTCCATTAGCAGAGACTGTTATATGGTTATGCTTTTCCTCCCTGGAAATAGGGGAGGAAACGCTAGAGCGTGCAAGGTAACAAACAACAGAAGGTCAGACAGGACAACAACGGCATGTTCCCTTTCGGATATCACGCCACCAGGTTTGCCTACCTGCCTCATGCAGCCAGGCTTAAAAAAAAAAAAAAAAAAAAAAAAAAAAGAACAAACATACTTGGAGTGGCTCGCTAAAAAGGGGGGATTGCCATCGACAACAAACACAATGTCTCTTCGATAGCATAGGAAGAAAGCCTACCTCTCCCAGCCCTCCACGTTAACGAGTTGTGACGGTGGCCCAGGGCGCTGCTCTCCCGGGGCAGGCCACAAGCGTCTGGATCCGATGACGGAGAGCCGGCGGCCATGCCGCTCGCCGGAGAAGCCAATTCATCTGCCAAGCTGTCAGGGGCCCTTTGATTTCCTCACCTACGGGAGAAACCCTTCAAATACTCCTGTGCAGGTCCATTTGTACAGCAGCTCTCAGTTTACCAAAACGCAGACAATAGCTAGTGTGCTGTGCTGTGACAAAACAGGTACAATTTTTACGTAGCAAGCATTAAGTATCTTAAAACACGTACCTCATACATGCTTAAGGCACAGCCATTATAACAATTAGACTAGCAGACACACTACTTGTTCCAGTGCTCATAATAAATTTAATTCACGGGGAAGTTGTTGCAAGCTGACGCTTTGCCGTTCTCTTACCCACATGGCCTCACGCTGTATGTCACTGCGACCCTAAACCCCTAAACATCTCATGGAGGAACATCTACCCCAAACACTAGAAGGGAGACTCTGGTGGGTACGTGGATGGAGAAACCTTCACACCCACCCCGGGGGCACAGCCCTTGCTCATAGATAAGTTTACCCAAGGGATGCCACATTTTGGGGTAAGCTTCTGCTGAAGAAACCAGGCTACCAAGGGCCGAGGGCAGCTGGCCTGGCTCCACATAGCCCCGAAAGAGGAGGATCGATAGCCTAAGGGGCTACAAACCCCATCCCTACCGGACCCTCCGCCTCTACTCCTCTGCGCAGAGCTGCTGGCTGCTCGACCCTCAGTTCCCAGCACGCAGAGCACTCGTAGGAGCCCTGCTCGTTCCCCAGTGGATCACGGGCTAATGAGTATTAGACAACAGATTTGGCTGACCAAAGGCTGGTGTCTACAACGGAGACATCAATAGCTCAGACACTCACCAGACTCCTTTTATAGTCAGAAAAGATCAAGTCAATATAGTCAGGGGTGTCTAGGGAGTGATTCATCTGACCCAAATAGACATGTCTACTGTTGCGTACAAGGAGTAAACTCTGCTTGGCAAGAGGAGAGGCTGACAGAAGTTAACGCTTGTCTCCATAGCCTCCGCATAACTCACATAGCTCTTGCATAAAGACCCACTTCTGCTCCTTCTTACACTTACGGTTCATTTTGCAAACAGGGCCCCAGCAACCAAGTGGAGCAACACATATGAAGGCAATCAGGCCTCACTGCGCAGGTCCAGTCTGTAGCCCCAGCTTTGAAAACGTCACCTCAACAGGGGTTAGCGCAACAGCAGCGTCCTGACCCTGCAAGCAGACAGCTCACCGGTCTCAGTGTATGCTCGAGGCTTTGCCAAGCACTTACAGCACTGAAACTACTCTGGGGTACAGGGCAAGTTCTAGGAAGCTACGACACCAACCAGCACAATTTTAGCTTTTCAGGAAGTTTGTGAAACGTGGAAAAAAGTAACAAAGAAATGTTTCTCAGCGACTTCTCCCCACAGGGATCTATTCCCACTTTAATGGTATTTCTGAGCATGTCTAGCTCTAGTGCAAGACATGTTTGGATGTGCCCAGGCTGAACACAGCTCGTCTCATTTTGTAATGCGACTTGGGTGTCCTAGAGGAGATGAGAAGGGATTTTTAGGCAGATTCATGAAAATTACCAGAAAGACCACCTGCTGGAAGAGCCCTTTGCATAGGCTTCAGTGTAAAACTCTAAGCGAAGCCCAGCATTGACGTTCACCCAAAAGAGGCCATCACCGCGTCTCCTCTCCAGTGCTCCTCCAGCCATTGCAGCACTTCCTCACTGCTTCCAAGTGCCAGGGCAAAAGGGGCTCTTTCTACCTTGCCCTCAAGCACCACGGTAAAGACAACATCACGAGGAGAGCGGGAAACATCCATATAAGCAAAGACGACAAGGGAGACAAACAAGTAAGAGCTGAAGAAGCGGAGAAGTGAGGTTCCCCCAGGCTGGAGCTGCCTGGTGGACACGGGAGCCGGGGCTCACCTCACAGGAAAGACCGCACGAGCCTCTCCAGGCGGGTCCACTTGGGCGATGAGGAGGTGTAGACCGAGAGGTTTCAGTAGGAAGGTGCGGAGGTGGCAGGAATGAGGCGCGGAGCCAAACGTGGGGGGGGGGGGTGCGGAGGGTGTGGAAGGAGGGAGGGGAAGGTGGCTCTTTGCTACGTGACGTTTCAGGAATGCGGCTCGCGAGGCTGGGCAGCCCGGCTCTCCCCGCCGTCCGGGCTCAGAGCTACTCAAGGGTTTGCGGTGCGCCGTGACGGCACTAAATTATATCCCCTCCCTCACCCCCTCCCCAAAAAAAGAAAAGCACGCAGGTAAGTAACCGGTATAGTCGCCATAGGACTGCCAGCTAGGAGAAGACTCACTCAAGGCTTGGAGCCGCTCCGGGAGAGAAGAAAGCACAGTCTCTCCTCAAAAGTTTGCAACGGTTCAGAGCAGTTTCACTTGACTTAAAAGAAAGGAAGCCGGGGAAGGTTTCGACAATAAAGCCGAAGCGGCCGCGGCGCGGCGCGGCCGCGGTGGGGACCGCGCACATCAAAGCTCGGCCGCCGTTTTGAAAAGCGAGGTCCGGGCTGCAAGGGGTAGAGCTGCCCGCCGGCTGCAGCGGGCTCCCGGTGCCGCGCTAACGCTTCAAAACAAGTTATGTCATTTTAAAATACCAGCTCATTGCGCCTCACCAAAAAGAACAACCGCCACGAATACAACATAAATATTTTTCTTCTTTTTTTTTTTTCTTTTCTTTTTTTGGTTACCCAACATAACGATGAACAGCCGTGAGGACAGCAGGGTGGGTTAATTGGAAAAGACTATTAGGAAACTCTGCGCAGACATTGTACTCAGGGTCGCAGAGAAGATGCTGTGATTGAACCTTTTCAGACCCAGTCTCACATTAAAATAAAGTTACAGGCGAAAAGAAAGCTTCCCAGGGTAGAAAGTTTTCTCATCTTTTGCAGCTGCTCTCAAAAAAAAAAAAAAAAGAGAGAAAATCTATGACACTTCCCCAGTATGGTGCGAAACGGAGGAGAATCAAAGACCTTTTAAACTTATTCCTACTGCTCTCACAATTTTTCCTATTCATGCAGCACTCCCAACAACTGGATAACGCCAGCATTTCTGAAACAGCTGTATAGTCCTTGCTTAAGGGGAGAGGAATAAAAAGAAAAGAAAAGAAAACTAGTAAATTTTCTTCCGTACGTCTCCCGTAAACATCTAAATGACTTCCTGCAGCAGAGCGGTCCGCTTCCACACAATCAATAGTGGTTTTGAGTCGCATGCGGCACTCTTTGCGAAGACTGGAAGAGTTCAGCAGAAGGTGGCCTCCCCTTCCCTTGTACGTAGCTTGGGTGACGCATCCAGAACTGCGCGCGCCCAAAAAGCAATAGGCAGCTTTCCCTCGCTCCTCTGACCCAGGATTTCAACTCCACTCTTATTCAGATGAATAAGGCGAGGCAGAGTACACCACTTTGGTTTTTTCGGAGAGCACGACGCCTGGATAAAGGCAGCCCTGCATCAGTCAACGACTGCGACGGAGGTTGCAGCAACGACACCTTGAGCTGGTGTCGGCCACTTATATTTGCACGCCTCTGCACAGGAAGCTAGCGTAAACCGTTTGCTAAGGGAGGGAAGGAATAATCCTGCTTTACTTGGTACGTTACATCCCCTATCCTAATTAAAGGGGAAGAACAAAGCATCCCACTAAGTTTATTAGCTCCTCCAGTGCACTCGCTCAGAAAAACAACGCGCAAAACCACCCGTTTGTGATCCCGCTTCCCCACGGGGAACCACCACGCTGCTTGCTGGGCTCTCTAAGCCTGGAGATGCTGGAGACGCTCATACAGCTGCAGCGGCCCTGAAGGTGAGTGCTGCGACTGCTGCCGTCAGGAACACACAGAAGGTGCCCGAGAAGTAAGACAACGTATTTGAAACGCACCCTGAAAGCGGGCGGAAGCTAAACTCCAACTCCCGCTGAAGCGGTAGGAGAACCACGCAGTGATTTGCTGGGAAAAGGAGACTTCTGTAGGCTTTTGCCACAGCGAAGCATCACTCAGAACGAGATGCTCTCCTGAATGCCAAGGTCTGTTTCAGCTCGGCGGCTGAGCAAAAATCCCTCCTCCACACCGATCCCTGACTTCCAGGCAGAGATGTGTCAAAAAGCAGCATAAAACAACACGGGTTTGTGCAGGAGAGGACCCTTGTTCATTATTTTATTATTATTTTAATGCAGAAGCAGTTGTCCCAATGCTTATTATTTGGCTGAATGAGCTGAAGCGAGGCTCCCCGGGCAGCTGCTGACATAATGAATGATTGTGTGCCCAAGCCGAGAATGTGAATGATGAAGAATTTTGAAAGGCTCTGGAATTTGCGAATAACAAAAGTAGCTACAGTCCCCAAAATCTCACCATTTGTTCTCGGCAACAAAGGAGGACTCAAAGGCCTTTGTTTAACAAAATGATTCAAAAACAGGATACGAAAGGAATTAAGGGTTATCTCTACTGGCACAATACAGCAAGCAAATTGTGTCCCTAAGTAGAAAGCGTTATGAATGTATTCTAGTGAACATATTGTTAACCGAATTACTACGGCTCTGTTTCTTTTATTCCTCTTCCAGTACTGTTACCATGTTTCCTGCGTCAGTAATTCTCAAGGTCTTAAGGCCTCTCCATCCAGAGCCTGTGAAACGGGAAGCAGCGCTCAGCGACTTCCAGGGAGCCGCGTCTGCTTATTCCAGGAAAGGATGCGGTCCTCCTACAGGGAAACGGAGAGCAGCCGGCTATATTCAAAGCCCTTTCCTCCCAGTTTTGATCAAGCACCACTTTTCTCCTAGTTTTTCCTCACTTCTTCTGCAGTATTAAAAATAACTACAATTGTGTTTCTTTAGATTAAAAAAAAAAAAAATCTAATTTCATTAAAAAAAAAATATTCAAAATGCTCTTATCGGTGTCTAGTAAGCGCCTAGTATCGCAGCGTGGGACAAGAGCTCCGCCGTGCAAGGCACGGTACAGGCACGGGAAAAAACGACTGCCGTGCCCCAAAGAGGCTGCGGTCCCCCTTCACGGGAGAGGGGCCTTCCCGTTTCGGGTCGCTCACCGCGGGATTACGTGCAACCTCGGCGAAAGACGAGCAAACCCGATGGAGATTCATGCCGTACTGACAACTGCTATCCAAACAAATATAAATTCAATTAAAAGACTCCGTTGCGTGAGCAATAAGCCAAGAAGCGTGCTAGATGGAGGAAGGGAAAGCCGGCTCATCCATGAAGGCTGTCAAGCATGAGAAATTAAGACACCGGGCGAAAACAATTCTGAGGCTAAACCAAAAACGGGTCATGACGAAGTCAGGGGGCCCTGGGATCAGGCCTTAGCTTGAAAAATACCTTTAAAGCGCATCTAAGCGTTTAGATATTCGTGATATCAAAGCACTTATTTCCGACTGCAATAGCCAAAGTCAATAGCGCCTGTGGTGCCTCTCCTGCAAATCGCTGTAATGCCGTAGCTGCACACAGCGCAGCAACACCGCTTGTGCTATCCTGGCTGCCTCCCGTCAACGGGAATTTGGCAATCCTTTCAGAGAAGCCAGGATTTCACCTTGGGACACAATTCAGACCTGGAGGAAAAAGCAACAGTTCCATCCGTTTCAACGGGAGCCTCATCAACGCATCCCGTCTCCTGGAGAAAACACTAATAAACTGCAATAAAACGGATAGACTGTAATAGAAACGCAGCAGGAACTTGTGGCAAAAGAGCATCTTTAGCTCCCCGTCTCCTTTAGCTCCCTGTGCGCCGAGCAAGCCCTGGCAGCAATGACACTGGGAAGAGGGATTACGGGCATCGCTTCGCAAGGACTTTGGGGTGCTTTTGCTGCTTTTTGGTTCTCTCTGCCTCCTGGTAAAGGGTAAATTGAATGCTGGCCCATAAAGGGCCTGGCTCTGCTCTCTGACGTACATCCACCTCTTCCCCTCGACTTCAACAGGAGAAATGCGGCCACAGCCTGGATTCAACCATGCCAAATCCAAACACTCAAAACCATCTACCTTCCCCCGACCCCAAATCTTAAGCCTGTCTTACGGATTTGGAGCTAGCTAAAGAAACCAACAAATAAATCACATTTTCCTGCTTTTTCTTTTTTTGCGCTTGCTATCCTTCTTACAAAATATGTCCACCAACATAAGGGTTTCAAATATTTTTTTTTTCCAAACAAAAGCTGAAATTATCACAAAATACAGTAATTCCAGCAGCTGTGACAGAATTTACAAGAATAATCCAGAGATTCATGGTAAAAATCACAACACGCAATAGCACCACTGAGAAGTTGCCTAGAGAACATACGATGAAGAAGCCCAGCATCAAATTGTCATACCCAAGATGAAACAAAGCCCCTACACAACCCTGCAGGTGTGGGGAGGCTGAAAAAGCATGTTTTCCAGTAGCGATGCCTCTGAAACATGGTTTCACGCCTGTTATTAATTCTGCCGCGTGGCACGTTTGCACCACGGCTTCTTCGGCCTCAGCTACGAATTCAAAAGACTGCGTCTCAGCCTGACGTTAAACTGGGGAAACACCACAGCCAGAGTTCATCCATCCTCCAGTTTCAAAGGAAAGCCTGCCGCTCTTTACATTTGCTCAGCATATTGTGCTCTGACGCACGGCAGTCTCGGTTTACTGTTTAGAAGAAAACTCTTAATTCCAGCCTGAGACCTATTATCCCTCCCTGTCAACCCCGCTTTATCCTTTTGCCTTCAGCGGGGGTAATTTATGGATAGAGGTATATGGCATGGCAGTAACTATATTCGAGCTGCTGATTTCCATTTCTCTTATACACTGAGCCTCTAAGACGACGTGTGGGTTCCCCAGAGACACTACTGGGGTTGCGCTATTGCAAAGCGCAAACTAACCTGCTCCTGCCACCACGTTCAGAGCTGAGGATCTCGCCTGCAGAGCCACGCGACAGGGGGGAATCGCAGGCGGCTCACTCCCTACGAGGCGCAAGGCAAGGGAAGGGGCAGATAGAGGACTGCAGCGAGACAACGCAAGCCCGCATCAGCTTGAGAAAAGCGAAACCAAGGCGCTCCTAAACCTTTTCCGGCATCGCCCTGCCCTTGTCCTGCCACGGTTCCAGAGCCGGATTTGGCCCCCGACTCTTTTTTCGGCCGCTTCTGATCTCGGCGGTCATTAACGTGCAACCAAGAGCCCTAGGCACCACGTGCCCGCTGGCGTGCCCCATAAATGACGTTTAATTGGCAAAAGACACCACGGGACATCACGGCCGACTCACAGCCGTCCCCGCTGACCGTGTCACTTTGGGTTTATACTCGCTAAAACACAGCTGCTGCTTCTCCCGTGCAAAAAAAAAAAAAAAAAAAAAAAAAAGTTACGAATTTACTTTGTCAGGGCTCCATAGGACGATGCTTACTTTTTCCTGAAGCTCCGGTTAATCTACATATGACACTGCACAAACACAGGGCCCACAGGGTGAGGGGGGTCAAAACAGATGCTTGTCACAGAGAAACACGCTAGCAGTTATGACTTTATTTCTCCAAGTTATCCGAAGATGATATTTTACCTTATGCACTAGGAGTCTATTAAATTTTGTGTTGCAAGTTAAGAAGTCTCTCAGTAGTCCTCAGGAGCACTAAAAAAGAGAAAATCCTCATCATTTCCCACCTCCCCCTCCTCCCCTTTCTCACTTCTTGGATTTTACAGCTGAACAGAAATCAGCCACAACATTCTCATACATCGGCGGGCCCTTCTCCTCGCAGAAAACCATGGGCTTTGCTGCACTTTCTAGCCCATATCAGAAGCCCTGCGGCCACTCACTCACCTTGGTCCTTTCCAAGACTATTCACAAAGCACCTCAAGACACGTTCCCTCTCCTCCTTTGTTATCTAAAGATTTTTTTTTCCACTCCTTCCATATTTGCTTTTCACTGGGAGATGCTCTCATCTCCCACTGAGCAGGGCAGGAATGATTTTGGGATCCTGTATCCTTCATCTCGGACCGCAACGCAAGCATCTTCCAAAGGGCGTTGTGAAGAAGGGAAGCTCTGTTGCGTCCTCCTACCATCCCAACTGCTATTATTGCAATATTCGTACTCCCAATTCTGCCATCCCTAGCGTAGCCATCTCCTAAATGGTACGCCGTCGCTGAAAACGGTGCAATGCTCTAAGCTGTGGTGGTGTCCTCCAAAGGCTGATATCGCATCTCTGAAGGAATTTAGTAAAGAATGAGGTCGGCTGAGCATAACCTAATCTCGGCGCCCTGTGACTGTGTCTCCTTTAAAACAGCTACTGCCTAAATGAGGAAGGAGGAATGATGTCCCCCCCGGGAGAAGCAGCATCTTTACCACGGCCCAATCACCATTTTATTGCATTGGCTACAGAACACGTTTGGAGGTTTGTACGAGCTCTGAAAAACGGCAACATTTGCTCAAGCATAAAACTTTCCCAGAAGTAATACTAAGCTAAATTAGCTATCATTTCTTCAAGCAGGCTGTTTTTCTTTTCTGCTGATGATTTTTATGCTCGTGGTGCACATTAAAGGTAGCCTCATCAGACAGGTATAGTGCATTAAAATGGAAATGTCAATATGGTGAAACAGGATGTGTCACATTAAACAACATCATAAAGAGTATTTATACTCCGGGAGGCAACGACCACAAGATGCGATGGAATAGCAACTTTAGCAGCACATTATTAAAAACTTCTACTGTAGCGAGTCAGATGTCATGGCAATGTGCGGCATAACACATATTATTGGCAACAGTAATGGTCATTTTTAAGAAGATTTACGTAACAGGTCAAGAAGATAAATTCTGGAAAGAGCTAATCTGGCTTTTTCCGGTGGTACTGGGAGGAAGACATCCACATCGCTGTTTCAGGAGTCGAGTCCTGCCATGGCATCTGGCTCTAGCAAACACAAATGCTGAATCACATAGAGCAAAGCTACAAGAAGGGATGACGCTCGTAAGAGGAGAAAAAAGTCCTTCTCTCTGCCTCTGCAGGGCGCACAAACTTCTGAGGCGTAGTGCAAGTACATAATCTGAAGCCTATAAAAAAAAAAAACCCCAGCGTGCCTCACTTTCTAGCCTGACGATCCTCCCAGAACATTTCAGAGCCGCCGTGACCGCCAATAACAGATTGCTAATAATAAACGTACGTTCAGTGGAGGTGCACGCCGCTCAAAACCGCAGGTCCGGCCTCAGGTCGTCTTCTTCCAACAGCCCTCGCGCGCCCGTCTCCGACCTCCGCCCGCAGCTCTGCTCATCCCACCGACCTCCGGCAGCTGTTGCCTCTTGCCTGCAGGTTCTTCTTCTTCTGCCCTGGCAGGAGGCTGGGTATCCTCGGAGGAGCGGCCTCCCTATGGGAGAGCTGGGAGGCGCAGACCACACCTGCCGAAACACGCTCTCCCACATAACGCCATGTGCCGAAGAAACCAGCTGCCCACACCCTGCCGCTCTGAGACAGCGGATAACCGGGTGGGAAGAGGGGAGCAGGAGCTCAGAGGGAGTTTCCCCCGTAATCACTGGAGCGCGGAGGGCAGAGCACCATGTCTGAACTACACCGCTGGGATGAATCCCGCTTTTCACACGGCTTTCGTTCAGTACTTTTCCCTAGCACCAAACAGGAGCCCCAAACCAGCCTAGCTGAAGTCTAACTGATCTTGAAAAATCAGACTGCAGGTAAAGAAAATTGCTTTTTGCCTTAGAATTTGAACCTGTCAGTCTCATACTGACGTTTAAATATTTCTTGTTTCTCAAGCTTTTAAGATTCTTATCGTAACAATGCCTGGGCTATGTACATGATGAATTTATATGTTCCCAACTTAAAAACGATCAAATCAACATTCCTCCACTTCTGCTCGTTGCCAATGCTCTTGCTAAGGCTACAAAGGGGGGAAAAAAAAAAAAAGCCAGGTCAAGTCTGAAACACAACAATTAAATAATTTTAAACTGTGAACCTCTCAAGTTGGTGCCTGGAAACTCCTGAATAGGTGGAGCGTCCCCCCAAGACCGTAGAGCAGCGCGAGGCTTTGAAAAACCCAAGCAGTGAACCTGCGGTCCACAGGTACGAAAACAGTTAAATCCTTCCACAGGGCTGATGTTTAAGCTCCTCTAAAGACGACACGCACATCAAAAAGAAAGTTTCGTCCTACTTTCTGTGGCCAAAACGTTGCCTCTCCATTTCCCACGTGCAGCTAGCTCTGCCCGGTGACAGCACCGTGCTCGCAAGCTCTCCTTTGCCAGCCCGACTCGCTCGTTTGGGCCATCCCAGTGATGCAAAAGCTGACCTCAGCTTGCATGTCGTGTCCGTGCCCCCCAAAAAGGTCTTCCTGCAGCCCACCGAGGTATTGCTCCACCTGCAGCCCCAACCCGTGAAGCGCTTCTAGACTATTTCTCTCTGGATGGGAAACTCTTTCTGCTTACGCCAGACATCAAAAAGCAGCGTTGCGTAACTCAGCTTTAGTCATTTGAGCTAAAAATTCAGGGAATTAGGATTTTGTTCAACACGCTCATCTAGCAGCTCCTTTTTAAATGCTGTTTATGAAATCCTGGCCCCAGCGAGGTCCACGTGAACGTGCCGTTCGACCTCAGTCTAGCCAGGCCTTCAAGACTGACAAGGTAATTAAACTCCTTAGATGGCTGACTTGCTCCCATAGCTCTTGAAGATGCGGCTCTACTGGGACTCCCTTTGCTATAACGTGATGGAGCAGCTTACCACCAAACTCCAGAATGGGCCTAGAGGCGTTTTACACGGCTGGTTTTCTCATTACACGCTTAGACACAGACACACGCGGCATTTAAAACCACCAGCCAGACACCGCATCCAAACTAGGCTTGAACACGCAAGTTTAGCCAAGACGAGAAATGCCATCATCTTGCAAATTTGTGAAGAGGGGAAGTGTCCAATGAATCTCCACCAACAGGAGGAGAAAAATTAAGGCGCATTTCCCAGGGGGCCCTGAAAAGAGGTGTGAGGAGGGATCCATACGGGAACTCTAGAGCCCACGGAGACGCGAGTCCAGGGCGAGGGCTGGTTCACTTATTTCACGAGCAACGCAAAACAAATCACATCCAGGCTACCAAGAAATCTCTCAGTCTTTTGATACCAGTAAAAGGAAGGAATAAAAATAAATAATTAAAAGAAAAAAAAAAATCCTGACCCAGCAGGTATAAGATTTAACTGGGAACTAAACTTCTGAGAAAACTTCCATGCAGACCACTCTGACTAAATGTCTTAAGAGGGGTGCTTTCAGGGCCCTGAGTACCATCAGCTAACCACAACACCACGAAGAACTTCTTAGGAAGCCAAGGTGGGCAAAAACTGATGTGCAAAAGACGGCAGCAGTTTTAAGTGGTTTATTAGCCCTTGGGGAAGCCTAGGCCAAGAGACTCTTTCCTTTGAGTCCTTTTCCCTCCTCAGTAATCTTCTTTCCTCATTGCTTACAGCTTAAAAAAAATGTTCTGATGACACCTCACAAGCGATATCAGGCCATCCAGAAATATGAATAAAACACTGAACTAAAACAGAACAAATAAGAAGAAAAAAAGTTACACACTCTGACAGCTACTGTACAACTGCAAATAGATAAGAATAAAGCCACCTTGCTCAATACCGGTCAAGACTTTAAAAAGTGACTAGTAATTGTCAGTGTTTCCATTCTGGGGAGCAAACAGGTTTTAACGGGGTCTGTCCTACAGAACAGTCCCCACCCGCTGTCTGAAAGTGAAGCGGCTCTGAAGCAGAGACATGCCAAAATTCAGGTGTCCACCTCCTTTCACAGTAAACCAGAAGGCAGTAATAAAAGCAGGGCTAACATACTCAAATCACTCACAGGAGGAGTGCACTTAAACCAAAGAGCTGTAATATTTCTTAATAGGAAAAACAATAAGACCAATTGAATTATTTACCCATCAAGGAGGTTAGCTTCAGCGCAAAACATCTGAAACTGCTGCCCTTTATTTTATGCTCGAGACCAACAAGAAACCCTTACCTACACAGCAAGCATCCTCGGAGAAATTGCTCCAGCACCATCCTGATGACGTATTGCGCACCAGTTTCGAAAACTACAGACTGAAAGCGAGGACTTACTGCACGAGCACAAGAGCAAGGAGGCAAAGCCAGCAGAGTGCCACGAAACCCCAGCAGCAAAAAATGAAGAGCCACCTCGGTGCCAGCCTCTCCTTGCGGTCAAGGATCAATCCATGCTAGAACAGACACCTGCTCTGCTTTCCAAAATCAGCGTGTAATTCAGCCTTCACCAGTACGGCCTTCTATCCATATTAAAGTCAAGGGCATTTTGCCACCTTATAATACATTTATACTCTCATTCAAGATTTCACAGCAATCAAATTGATGACACCAGACAGTTTGGAAGATAAACCACAAGTGCTACAAAAATTGCTCATCGAATATTTACGGAGGATTTAGAAACAGTTTGAGGCAGGAGGACAGTGTCCACAAGGAGGCAAGCAGCAGCGTGGAGAGAGCAACTCCAGCCTCTCAACAGGCCCAGTGACTCCTCCTTAAACTAATCGCGGTTGTCTCCGTATTGCTTTTTCTAGGGCAGTTTCGGAGCCCCTCCTCAAGAGCGGGGAGGACGCCTTCCAAAACTTCAAAGCTGCAAGACCTCGGAGATGCTATGGGGTTGACACTGGCCAGCAGTCTCATTTTACCGGGTTGACGCTGGCGCGCGGCCCATGGAGCCTCACACCTGGCTGACACGCTCCTGCATAAAGCTGGGCTTCGCTCCAGAGGCTGCTATCTTTACAACTGTTCCAAAGAAACGTATTTATTTAAGTCTCGGAAGGTTTCCCTTTGAAGAAACCTAACGGAGGGGCTGAAGGGGCCTGGAGGAGCTCCGCAAATAGCGTTGGGGGCGGTGGGGCTCGGGGCAGGGGGAAATAAGTGTTTGTGTGTTTAGGAGGGTTATGTTATCTCTTCTACGTCGCCCTACGTTTCCGACGTAGGAAAAGCTGTCCAGAAACGTTTGGGAACGAAAGCAAAAGCCTCGAGAAACGGAGAAGGGCTAGATTTTGCAGGCAAATCCCTAGGCTTTCGGACGGCATCCCAAAGCATGCTAGCGGGCAGCACTAGTCAGAAGACAAACTCCTTAATTCCTGAACTTGAGGTGTAACACGCTTGTTCGAATTATCCCAGCAGCCAGAGCGGGCTCGGAGGTTGAAGCGCGCTCTTGCACTGGTTTCCAAGCCCCTCTCAGCAGCTGCTATATAAAGCTCTTTTAATTGCCAAACATTAGGAAGGTAAGATTAACGGAGGTAGAAAACGACAGCCTTGCTCCGTACCACCTCTTACAGCTCGTAAAGTTTTGCAATAGGGCGTTTTTTTTTTGTTTGTTTTTTTGGGTAAACGCTCTACCATTACGGGCACGTTTTCAGAAGACCCGTCTCCCATTCAAGCACCCCAGCACCAGCCTGCTGGAAAACGAGGATGGTTTTAAAAAATAAAAATAAAAAATAAAAATAAATAAAAGGGGGACGGTTTTCCTCAGGAACCGGGACGGCTCTACGTGGCTTCCGCCCCTAGTCGTTTCAGGTTATCAATCAAAAGCGCCTAAGCGACTTAGTAACAAACCCAACAGCTTCCAGTCGTGGGCCGGCTCCCAAAGCTGTTAAACGTGATTTGCAAAAGTGCTGCAATGCCGTAAGCGCACAAATCCCACTGACTTGTAAAGTGCCTTAAGTGCTACCAGAAAGATTTTTTTTTAAAAGGTGTTTAGGCTCCTTTTTCCCAAGGAAATCAACAAGAATTTGGCACAGAGCTGTAAGAATATTCCCCAAAGGCAACACAGAATTAAACTTTCAAGCTATTTCATGGAGGCTTTTTCAGAGTTCATGTGTTACCAGTCCTCTTAGCTCCTATTGTTTAATGGAGAGAGGGGAGGGGGAGAGAGCGAGAGGGAAATAATAACGCAAAACAGAGCAAAAAAAAAAAAAAACCTACACATTTCCTCTAAATTTCTAGAAACATTTTTCCTGGCGGTACTGATTTTCAGAACGGCACCGAAAATAACGTGGCAGCAGAAAATGAAGACAAATTGCTGTTAAGTTTAGAAAGCTCATTAAGATACGCAGTAACAATATCTAAATTTATAATTTTTGCTAACATCCTCACTTGCACGTTCCAGCGCTTCCTCACTCGCGCTCATTAACACAGAAACCCAACCCACAGTGGCCGGATCCCACCGAAACACCCTCTTTTCATAAGCCCTAATGGAGGAACGAAACATTCATTTCAAAAGTGTTTTCTACTTTAAGATAATAGTCTAAGGGGAAAAATAGAGAGAGAGAGAGAGAGAGAGATACATGCACATACACATATACAGAGAGATATATATATCTATCTCACACCTATGCAAGATTTCTGAATACTGTTAACACACAGGGTTTTAAACGGGGCAAGGCGCCTGAAATAGCTTGGATGATTTAAATACCCGACTGTGCAACAGAATCTATATGGTAGGTCTGGCCTTTCCGAAAAGGCCTGGAAATCAGTGTATGACACCTCGCGAGTTTTCTGGGTGTTTTTTTTTTTTTTTTTTTAAATCAAAACTGGCTAACAGCTATTTGCAGTTAGACATTAATTCTTCAGTAACTATGAACTACCTTCTGGAAACTTGGCTCGTGTGCTGCTGATTTAAAAAAAAAAAAAAAAAAAAAAAAAGCAGCTCTGTGTCCTTGAAATTGCGGCAGTAAATACAGTGGCTTGGCTCGTCTCTCAAATCGGAGCGCGAGATGCATTCCTGGATAAACGCTTGCCCCGGGGGATACATAGGGAGACAAGGTCAGAGGTCCAAGCAGGCACAGCCGGCGCCGACTAAGCGCGGGGCAGCTCGGGAACGGCCAGGATTGCATCTGGCCTCCTGAAAAACCACACAGCCCTGGATGGCTGCCGCTACAAAACGCGGCATGCAACCGCCCGAACGTCACAGAAACGCCCCAAACCGAGGCACCTGAATGGCCCGACTGCTCCAGCGCTTGCGCGCCCCAAAGCCGGAGGAGCTTCCCCTCTACCCAGCGCTCGTTCTGTTCTTCCACCACCGGCAAGCATCTCCAGTGAGAAAAGCAGGTTATGGGCTTGGCAACTTGGTTCAATAAAGCACTGGCCTGTTGCAAATGGAAAGCGGCCTTTTGCAGGAAACGGGCATGCCCGCCGGGTTTTTAAGAAAACCCGTTCTAACGTTTTCAAGAGGAGCGATGGTTTTAGCGACAGCGTGTAATAGTTTATCGAGCTGGTTGTAAAACCTATTTCTGCCGAAAACAGGAACTTATAAGGTTTCCCATAAATACTCCGGAAAAAAAAAAGAAAAAAGAAAAAAACCCACGCTATTTCTGGGAAAACTGAAATGTATTTTATAATGCCAACCTTTCTCATTAAATAATTCACACAAAAAGCCTATTTTTTGACAAAACACAACTTTAAAAAAAAAAAAAAACTTAGGGCAAAACATGCCTTCAGCAAAGGTAAAGGCAGTAAAGCTGTTTTTTCATTTTACTTGAGATTGAACAACCTTTTTTTTTAAGACTAAGTTGAGATTCACAGTTCAAAAGTATTGCCTTTAAAATGCACCGGTACAGTAGTCTCAGGTGAAGGCCCCTGTACCAATTTGTCCAGAATACTGGTTTTGATTCTAAATTCACTATGTATGTTTTCAAATACACCTACACAGAGTAATTTTAAGTGTTTGTGTTCTGCATCAGCGAGGCCACAGCTCACACGAGGATCATTTTTGGGAGACAGGAAGCGAGCAGGAAGAAAGTTCATCTTGCTCAGTATTCACTGCTTGAGGATGATCTCCAGTAGCAGAGACAAACAAACACAACATGTTGCTCTTTGCTCTCAGATCTTGCTTTTGTTGCTTTGTGCGTTCGCATATCTTTAGCGTTATTTTTTTTCCCTGGATCAGAGCAGTCTATTTCTCCCCATTTCTTTTTTTCTCCCCATTTCTTTTTTCCTCTAAGCAATTTTTGAAGGAAGCAATTTTTCCAAGCAGCTGCTCAAAGGCTGGCCAAAATTCGCAGGCTATGGCTCCTCTCTTGCTCTACGACTAGTTCTTCGAGTTACCCACACTGT
This sequence comes from Struthio camelus, assembly GCF_040807025.1. Classification (NCBI taxonomy): domain Eukaryota; kingdom Metazoa; phylum Chordata; class Aves; order Struthioniformes; family Struthionidae; genus Struthio; species Struthio camelus. The sequence goes on from NC_090945.1 coordinate 1,735,125, forward strand.
ATCCCATTACATTCACGCGCCGGGTATTTAAACGCAAGAAGGAGGAGGGGGCTGAGTTAGTCCTTCCGAGTTAGTCCGTTTGGCATGCAGGGGATGAAGAAATAACTTTCCGGCCCGGTATGCCAAAAACGCACGTGGAAATCCACTTGATACCTACACAAGGTCAGCTTGGAGGCGGCACCCCCCCTTGACCATCCGGAAAGGCAGATGTTGGACTCAGAGGTTGATTACACACCTGAGGCTCTGCAGTCAGTGGCGACAGCACGCTTGCAACCCAAGCCGCAGTTTGCTGCGTTGGGATGGAAGACGTCATAGAAAATAAGGCTGGAAAACCAGTATGAGGTCTTCTAGGCTTCCCCTCACCCCTTCCTGAAATCCTTTAGTCCTCCTCCCACCTCTTCCTATGAGTCACCTGCATCTAAGCGCTTCCTCACATATATTTGCCTAAGCTCTTTTTGAAAGCCGTCGATAGCGGGCATTTTGGAAACTCTTTAAGCAAACTCTTCCGTTACAGCCTCGTACTTACTCTCCCCTCTTCAACGTCTCTCTCTTGTTCCCCTCAAAACGTTAGTGGGGGTGCAAGACGCCAAGGTAGGTCCTCCTTGCCACGGAGGACTTCTATTTCTGCGCAAAGTCACAGCAGACACTAAAGCCAGCCCGCGCTCGCGGCCACGCCAGCCAAGGAGGAAAGCATGCAACTCGGCAACATTCATCTTTCCCAAACAAAGAAATCTGATCAACCCTTAGTAATTTCCTTAGGATAGATTACGGCAGAAGCCTAGAGCAAAATTAACTGAATGTTCTGTCAAAGCCATTAGGCCTGGACTGAACTCAAAGAAAATTATGTTCACTGATGTCTTCATATTTACTTTAAAATGCAGTCATTTTGACAGACTCCTGAGGTAGAAGATCTCATTTTATGAAGGTCTTAAGGGACAAGAGGAACAGAAATATAACATGCTGCAGTCTCAGTCAGCAAAATGATCACAAAATTACTTTACAACTGACTTTCAAAACTACAAATCCAGTTATTCCGAGTAATTTCAGTCCTTCAAAAAGATACACAGTGCTCGAGGTTGACCAAAGCGTAACAAACTTGGTAGGTGTAATCGGGACCATTTCCCTTCCTTGTAAAATAATGTTTGTGCCCACAGTCACCCTCATCTCCTTCAATTCGCAAGGTCCTCCAGGAGCACAGCCTGCCTACCAGACGACAGAGCAAGGATAGCAAGGATTTAGTTTGCAGTCAAGCCACAAACATCACCCAGCTCCAGCGCAGGTCAAAGCAAAACCCAGGAACCGGAGAACGCGAGGAAGCAAGAAACAACCCTTTTCCTTCTATTGGTACCGAAAGCAAACACATTCACCGTGTACCACCAGCTCCAGGTCTCCTCCGCTCCCAGACAGCTGCCTCAGATCCCGCTTTATAATTTCTATCCAGAACAAACGAGACATCGAAGTTCCCGAAACTTTCAATCCTCTGCCCCTCACGGACGAGGCCCTGTGCAATGCCAGTCCTGCTAAAAAAAAAAAAAATAATAATAAATGATGCTAGCATGGATGTGCTGGGGAACTACGTATATCTATGAAAGGGCAGGAAACGCCACGGAGGAGAAGTAGGAGTTTTTGCCCCTTTTTTAAAATAGATTTTGCCTATTCCCATTTGAAATGTCACACAAAAAAAAAAAAAAAAAGGGAAAAAAAAGGCACTTGAGGACTTCCGCAGTGTCAATCAGAGCAAAACCAGCCGGCTTCCAAGTGTGGTTATATGTTAAATCCCCAGCAAGGGCCGTCTTCCTTGCATCCTTTGAGGTCCACCTACGTTTCTCCTTCCACAGCTGCCTCCTCCTTTTGGAGCAAACCCTCCAGCGTTACGACGTGGGGATACACCCCGGGACGCTCGGCGGGACCAGGGGAGGGATAAGGCGATATCAACGACCCGCAGAGAGATACGGCCCGTTCTTCAGCCTCCTCCGGCTTTGCCGCCTGCGGGAAGCGGATCGGCACTAGCGCAAAGGCTGGAGACCTTGCGGAGGGCGGTGGTCAACCGACGACACCAACGATCACGATCTGATCCAAAGCCTCTGGGAACTTGGGTTGGGGGAAAGGAAATCCACCCGGTCTTGCAAGGTCGGCACTAAAAGCGAGGGTCGGCGATGCAGCAGTATCTGCGCGCTCTGTCCGGAGCAATGCAAGCACACAAACGTTTTTGCTATTAATGCTGAAGCCGCCTTTAAGCCCCATTAAAATCACCGGGGCCTCGGACCCGGAGCGGAGGAAGGTGGCGTATGACACGTGCTGATTACGAGAAAGAGGAATCCGGTCAAGCTGGTAGATACGGCGTTTCAACTAGGTCGAAAGCTCCGAAAAAAGCTGCTTCGCCTTGCTGAAAGGAGCAAAGAGGACGGGACCAAACGGAGCAGCTAGAAACAACATAAGAAAACAAAACCCCCTCCCCACCTCATAACCAAAAAAAAAGGCTGACGCACATTTAGTAGATATCGGATTTATGAATAAATAAATATTGAGCCTAACAGGACCGAAATCATACCCTAGAGCAAAAAAAAAACTCACCCAAAAAAAGGAAACCAAATGCCCAAGTTGCGGTCAGGACAGACGATATTGGCTTTGTCATAATGAAGACTGACTTTTCGCCAATAAGCGCTGATTTTGGCATTCTGTCTCTCGCCTAGAAGCAGCCACTTATAATTTCGGGATTAACGTTACAGCATGTCAAGTTGCCCAGAAGGCGAAGCTGCCTCAAGCGGGATCCCCGGCAGCAGGAACCGAGCACCAAACCCAACCCAACCCAACCGTCGATTTGCAACGCCGATTTCCAGCAAGCGTCGAATCCCATCGAGTCTACCCGTACGGTGGCAGATGGGGGGCGGGGGGGGAAGGAGTGGGGGCCCAGAGAGCGCAAACGATGGGAAAGTTGGGGGTTATTGCTGGGGAAGAACCGGGCAGAGAGCGCCGCGCCGGCTTGGGTCGTGCCCAACTTTTGCAACGCAACGCGCGTTCCTGGCGCTGAACCCAAGCATGCCAGCAGGGAGGGCTGGACCCGCCGAGCGAATTGCAAACGTAGGGCAGGGATAATAGTCCCTGCAAGCCGCTGGGGAGCCCAGAGGAGTTTTTTTGGTTTTTTTTTTTTCCCCCTCCTCCCTCCCCTTTTTGCACTGAGCACAGGCACGAAAGCGTCGCGTAAAGGCCTGCTTTTCACAAACGCAAAGCCCCGCCGAGGATGCCGCTCTTTTTCCCCAGCTTTCCGCAGCAAACCGGTTCTCCAAGCACCCCGCTCTGATGAGCGTCAAACGCCGCTGGCGAACGCATCGAGGCCGGAGCCCCGGAGCGGGCGATCTTGGCCGGCTGCTCCCTCGCCTTTGAACCCAACACCGGTTGCATTGCCTCGGGCTGGGAGCTGAGCTTACCAGCGAGGCTACCAGGGCAGCAAAAGCATGAAAAGCTGCTAAATCATGAAATCTTCCATCCTTGGGAAGAGTCGCACCAAGGTAACTCCTCTCGGAGCTAAAGGCTCCTTGCCCGCAGCCCCACCAGACTTGCTGGATTTGCATCCGCCCATAAAACAGATCCCGGGGCTGCAAAGCACTATACGGCATACACCGAAAGCTGAGCTCACGCGTGGGTCTCGCTCAAGGGCCGAAGCGGTAAGCGTGCTTTCGCTTTTCTCTCTTCTATAGTGGGTCTCGCTTTACCCAGAATAAAATAGGGAGAGGGGAGGCAGGGAGGGAGGGCAGCCTCGCGGTGCCGAACGTAACCCAAGCAACCCAGCTCTGATATGAAATAAATAAGTTTTATATATGTTATATATATTTTATATATATATAAAATATTTTTTTTTCTTTAAAAAGAGTCCAGCTCTCTGCAGTGGCTCACAGCGCTGCTTGCTCTGCAGCCCAGCAGCTCGCGCCCCGGCTCCTGCAAGCCGACCGGTTTGCTCCTCAGGGCAAAAGCAACTGCAGCTTCTGCTCTACAGAAATCCCCGGGACTCAGCTTTTAAGGACGAATTTCTCCCGCGCGCGGGCTGCTTAGCCAAATAAACGTCAGGTGAGCGCGCATCTATTTGCGCACTGAGGACCTAAATGCACGTTTTCCACCGGAGCCGGGAACGGCTCAGGAAGGGCCAGCGGGTCCACGTGCAGCGAGCGAGCTCGGTAAACACAAATCGTCACCCCGTGTCTCAGAGTCAGCCTCCCTGATTGCAGCTGGCACCGTCACCCGGTGCTGCCTTGTAATCGTGTCGCTGCCATTCGATGCTGCAAAGATCCTCCAGCATGTAATTAAGTCCAGAGAAGTATTGCAGGCAGCAGTGGGATGAAACCGATACCGCGCTATGTAAAGTCTAGCATGTAGGTTATACAGTTGGTGCGTGCGCATATATCTACAAAAATAATCTTCATTCCTTTGCACACCCTTGCCTCTGAACATGTTATTAATAGCAGCAGAGCTTAGAGCACCGCACACATAGGAACCCTGTTGAGGTAACGTTTTGCATGTTTATGCTCAACGGATATTTGCGATCAACTCTGCGGGACGTTTCTTTCGCCTGTCAAGCAAATATTATTGAATGCAAATAACCCTCTTTTTGCAGGTGGCCCGCAGCTTTGGCAGTCCGTTAAAAGATCAGCGGCGAATTCATCTGGAGAGCAGGGTGGGAAGGACGAGTTTCAGTAACTTAACAAGTGCTCTGATGTAGCCCGGCGCTTCTTTTGAAGCCTTCCTCGCTTCTAGGGAGTTTGCTCGCAGAGGAAGACGAGGATGACCAGAGATTGAACCTTGGGCCCCTTGCAATCAGTTGTAAAAACCCCAGCTACTTCTGCGAGGTCAGGATTTCACCTGAAGCCTCGTCAGCAAAACCCTACTTTCCGTTGCGAATGGGATCCCGGACGCAAACAAAACGCCTTCCGCGTACGCGTTTTTCCTAAGAACTGCCCAAAAATTGCGCTCACGGTGTTGGAAAGTTACCTACCGAAACTCACTTTACCCACCACGCTATTAATTACACTGCAAAGACGACAGCCACGGTCCTTATTGCCGCTTACCTCAAAAGCGGAGTAGTTGACTCAACGTTTATGCTCCTGATTAAAAAAAAAAAACATATATATCTATATCCATCTATCTATCTATCTATATATATATATAAAGTCTGAAGTCAGCTGCAACGCCAGCCCTCATCCCACACCTCATGTCTAGAGCTGCAGGTCAGCATCGTAAAAGGGGTTATAAAAACCTACTCGGATGCGGACAGAAAGGCACGGGGCCGGACACCGGACCGCTCTCCCCGGCTCTGCCTCCAGCGCTTGCTGGTGTTCGCACCCGTGGGAAAGGCACAGAAGCACGCGTCTCCGCCGGGACGGGCGAGCCCCTTGGGGATCCACTCCTGTTACCGAAGCCATCCCCAAACCGGCGCTCCCGTAGACTCCCCGCTAGCCGAAACCAAGCTCTCCGCTGGTTTTACTGCGGACGGACGGTATGTGTTTATTCATTTACACCCGTCTTATTTGTTATCTGCATCCGCTGTTTACCGGAAGTCAAACGCACTGGGCTGCATTTTCCTCCTGCTCAAAAGCCAATGGCAGCATGTTTAAACAGTCTCTTATCCTTTGAGCCGAGCACGGCTCAAACACTACACTGGTAAATTTACTCTTCATTTCCCCTAAAAGGCAAAATAAAGTTTGAAAGTGTTGAGGACGAGGTTGGCCTTTAACTTGCTGCTCTTCCTCTGCACTGCACTAGATTTGACCACCAGAAGATGACTAACACGGCAACAAAAAGGCGGGGGGGGGGGGGGAAATCTACACGTTTTCTGTGCGTTTAAATTGACGTAAGGCCAGTCCTGACTTGCTACCACGCTGACAGCTTCTCAGGGATCCAACGTTTGAAGGTCACAAATCAACCCCTAAAAGATCAGGCAACCGACTGACAAAACATGGGAGGCCCAAAGGCAACAGCTTTTGGTGCCATCATCTTCAACTGCGTAATTTCAAGCTCTTCCGTACGGCTGTGAGCTACAGCAACTTACATGCTCAGATTCTCTTGCCAATCATGCGAATCCAAGGGTTTGCGGGAAAATAGCGCCTACTGGAAGACACGCAACAGAAGTGACAATCAGTTGAACACGAGGCAATTTGCATCTGGCTCAAGAGCCTAACGCGAAATCTTTACTTCCTAACTCGCAGTTTCCTTCATTCACGCTCTATCCCAGAGCAGCATATATGCACATTACAGAGCTAAAGAGTAACAAAAGACTCCCTCGGTATTTCCAGCTGCTCCCTTCTTACTGTGGATCTGCAAAATACCTGCTGTAACGCCATCCTGATTCCAGTTCGGAGTCTGAGAATTTGCATTGTACAAATAAATAATAAAAGATAAACCGGCACAGGAGAAAGAGGAATTTATGGCCTGTCTCTGCATGAAAGGAAGCAAATTAAAAAAAAAACCACAAAGGATGCCTTTAAGAATAAAAGGATTCTTGCTGATAGAGAGGAGGTCTGCTGGCTGTCAGACAGAGCGAGCTAAGTCGTTCTTTGATTTGTATCATTGCTGCTTGCACCGAGGTACTTAGAGCACTGGATAGGTTTTATGTAAGCCTTGAAATAAATCCTAAATAAACACACAGAGTGCAATAAATCTCCATCTACAGCCTGTTAGCGTTAGCAGAGCTTGGGTCAGATGGCCAGTTCTCAGGTACGTGGCACCACGCAAAGGCAAAGACAACGTCCTTCCCCTGCTTCCTACTCCTGCAAATAGCCACGTTAAGGCAGAGGATTAAATAAATGAGTTCCGTAACGTAATTCAAAAATGGCGTTTTTAAAAAAGAACAAGGCTTGCTTATTGGCCACACAGAGCAGAACCGCACCACAGTAATAACCGTGATTCGAGGCCAGTTGAAACCTTGCAGAAATCTGAGGGAAAGTCACCTTCTGCTCTTTGTGGATTCGAATTCAAGCCCACTGAAGCGGTCCTGCTGTTTGGAAACGAGATATTCTCTCAGCAAACTTGAAAACCAGCCTAACGGGATCCTGGAGGTGCCCATCCCTGCGCGTGCACCACACGCAGCACCAGGTCAGAGACGAACGTGGGGACAGCTGGGCTAAAAATCACAGATAGCCAAGCGCTAGCTTTGGCAACGTAAGAGATGAGCAGCTCTGGTGAGCGATAACGAATAGCCACAATAGCTGTCTTAAACCACCCCAGCCGTTTGCTAAGCCACCGTGAATCAGATGCCCAGCATCACCAAAGACGGGTGGGGACACCTACGACGAAACTCCTGCATTCGGCACACTGTATTTCGCTTTCTAATTATACAGGCACCAGGCACGCAAGCACGGCTGAACGGGCTCCTCCTCAACAGCAAAAAGGAGCGGCAGCGGGTGAACTGAACCGAAACGACCGATTCCTAGCGCAGGAGAACAACACAACGCGCCGAAATCCCCAAGTTAAAGACCAGCAACCGCTGGGGCGGGCTGCCTCCGGGCCGAACCGCATCCGCGCAAAACCTCCTCCGCTATCGCTCGCCTCCGATGCTAGGTAGCCTTTTCTCTACCGCAGGCACTTCTGCTACCACAGAACAAAAGCTGCGGTGATTAGCCTTCTCCAAACCAGCTCGAAGTGGCCATGAACGAAGCAGCCTTGCCCGCCTGTGCAACAGCTCGGCTGCCCCGCTCATCATTCACGCCGTCCCAGCGTCACCGCAGTACCGGGCTCCTTACCGGGCCCTGACTGCCTTTATTTTGGGAGCTGAACAGCCTTTGCAGGAGCATCTGCAGCCGGGAAGGGCACGGCAGCGCCATGGCCAAGGGGGACATCCCTACGCTACCCAGACAGAGCTGCTGGACCTCCCCCCCACCCCGGCAAAAACACAGGGTGCAAGGCTGAAGGCGGAGTGACTGTCCCTCAGCTTGAACGCCCAAGAAAAATGCCGCGATTTCCCACTATCCCCTTCCCCCCCCACCCCGCCAGTAGGGCCCTAGAAGAGAGCAACCTCAACAGGGAGCAGAGGGAGACGTGCGAGCGGTTACCACGTCCAGCAGCGATAGCTACGCTACGCTGATGGGTTCCCCCTCAAAGACCCCCGCGGACCTGCCAGAGCTCCTCCGAACAGACGCGTGCAGGAGGGCTTGCAGCTGGAGTGGGGCGGACGGATGGCGGCATCCGGACGACACCGCAGCTCGCCTTCCCGCGCTCTCATCTCGCTCGCCTCGAGCTCCAGTGTCGTTTCCCCGCCACTTGAAGGTTGCTCCCGTTCATGCAGGCTCTGCAGTAAAGCTTGCGATACAACATGAGAGCCTCGATTCCTTACAGCAATCGCATCACTGACGTCATCTTTAACACGCTTAAAGCGTTAGCTTGCATCCCAACACGGTACCAGAGTTACGGGCAGTCCACCTGCAAGGGAAAGCGGTCCTGAGCCCGTTGTTTAAGTAATTTATGGCCAACTCCATGAAATAAAAACGGCCCTCAGAGTAAACAATGTGAGCAGATTTCACATTAGCTGGCTTGAAACGGGGTGAAAAAAAGACATGGTTGCTATCCACGCGAGCTGTAAAACACTTGCGCTCAGGGGGCTGGAGAACCGGGTGGAAGGGGGTTATCTTTCCACTCATTTCGCACCCATTTCATCAGACCAGTTTTGTATGCGTTTCATACACGCTAACGGTCCAGCGTTTTGTGCCAGCTCTGCTCCAAGATCTTAACAGGTAATTTAGCAAGCGCACGGAAATGAATGAATCGCACAGCAGAGCTTTTTCCTCCCTGCAGGTGTGAAGAGATGGAAAATCTAAGTATTTTTTAGTGAATGGACATACGAAAGCACTGAATTAGTATCCTTCTCTCACAGGCTCTTCTCAGGGAAGACGGGGAACCCCGAACGACGATTTTTGAGGATTTCCAGGAAAGCCATTCAGATCTCAGAGAAGCACGATGCCAGCTGCAGGCACAGGACCCAGCTGCAGATGCAGCCTCCTCCTCCTCCTCCTCTGCGCTTGCCTTCAGGGATTTCCTCAACTGTCGTCAAAAACGCGAGTGGCAAACGAGCTGTCCTAGCAACTACATTTCTGGCAAGAACTCAGAAGGGCCAATCCTCTTGGTATTTGCACCCGCGATGGGAACCAAAGAGCTGCCGGACTCCATCAGACCCAAGCCCACCGCAGGTCCGCGTGATGTCCCCAGGAACAGGTGCTTCGATGAAGATGCCTTGGATCGAGAGCAACCCAACGTTAACCAGTCCTACCACCATTTTCCTTTGGCTCCTATCACGACCGTCTGGGCAAAGGAGGCCGAAATATTCCTAATGAGTTAGCAGAGATGAGCGCTACACAGAAGATGTTTTCCTTTGCTGTGCCTGGCAGGTGTTCCATGGGAAAGATACAGAAATACTGAATGTACTTTAATGGCAATAGGAAGCATCTCAAGAGGACTGGCACAGGAAAGCTGCCAAGCTTCTCTGTTAAGAGATTTCATCTTCTTTCTTTCTGTCTATTTTAAGACAATTTCAGTGACCTTACTTACCAGAGAGTATGCTGCATTTCAATTAATTTTTACAGCATTATAATTAATATTTTGGTGTCTGCTGGAAAGCATGCTGAGCTGCGTAAAACCCACATGTGCGGCAAAAGGACAAGTGCTATTATCGAGACGGAAGGAGGAAGACGAGAGACCTCGACTGTCCCATCCAGGGCAGAGAGAGGTGCCCCATTTGCAAGACTGCTCTGGTCAGAGTCAAAATACCAAGACTTGGAAAAAGGTCCATGTTTGTTCCCCACTAAGTCACCCGGGACCGGTAAGGTGGCAATACTATTAGTTAGACGGTCTGCCCTGCGACCGCACTTCTGTGGCAACCTCTGTGGTTGTCCAGGGTCTGCAGAGGCGATATGCTTTTTACAGCTGAAATTCGTGATAAAACAAAAAGTTTTTATTTAAAAAGAAAAAAAACCACACCTCTGAACAACGCAACAGCAAGTAACTTCTGCTTCAGGAAATTCTGGCAACGTTACACCTCCCGAGCACAGCAGCGAACGTTCGTTTTAATCATCTAAAGCTTCGCAGCCGATTATGGCTCTACCCGTTGGATGCTGTGCAGGTAAAGCGCCACCAGCTCGCTAGAGACTTCTGCAAACAACTCACCCCCGGTCTGTAACGGGCCCTAAATCAGGGGGAAAACGAGGGGAGGCCGCACAGCGGAGAAGGGCGAGGGAACCCTTCACCGGGCAGCAGAGCGCGGTCTCTCCCACGAAAGGCAGGCGGTGGTTCAGCTCAGTTTCGTGCCAGGTTTGCAAAGCCCACGGCCCTACGGGGAAGGCGGGCATCCGAAAGAGCGCGTCCTGGACTTCGTGCGACCAGGGTTGGGGCCCGGTCCTCAGTCACACTAGAAATACCACAGACGCACTGGAGATCTAGAGGTCAGAAGCTCAATTGGCACAAACACGCGAAGGCCCGCCGCGGTTTGATGGGACTGCCCTGCTGCGCTGTGGCTGAAGAGCTGCACGCCCAGAGCTGCTAAAGAAATAGGGGCTGAGCGCTTAGAAAGGCCACACAGCACCTAATCGGCAAGGGGAAAAGAAAGCCCTTGCTTCCTCTTAACTATTGATGTTCCAGAAAATCGTAAGAGTTTAAGGTTGCTTTTTTTTTTTTTGCACTGTGCCATAGTTTTTTTTAAAAAAAAAAAAAAACACCCAACAACAAGACCCTGACAGCACATCTGAAATTGGAATTTCTCTTCCAGAACAGCCTTAAAGGCATCATTAAAAAACAAAGCTACACATCTACTCTTTGAAATGAGATAACCACATATTCCCATAAAGGGGAAAAAAAAAAAAAAAAGAAAGAAAAGCACTGCAAGTCACTTACGTTCATGGCAAACTTATTTGATGCTGTTGACTCTGGGCTTTAATCACTTCCAACAGCAACCAAGAGCCACTTCCAGGAGAATCCACATCTCAGTTTTAGAGCTCTCCTTCCTTATGCCGTTTACACCGCTACTTGACATAGGAAGAAGAAACAAAACATTTCGAGCGCTACCTTTCCGAAGCGGCTCGCCAGCGAGCCGCCACGCAGAGCGAGCAAGCCTCGAAAACGCCTCCTGCAGGGGAAGTCGCGGATTAGGGACGAGCCCCAGAAACCCTCATGCAACCAAATTCAAGCAACGATCCCCAAAGATGGGGAAGCAGAGCGGGGAAGACCCACCGCGCGCAGACGTGATTCCCGGCGAGCACCTTAAACGTGCCCTCGGTTACTCTGATCCAAAACTGCACTTTCCCTACTGCCAAACTGCACAATTCTGATGGGTTCACAGCACTTCGAAACGCTTGCCACCACAAGGATAGCTCGTGAGGGGTTCGTAACCCCTCGCCGCCGGCTGATTAGCACCTATATTTGGTGCAGGCAGGGTACAACCAGTCCAAAAACTGGGTGTATGTGGTGAGAGATGAAGGAAAAGGAGGTGATAAACAAGGTGTCTCCATAAGCGGGGGAGAACCACCGGTCCTGTCTTGGTTGTGAGGGTGCCGCTCTCCCGAGCTGGAGCAGGACCATGAGCTGGAGCACTCGGAAAGGTCCAAGGAGCAGCGACGCTCACCAGGAGCTCGGGCTGTACCTTCTCCCTCCCTCCGAGATCAGTCAGATGGGCTGCTGAAGGAAAAACTAGCTTGCATCTCCAAGAGCAAAAGGCAACAGCAAGAGAGAAGAGCCTCCAAGCAGTCATCACCGCACCGCTTCCTTAAAAGCCAACTTAAAAATACAGAGGGGAAAAAAAAGAGAAAGAAGGGCAATGCTGGCCCCAGGATGGTAGCATTGATCCTGCCGTGGTGGGGTGGGAGGGGGCAAGGTCGATTCTTCATATTTTCATCTCTCCTCACGTGAAACGATCTAGGCCGCCGCTTTCTCCTGGTTCAGTGACCTTTCGGGAGTAACGGAGAAGTAACGGCCCTGAAGGCTCTTCCGCAGTACTACAACTCCCATCGAAAACCCCTGCTTTACAATTCACTAAACAACGTGTTTACCCGCATGCTGACTACATATGTTGTACCGAGATGTCACAGCAGATTACTCGCTAATTACAGCTGGAAAACCCCAAGTAATTACCGCAGACTCTTTTCCCTCCTTCAGAAGAGGTTAGAGGCAGACATTTCCATGACAAATAATCATGCCTAGCTGTGGCGGCTGCAAGCAAAAAAGGTCTCCTCGTATTTGGAGACGTGTCATTAAGTAATCGATTTTTTTTTTTTTTTTTAAAAACACGCTAGAAACCTGTGGACGTACCAGAAACGTGTATGTTGAGAAGAAGAAAAAAAAACCAAACCAAAACAAAAATAGACTTACTGTTAAGGAGCAAGTCCATTCAGGCCAAGGAAATAAAATAAATAAATAAGTAAATAAATAAAATCGTTTGCTAACGTTTTATCTGATCTTTCAGGCTGATAAAAAACTTCTGCTGCCGAATGAAGAAAATCATATTACTAGAGCTGATATCCATCAGAATACTTTGAGCTGCTTTTAACTGCATTTAAATCGATAACCCCGCCACCGTGGTTAGTTTTATTGAATTGCACATTGAAATGATATTATTTCAATTACGCTATGATCACAGCATTACGCTCTGCTCTGAGCCGTACTCATTCAGCTGGGAGGTGCGACGTAGCAGCGCTTCGTTTGACAGACCAGACGCACCACAGCTTTTAACGGCTGTTTTTTCTCCTTATTTAAGGGCAAGGATTGTGGGGAATAACCGTTTCGAAAAGGGAGGGTCCAAACTGCAACAAATAGGGCAAAGAACAGAATTAGCTTTTTTTCCCCCCCCCCCTCCTCCCCAAGCTATGAAAAACAGCTTCGCTGGCAATCAGCGGCGCACTCTGCCCATCCACTGTGCAAAGTCCGTCAATTCAAGACGCTGCTGCACATTTGCACGCTGCCGACAGCTAGACCTTAATTTTTAACTGACACGCTCACCCTCTAGGATCTGCGCAGACTTAATGAATGCCTACGGGGAAGGACACCAAACCAAGCCAAGACCACCTCCACCACCGGCGAGGTGGTGCAGATACCTAACGAGGTGAGGGGGACAGCCCCCCACCACGTACACCCTGGCCTTGCACACACGGGCGTAGCGTCACCATACAGCCGTTCCCTAACTTCCCCTGAAGCGGGGCTCCAAACCCTCCCAACGTCACACGCTGCAGTGAGGTCTTCTCGCGAAACGCCATTCGCGTCCGCGCACGCTGTTGCGGCCTAGCCAAGAAACTATTACCACTTCACAGCCTTCAAACCAAGAGCATCAGTGTGTGGCAATTAGATATATTAAGTTCTGTTAGGCCAACAAAACTTGCGATTTAACTCACAGAACGCATAGCAATAATTTGTACGTAATTTTTCCATCAGCAATTAATCCACTAGACTTCACGCGCTGATCACGATACTTGCAGGTTTCGCTTTCCCAGGAAAACATTAGAGACACGCAGGAAAGCGCCAAGTTACAACGCTACCTATAATTTCATTCTACTTGCTGCCAAGCTGAGCTTGGGTCTTTTGCTATGCGTACAAATGCTAATTACAGCTCAACACTAATGCTAATCCTGACATCTGCTAATTAAAAGATCACATCTTCTGCAGAGTCAGCAGTGCTATTCAAATGAAAACATTAATCAGTTTAAAATTAAAAAAAAAAATCAATCAACAAAGCAGAAATTTTAGTCCTTGGTTCAATTAATATCAAAGTGCAAACCGGGAGTACTCAAGAGCAAGCGTCAGTATCTGCACGTTCTCTCAGACCGTCTGATCCTTTCACTAAAGAGGGAATTTTTCAGCACCGATTTCTCTGTTCTCAATGACTGTCCACTTTCCCTCTTATTCCGAACACTCCTCCTTTAATCCTCATCTCACTCTAATCACAGGACCTTTGAAATCCAAGCAGAGCCCTAACTGACGTCTCGGGATATAACCGACAGCTCACCGCAGCAGGCACACTGATCAACACGTGCAAACGCAAACAGCCAAGATGTCCCACTTCGTTTAAGCTTTAGAGCAGAGCCCTCCCCTTACGCCCGCGCCTCCAGGCTCAGACCCTCACGGGCAATTGCACACTCATTTACGTTCTTCACCATCAGCCCTTGGGGAGGATACTCCAGAATCGCTCCCCGTTTAATCACCCACGTTGGGCAGGGAGGAAAGAGCAAAAGAAGCATATTAAGAATTATTAAGAATATTAAGAATTATTATTAAATAATAAGCCTCTATTGCAAAGCAAATCCAGCGCGAAAACCCACCGCTAACTTCCGAGTGCGGGTGCCTCTGCTCTGTCTTCTCCCTTGTTATTTTGACCACCAGTGGAAAAAATCCTGCTCAAGACAGAGGGGTCTGCCACGAAAGCAGGCTGTCCTCTGCCAGATGACTTCGGGGCACTGACGCTCTGGGTTAACTTTCTTCCACGGTAGGCGTGAATTTGGACGAGGAGCCTGCACTGCTCCATCCCAGAGGGATGGGTTTGCACTGCCGGATGAAGGAGGAGGTGGAGGTGTTGCAATAGCTACGTCTTGACCCATCCGTAGCTCCGAGGGGCACAAAGTCCTTGCATAAGCTAAGCAGGCAAGGAGCACTGCCGGTATCCCTCCCAGCACGGATGTGGAACTGCCCCTGGACACCGGGGACAGGGGTTACGCTTAAAGGGTCGTCTTCTTCCAGCCGGCTTACTCCAATTTCCATGGAGGCAAGAAGGAACCGGTAGTAACTGGAAATTTTGACTGCAGAGAACATGGAAGGCCTACCAAGGACCACAACTTGCTATGGAGCCTCCTTTAAGGAAACAGGAATAACCACATCCTACTTGCTATATGCCAGAAGGGCATCTATTGGCAGCACGCGAGACGTGGAAAGCTGCCTCAAACAACAACCAAAATCCCAGGAAACAAATTGACTTGTCCTAGCGGAGCGATTCCCCCACAGCCTCCCGAAAGAAAGAAACAAACGCCAGCAAAATAGCAAAAGTCCATCAACTACAGCAAACGCAAAGCCAGCGTTGGGCCAGTATCAAAACAAGGCTCTCGGCTCATTTCGCGTGCTACCGTTCAAAATTTGTGCGAAATATTTTGCATTTACTCTTTTGCTGCAGCATAACAGAGAGACCCATTTGCGTTTGCCATACCTGTTAATATTTTTATTTAATAAGGAAACTACAAATCACGTTTACTGCCTTTTTAACAATGCTAATACGAAAACGCTCTTTTCCTGTGAGGTGCCAAGGTTTCTTTCCTTCATGTTCTCAGCTATAGCCCTGGACGTTGTTTTAATGCAATTGTCATCTTACTTGCACTTTAAAATTTCCACTCCCGGGAAGTCTTACCCTGTAATAGATCTATGGCTAATAATACATTGTGGCCAGTTATAAATGAGTCATGTTGATAAAAGGTCTAACAAAGTTACCAGTATCATTCCGTAATGCACAAGCAATGTTACCAACTCTGATTTAAATAGAATAGGCAATTCAATCAAGGAAGAAATGTGACAGAGCCTTCCTACTGCACAGGAATCTTAAATCATTAATGAAGCTAAGAATTTAATGTATGCAAATTAAATTATATATGCATATTTCAGCGGACTAAAAGTTTATGTGCATACTTTACCCAGGAATCTGTCTTGTGATACGATTAGAAAGAAGCGGCGACAATTTAGATTTTTTATTACTTTGGACTGTAAAGCCCTCATATAATTTATGTTCGCTTAAAAAGGTACAAAAATCCATCGATTAAAGCCAGGCTTCGGAAGGTATAAATAGCCTGCAGCCCTGTTGAAGGTGCGGGAAGCGCTGCCGAAGAGCATCATCCGAGGAGCAGGTCTCACCAGCCTTCAACCACGGGGAAGGTTTCCCCAGTCCCGGCGTAAAGCAGGCCCAGCACAAACATCTCCCCCAAAATAAGTGCCAAAACTGTGTCGCGTCCTGATATACCACCCCGACGCTTCCTCCCGTTAAGCCCTTCGCCGGGAGGGTCTCGCGCTGTTAAACCGATACAGACCACGCTTCCGTTGCCACGTGCAAAGCATCTGCTCAGTGCGTCCGCCCAAGCGCTTTTGTCGAATTAAAACCTTGCCCGTTGGCACCTCTTCCCTTTATCGTTTCTCTCCAGGCAATCACCAAACCACACAGGATCTAATGACCCAATTAAAACGTTTCCGAATGCTGACGGCATTTACAACGCCGGCTTTCAACCCAACTAATGGCGAATGAAGGTTAACAACTAGTAATTATCATCCTCCTTTTAATATCTTTTTTTTTTTTTTTTTTTAAAAAAGGGAGTGGAAAAAATGGAAAATAAACTGCTGCAAGGAAAGAATAAACAGCTGCTACTCCTGAACAGCGCTGAGCACACCACTAACACCGTTCTCAACGCTACGGAAGCTAGAGAGACCAGATTTAAAAAAATTCAAGGTGTTCTGATAGTAGGAACCTTGGAGACGGCACACAGCCAGCATTTCAGCTTAATAAATAAATAAATAAATAAAAAGATACCTGTAGAAAAAGCTAGCAGAGCATTACCTTTTGAAGAGACCATTGGGTAGCGCGAAACCATCCCCTTACGTCCCGGGACCGCAGAGCCCGGCCAATTCTTGTGAAGGAACAAGGACAGCCAGCAAACATGTTTCGCGTTCCTGCTGAAGCCTGACACCTTTCTGTGGTTTTTTTGTTTGTTTGTCTGTTTTGGGTTTTTTTTTTTTTTCGCACCAACAGCCAAGGAACATTTCCGGCGCCGATCAACCTTACGGAAGACGGATGTGGCAAACGCCACCCCATCTAACGCGCGAGACACCTCTTTGACCACCGTTCATCCAAGCAAGCATCGTTCACGCGCAGGTAAAACTCCTCAGCCGCCTAAGTCAAGGGCTACGGTTTCGGGGTAACGTAGAGTAACTTAACTGCAATCTCAGGAACTTCCTCCAGATCTTTTCCACGCCCGGCTTAGAATTAGTGCTGCCTATAGACCATCCTGCTATTGCTCCCCGCTCGCCTATGTATGCCTAGCGGTCCCCACGCCCCAATTTTTCTAATGGAACTGCAAATTAACACGCTCTCCAAAAAAAAAAAAAAGGCAAAAAATAAACCTTAAAAAGATTAACACTACAGAAGTCAGCACAGCTCTAGGAACAGTCGGCGCTAACAGCTGCTGCAAAACTAGAGGGAACACAAGCCCACACGAAAATAGCATCTCAGATCCGGGCAATGAGTAACAGGCTCGCGAAGCCACATTCGGAGAGGGACGTCGGCGCTCGGACCGAACCGTTCACCCGTGTCCTTCAGCAGGAAACGCTGCTCTGCGCGGGCCGCTCGCGCCCTGCTCGGCCTCGGTCTGCTCCTTCCTACAGAGGCAGGCGCTGAGGCTGGACGGGCTGGGACCCTCCACGCGCAACCGGCTCCGACCGGAGAAGGCACTTCCTTCACCAGAAACCCCAAGGAGAATATTTTAAAACACCTGAACCGGAACTGCTCATTTTCAGCAAAGGTAGCTGCTTTTTTTTTTTTTTTTGGGAACATTATTTTTTTTTTGGGGGGGGGGGGGGGGCTGTTTGAGGCAATGAGTCATACCACGTCCTTTATCGGCTCTAACCCCGCGTAGCTTGCCTTCGATTTTTTAATTTGATCTGACAATTATGACCGTAAAGCACAAATTGAATTTTTAAACCACCCCCCGAAGTAAATACTCAGCAACATCTGCTTTGTTTTCATTGCGCGTTTAAAACTTACTCAGAGCAAGAGCAGTTGTGAACATCCCCCCCCCCCCCCGCACCATCAGCCGAGATTCTGCATTCAAATCCTTCTATCTGCTCTCCTTTTATTCAGGAAAAAAGCTAAAATAGGCAAGCTTTTTCTCCCCCCCCCCACCTCCGCGTTACTCCTAATGTAAAAACGGCGTAAGTCCTCCAACGCGGACGCAAACCACGGCGCCCCACCAAGCACGGCTTGCACCGCGCAGGTCTGCACGCGCCAAGCACAAGGAGGCCCCTGCGCTCGCTTTGCCCGCGGTCTGCCGCAGGCACCGCATGCGCGCTCCTACAAACCACAGGTCTCCAGCCGATCCCCAAACCAAGGGCTGTCCAAGGATTCAGTCAAAAAAAAAAAAAAAAAAAAAAAAATTAAACCCAACAGCGCGGAGAAGAACCTGGTACCAAATGATTAGGAAGCGGGTGAGTGAGTTTAGCACTACATATCCACAATTCATATATATATATATATATGTATGTATATATATCTCCTCGCATGCACCAAGAGGACACAGCTCATTCGGGAAACAGCCCTGAAGAGACCAGAAGACGCGGGGGCCCCCGCTGCTCTTTGCTCCCACATCCCGTCCCTTCGCCTCTGCCTCGCCCGCGGCCGCGGCTCCGCCGCCCGTCTTGTGCTAGCGCGGAGAAGAGGAAGAAACAGAAGAGAGACGAGGCGGGAGCTGCGAGGTCTGCGCTGTGGTCCAGGGAGTAAGCCGTGCCGTTTTAACCAGTTCTCCCCGGCTTGCGCCATCCGGCTGTACAAGAACCGGCTGCAAACCAGCCGCGAGTCCAAGACACAGCCCAGCGACAAACCAAACGCAGACCTTGGGACCAGAGGTCTGCTGCAGCCACAGAAACAGATGGCAAAACTAAAGGTCTGGGCCGGTAAGGGGGGAGAACGGGGAGAGCGGCCGTGAACCTGCACGCCACCGAGACGTCCGCCGAGCTGCAGCTCTCGCTCAAGTGACCATCCAAGAAAGCAGAGCGGGGGGGGGGGGGGGAATATTTTGGAGTTTTATGAAGAAAAAGTCCAGTAGGATTTGTAGGCACCATAAGGCACGCAGATTTAAAGTTTCAGACTTTGAAAGAGGGGAAAAAAAAAAAAAGGAGGGCAAAGATAGTATTCCTCAGGCTGGCAGATGCCCACACATCGCCCGGCATCAGGGGCGGACGTAGCCTTCGGGAAACAACCACGGGGTACCAAAGCACGGGATGGGAGTCCCACCCTCAACGCGCAGAGCTGCACAGGGGCTTCACGGCTCACGAAAAAGCAAGCGAGCCGTTGTCAGCCGTCCAAGTTGCACCACACTCGTATACAGCTTTGCAATATTTTGAGGTGCGTGCCTTACACCCATTCGACTCCTGCCCCTCAGTCTTTTAGCAAGCAAGAGCTGCTTCTGGGTACGCAAAGACCACAGGCCGTGTCAGTTTGTCCCGATACGCTTTGACATTTTGCAGCTATTTGCCGGGATCAGCTTTGCTGCGTTAGGTAGCAGCTTATCACGCAGATGCAAATTTAAATTGGAAACGCTCTGCGAGCCAAAGGGAGTCATTTCCTGGGGGGGGATTCACTTCCACTAAATTAAGGTTATCTGCAATGCAAATGTCTATCTGCATTTGCCACCTCAGGCTCCCTTTACAGTCAGTGGAGAGAAAAAAGCGTTTCAGGGTGCAACTCATTTTAACCGCCCGCATGAGAAGTGCCTCAGAAGCGCCTGCCTCTTCCCATGAACTGGGGGGCCAAGTTAGATGACAGCTCTCAGACAGACGTCTCTGGCCAGACGAACCAAGCCGACCTCATCCCTCTGCTCTGAAAAAAACAAACCAAAAAAAAAAAAAAAACACACCACCAAACCAAACCACTAACCCCACAGCAGAAATGAGGTGCAGAATAAAATTATAAAAATGCCAATTAGCTAAACGAACGAGCCAGAGCAACGCCTGCTTCCTGCATGTCAGATTTCAGCCTGGCAATAAAAGCTTTTTAATGAGTACATTAACTGTTTCAGGTTTAGTAGCCAGCAGCCTCCAGCAGTGACCGGCCAAGCACCCAACGCGGCCCCGCCACCACGGCACGGTCACGCTCCGCGTGGGGAGGAGCGACTCAAGGACTGTCCGCACGCCAGGAAAGCGGACAAGACAGCTCGCCAGGAAGCTCCTCAATACATTCAGGCAAGTTGGTTCAGTAATTTCAGGGAGAAGGGGGGAAAAAAAAAAAAGATAAACTTGCGAGAAGGCTGTACTCATCCAAAAGCAACCAGCAGAAGCTCCAGCAAGCCAGAGGCAAGGTTAGACGCAGAAGGAACCCGAGCGCTCGCCAACACAAACAACAAAGTAGCAGCACCCAATATCATCCACCCCAAGTAAAAAAAAAATAATAATAATCATCAACTTAACAACAATACCAATTTCTCATCTTTGTTCCTGGACTACCCAGCCGATAACAGCCGTTATTTCTGCATCGGCAACAATTTCCAGGATGTTTCAGCAGCTGACGGGCATCATGATTTTGCTGAAGTCATGGTGCACGCATGCCTTTCTGCTGTTCACGTGTCAATACTGCTGGCACCTGCAGGCGAAGGCCCTGTTAATCTTAAGTAATAACTCATGAGCTTCACCTCCCGTCCGCAGAGAGTCGGTACGAGATGAAGAGCTCAAATCCAAGGCCGCTTTGGCATTTTTTCCTGCAGCCCTTCTAACGCTGGAATTTGAGTGAAACCTTGCTGCCTGGCGTTACTACGGTATTATTACATGCATTAGGTAGACGAAAACCTGTTGCTCAGCAATCCCCGCACCAAATTCACCTCCTTAGCTAAAGCCTACATTCTCGAAAAGCGTCTGATGGTGCATTCGACCTCGCCGTGCCTCTCAAGCAGCCGCCCCAGCTGGTGAAAGCCTGGGCCTCTCCGCTTTTAGCTTCTTCTCACAGCAAACACAGATTTACTTTTGGAGGCCAGGAAAGCGACCCGGCATTAGGCTTTCTAAAGGAAACTTCAGTTTCCCCACATCGTTTAGCAGTGCCGCGAGTCACCACTAAATTACTTCTCGTACGTACCCTCGTCCAGCTCTACACCGAACGAAGCAGAGGTCTGCAAGACTCTTCAAGCACATTTACTCCAGCACTTCCGAGACAAACAGTGCGAAAACTCTCGTTCAGATCTCAATTAATGGCTATTTTCAATTAGATACCCAAACTCTATACCCAAAAGACTGTACCAGCAACAACCGGCCTGAACCAACACAGCATTTTTTAAGGAAAACAAACACGGACAACCCACACAAGCAAACCTCTGCTGGTCTCCGTCTAAGCGGGCAAACTAAGGACCTTCCCATATCACTTGGAAGGTCTCAGAGAAATGGCCAAAGTCCGGTTTATAAGGTAAAGGCAGCTTCTCCTCAGTTCAAAAGAGGAAACTGACTCTTCTTTATATGCTTACCTGACAAGAGCAGGATAAAGAGCAGGAAAAAAAAAGAAAAAAAATTAAAAAGCAACATGGAAAATTGTGAAAACTGTATTTCATTGGCCCGATACCCTAAAACGCTAATAGGGTAAGAAACCACATGCAAGGAGGGGAGAGGGAGAGAAAAGGCAAAAGGGAAGACAGAAAACGCCCCTTCCCTTCATCTTTCTCCATCAGCACCTGCCGAGAACTTGCTGCGATGATGCAATATCGCCGCCTACTCTGGCCACAACGCAGGTATCGCAAGGCGCCACGAGGGGCTGAAGCTGTGGCTCCCAGCACATCCTCCCAGATGTGGGAGCACCGCGCCAGCTGTTTACACCTCCGTAGCAAAGCCACTGATCTAAGGCAAACAAAGCGGCGCTCCCGACTGCTATCACTGTGGTCGTCCAGCCCACGCTGGCGACCGACGTCCTCTTCCTCAAGAGGACTCTCGGTCAGAGTTCAGAAACGCATCACCACCAACTTAGCTCGCTGGCCACAACCTACGAGGTTAATTAGGCCAATTTGGTTCTACAGAAAAATCAGACGGCAAGTAGACTTCAGTCTGCTGCATTTTCCCTCCTCATCTCATCGACTGACTTCTAATTCAAACGGAGCATACCGACACCGTTACTTTTTCTGGTGGGCTGTGCTTTAGCGTGCAAGTATGTCTCCTATGCAGGATCTCACTTTTTTTTTTTTTTTTTGCTTTGTTTCGCTTTTTTTTTTTTTTTTTAAAAAAAAGGCTGGATCGTCACCAAGTTTCCACGCCGGTACCTACCCAGAGGAAGAGACTGGCGTCCAGCTGTAGAGCTATGAAAGAGCCCCTTAAAACGCGCGCAATGACCTTCTCCTGTGAACTACATGCACGCCAACTGCCTTTGGTCGGTACGAGATGAAGAGCTCAAATCCAAGGCCGCTTTGGCAATTTTTTCCTGCAGCCCTTCTAACGCTGGAATTTGAGTGAAACCTTGCTGCCTGTCTTTGCTGGCGTCTTACCCTGACCCACGGAAGCACCAGCTTTGCTTTTTACCCCTGGAAGGCCAAATCACTTCATCACCATCTAACCTGATGGAAAGCGGGCTGCTGCACGACGCAGGGGAGCACCGGGGGCAGGCGGGGACTGATCAAAACGCAGCAGGGGCGCTCCGGGACTCCTTGCATTCAAAAAGCAAACTTTCTCTATATATTTAAAACAAACAAACGAAGAAAAAACAAAAAATGCACACACAGAGACTTTCAGGCATTGGCCCTCTTTCTTCTCGGGGGGGGGAGGGAAAAGAGGCGCACGTTCATGTGTCAATAGCTGAAAATCTGGTGCGGGCTGCACAGTCGATGAAATCTCGTGATAGAGGGTTGGACGTGCACGCGCTCGATACGCCCCAACAACACGCCAGCACGGAGGTCCTGCTCCCGCAGCGTGCAAAGCTTGGCCCAAACACAACTCCAGCGCAGAACCGGACCCCGACTCTGCACAAACCAACATCAAATACAAACATCTGCCGCGACATATTGGCGGGACAGCTTCCTACACACACATCCTCTTCTCATCCCTAGGTACTTGTGCCATCTTCTCCCTCCTATCTCATTGCAGCTCCCTACCCACGACAAAAAGCCCAACCCCAAAAAACACGTTGCACAGCTATCGCACCGTCATCTATTATTCAAGAAAGGTCTCATCGAATAAATGTCTGTTCAGAGGCTCTAAACAAATTTCATTTCTGAACACCACTGTCTGCAGCCCGGCGGGCCATTTCACCAAGATAAGATCGCACATTTAATCAAACGCTTCAAAAAAGAAATACACACTGAGTTTGCTTAATAACGTCAAATAATAAAAGTGCAGCATTGGCAGCATACTAATTTTTAGTGTTCTTTCTTCTTTGAGGGTTGTCTCAATAGTCAAGGTCAACTGCACATGGGATTTCTTCTAATTAGGGCTTCTGGTAAAGGCTGGACCTGCGTACTCTCACCACTTAGCCACGGTTTTGCCTAAAATAAAGACAACTCTCTTCCATTTTAAATTAAATCACTGCAGTATCCCACCCAAGTGGAGCAGAGAGAACCACGCAACTCTGCTAATTCAACAGAGAACATACAGGAAAGACAACAAAATCCACGTCTTTTGTGGTCAACAAGGAACCACCCACATACATGTCTATGCTACTAAAAAAAAAAAAAAAAAAAAAAGGTGATTTACAGAAAGAAAGATCATGATTATCTACTCGCTGTTTGGCTACAGCTCCTATTGAAGCAAAGCCGAGAGCTATTTGAGTTAGGATTAGGCATGGACCTGGCACCCCTAGGTCAGCATAAGCTTTGCCACTTATTTTATTGCCGTAGGAAGAGGAGGAACCAGCTCAAGACACTGTACCGCCTACATTACAACAGACCAGATTTCCATTATATTCATCAGTAATTTCTTGATTATTTTGTCTACTGAATGTCTAACTTTTTTATTATTATTTTTTGCTTTAAAGTTGCCAGGCTCTATCGCAGAGACTAGTGCCGAGATAGGCTTTGGCCCAAGCAAGCTTGGGCCCTCGGTGGCCCACAGCTCTCCTTCCCATGGACAGGGAGGACTAAACAACAGCTCAAACACAGATGACCTCAAACCCAGGGGAGTTTTGCGCCCAGCCAACCCCCGCGCCTCCCCCACGTCCCTCACTCTCCTTTCCCTTACAGCCCGGCCCAGGGCTACGCGGGAAGAGCGAGTGATTGAGCGCTAGCACGCTGGAGAAGACAACCCACCACCCGCTCTTCCCAAAGCTGGAGGGAGACAGCAAGGTCATGCCTAGATATATTCCCTCCCGACATTTCTCCCTGCACAGGTACAATTCTCCTGTTGCACTTCCTTTCCAAAATCAGCGCTATGCAGAGAAGGGTCCCCCACTCCTGCGGTGGAAACGCATGACGTAAGACTTTTTTGAAAGACTTCTTCCGGGTGGCGACCTACTTAGCAAGATCCATATAGTGCTTTACAATTGTAATTGGCAGTCACTCGTCAAAAGGGCACAAGCTATCGCTCCATGCACTGCGGCCGCTGTGTTTCAAATACCCATCAGAATGAATTTTGCAGAGACTCGCACCGTATTGGTGTTACGCCTACTAAAGCGGCGCTTGCGAAAAATAAATAAAAAATAAAAAAAGGAGAGTGAGCAAGGGGGGGGGGGGGGGAAGACTCCACACACCTGCATCTATTACAGATAATCCAAACTGACATTTTCTTGAAGAAGTCAGTGCTATGGGATTTGAAAGCGCAGTAGTCGCATCATAATTTCCCTTGGAAGGAAGCGGCACAGGTACGCCACGCTTCCAGCTGATTACGGGCCCTGATTGCAACATCCGAAACCTGAAGGAGTAACAGTCTGGCTCACACGCACCACCCTAACAAGGCCGAGCTGCGGTACAACGTCCCGTTGAGCGACCGGCGGCACGTGGGAAGCGGCGACGGGTCTTCTTCGGACGGCCCCAGGGCATGACTGCGGACCACTTGTGCATGCCTCCACGTAGCCCTGCTGTATAAAGCGATTCAGGGCAACGTCCAACAACACTTTCGTTACTAAAAAGAGAGAAGAAGAAAAAGAAAAAAAATGCCAAAAAAAAGAAAACCTACACGCGGAACAGATGCAAAAGGACATCCAGATTAAAGCGGCAAATAAGGATTTATATTACGCGGATGATGTTTCGGGACACAAAACCTTTAGCAGGAGAAGAAAAACAAAACCAAAAAAAAAAAACAAACCCCAAAACCACCCCACACGCTGAAGCGAGCGACACGAATTCACACCACGCTGCAACGGCGACGCGGCGGTCAGTAACACACACACACTAGCACCAAACCAGCAGGAAGGGAAAGGAAGGAGCGAAGGCGACCTTCGCAACCCTCCTCAACTCTACCCAACGGTGACATCTATTCATTGAGATGGGCCCTTTTTTCGGCCCCCCCTCCCCAAGCAGTCTTTGGAAAGGCTTTAAGAGACGGAAGAAGGAGGAAGGTTGGAGAAAGACACAACATCTTCCCCATCCCACCCCAAGAAAGCTATTGCAAAGCTCCTGGCAGGGGTGAGCTGTCCAGGGAAGGCGTTTTGGTGTTCAGGGTGACCCACCCAGGCAGAACATCAAGACCTGGGCTCTGGGCCCTCCCCTGCTCTCCCAGGCCGAGGTTGAAACGCCGGGTTTGCACGCCCGCCCCGAAGAGCGGCGCGCACCGGGCTTGCACACAGCCGTGCGAGCCCATCGGGCGCAACGGGCTGAGGGGGGGGGCCTCCCGCTTCAGGGGCATCCGAAGCGAACAAACACACCAAAAAAAAAGAAAAAAAATCCCACCCCAAGTGCACCCGCCACGCACGGCCCCGTGGTGCAGCCCTCCCCGCTTTACACCCAGCTGTAAAGCTCACGTTGCTGCATTCTGCGCGAAGCAAAGGGGCACGTAAAAGTACGCAATTACGTATTCATGCTATTTCCAGATATATCTATCTGTATCTACTCTAAGCTAAGAGAAACGCAGCTTACAGGTTGCTCAGCCTCTCGGTCGGGCTTTGCCACTTAGGCTCAACTCTCTGCTGCGGCAGCGACGCCGCTGAAAGCTTGGCCAGAGCATTTATCGGGGGCACGCAGCGATCCCTCGCCCGAGGGGAGATTTTACCATCATCGGGAAAGCCGTGCACATGACCTCCGCATAAGGCCTGTGCATAAGGCATGGTGTTGGTTTTTTTTTTTTTTTTGGTCCATCACTGTTATCTACATCTCCAAGACTTGAAAAAAAAAAAAAGCAGCAGGACATCAAGGAGGAGAGAAATCCGTTCTCATCAACAGCACTTAAAACAAGAACTACACGCACGCTCCACGTCTGTACCCAATATGGTAGTCATATATAAAAGTTATATATAATATATATATATATGTGTATATATACACATATATGTGTGTGTATATATATATAAAAAAACTAATATATAAAACTAATGCATATATTATATAACTATTGTAATAGTTTATATCGATAAACCAGTATTTATATACATAAGCTATTGTAATATATGAAAGCCCTAAGACGTTGCATTAGTCAGAAAGTTGCTATCCCCCCAGTTTCACCCAGTATCCTCACGCCCGTAACTAGATCCTTGCAGAGTGGGAAAGGCTAAAAGTGCCAATAGAGAAGGGACTTATTGCAAAAAACTCGTACGCGTTGCGCGTGACGACTGTTGCAAGTGAGCTGCTTGTCACGGGTTCATTCCACTTAGAGCTTTTCCAAAGGTGTCGGGTTTAGACCCAAACTCTCCTCGCTGTCCAACAACACCGAAACCTTTACGCAGGACGTTACAGAGCAGCGATTCACGATTACGTTTTTAAGCACCGCTCACGCCAAAAGCTCGTTTTAACTTGACATGATGGTAAGGAAACACTGCCACTTTGCATTTATGACGTTTCACCCCAAGTTTTGGAAATGCAGAGTTCCCCTGCAAAGTTTAAAACCAGCCACTTGGCTCCTCACCCCGTATAACTCAATGCACCCGCCAGGAAATCTGTAAAACTATTCCAATTAATAGCAGCAAAGGTATGAACCCATCTATTCAAAATGTAATTAAAAAAAAAAAAACCAAAAACCCACCGCGCAGAGGTTCCCTGTCAGGTATCTGCTGCAATGGATCACAGCTCTGCTACGCTGCAGCAGCAGGTTGGAGCATTAGCATCTATAACCATTAAAATACTTCCTACCTGTTTACTCACATGCTGATTACAGTGCTTATTTGGGGGGGGGGGGGAAGCGTGAGGCCATATGTTGATAAGATGCTTGGTAAAAGTTTATCACTATGAGGCATTTCAGTGAAATGCATAATTTGATATCATCTAATTTTGACAGCTTCCAAACACCTCTCTGCTTCCTTTGGAACGATACCCGTTTCACAGCTCTTGAAACTGAAAGATCTCAAGTCTGAGATGAAAATGTCTCAGTTCTGTTGAGTCTGTGTGCACAAAGAGATTTTAGAAGCATGCACGGACTTCAAGGTTTTGTTTGTGGTTCCCCCCCTCCCCGCCCCCCGACGTACGCAGCTTCGTCCAGTCTGAAATATCACCTCTGGCAAAGATCTTACAACACCATTAGTAGGAATGCGATGCGTGAGAACGTTTTCGAAAAAGATACCGCACCCAGGGTTATCGAGCATCAGCCCCTGTCAGTCGGGATTGGGGAAGACTCATTTCTCCCTCTTTACAAGTCATTAGTTGCATTTGAGGGGGGGGGGGGAGGGAAAGGGACAAACAAAAACCATGCACGGAACCACTCGCTCACCAACCAAGACCTGCAGAGGAGATAAATTGCGATGGGTTTCAACAGCACAACAATACGCCCCGCCGACCGCAGGTTGGGACAGGGTGCCCTTTCCGTCCCAAGGCTCTGCCATGACGTACCTCGAAACGCCCCGCTTAGTGCAGATTCCTCCTCTCTCCTCCCCGGCACGTGAAGCACCTCCCATCGCAGCCCAGGGACGCGCTCCATCCACCACAGTGGGAACCTGATCACAGCTACAGCGACCCCTCCCTGGCACAAGAGCATGCCCGAAGCAGCATAAATTGGGGATTAAAAAAGTATTTTAAATTGGAAAGTGTTTTCGCTCTCATTTTTCTGCGGGGGAAAACAGAGGTTTCAGATAGGCTAGGGAAAAAAAATCCCATGTCAAGCACTGCTTAATAAGTTAAAAAAAAAAAAAAAGAAATAGTGGTCCAGAACAAAATTAAGTTTTTATTGCCTGAAAGGCAATTTTCCTTCCTGCAGCTACAAACGCTTGGTGCAACGACTGATAAGCGCCTCTGACTTGCAGCCAAAAATCAGAAGGCTCTTTGAAAAGACCGCTGAAGAAAAACCCATAGCATACACACTGGGCCCATTCCTTCACCAAATTCGCCGGCTATCTCAGTTCAGCCACTTCCATCCCCAAAGCACCTTCTGCAGCAATCAGTCTCTACCCCACTTCATTACTCCGCAGAGGAGCGCCCCTGCGCTTCCCCAGGAACGGGGACTACGTGTAGCCTGAAGTTGCCATTTCCGCAGCCCTCTACAGGAACTGCATCCCAGGGGCACGTGTTCGTTAGGGAAGACGACAACGGAAATCGAGGCGTCTTCGGACCAGCCACCTTTAAAAGGATGCACGCGCGGACCCAGGCCACGCACGCGTTTCAGACCCTGCAGCGCAGGCATTTCCTAGTCAGTAGTGACAAGGAAGCATTGCACCGCAGACTGGGAGGCTAAAAGCAGGCGATGGGATAACGTCCTAGATAGGCTCGCATCACCGATTATGAGTAGGAGGTGGTTTCCCTGTCACTGAAGTAGCCAAGAATTAGAAGCGGATGCTTAAGAAGCAAGCTCCTCCTCTTGTACTTCAGCAGCCTTGCGTCGAGACGCTCCTACTGCCTTAGGACAACGAGGATGCTATCAGAGAGTGCTGGAGGCTCTCAGCAACTACAAGAACTAGAAAATACGTACACGCATGCCAAACAGGGATTAAGGAGCCGGAGTGCAGATGCTGGCAGAGCCCCACGAAGGTAGCCACGACTCCAGGAGGTGACACGGTCATAGGACAGCATGCCACATTGCTTTTCCTGGGACAGTTTCAGTTTGTTAAGCACCCTGGGCAAAATGAACTGTTAGAAGCAGCGCGTTTCCTAGCTCTCCATACTGCCGACGTCTGAAAGCACTTCCTACAGGTATAGCGCAGACTGCAGGACAAGTATATGCGCAACATTTGGGGCCATGCTGCGTTTCTGGTATTCACGCTCTAGCTGTTGGACACCTGCTGAAGGAGAAAGGGACCTCCAGTAAAGTCTCTTGAGAGCTTCAGCGCTCCTCAGGAATAACCCACCACGATACACTGCCCATCGTCACAAGTGGCAGGGCAAAACTTCTTTACTTTGCCGGGCTGTGTAGGTTTCGCAGCATCCTCCCAAGCAACGTATAATATTAATCCTGCCTAGATCTCTGAGCGGTATCCTCATCACCTCTCCAGATGAAATCCTTGAGTTGTTTTTTTTTTTCAAGTCTGTCTTGTTAAGATGCTCAAAGCATATGATCTTTGGTCAAAAAAAAAAAAACAAAAACAAAAAACAAAAAATAACCACACCTCCAATCCCAGCAGAGAGCTCTTCCTGCAACCACCAAGTGACACAATATAAAAAAAAAAAAAAAAGTTTAAGGGATAAAAAGCAAAGTGCCCATCCTTGATGCTTTAGCTTTTCTGTGATCCACGCTCGCTCCCTGAAATGCATCTCCTTCGTCTCTCTTCAGCCCTTCCTTCACAGCGTACACCACGCGTGGAACAGTTCTCTAGTCGATATACAGCAGTCCCACCACTATCCAAGTTTATAGCAACAAATCAAAAACCCCTCTTGCCAGGACTGCATTCGCCTGTGCGCCTCCCGCGTACTTGCACCGAGGAGGCACGCACTCATGCTCTGAAAGTGAAAAATCCCCATCGCAGCAGCATACCGCCACGAGGACCAACGTTAAAGGCCACGCGTGTTCATCTCAAGGGCCGGCCAATAATTCACTCTACCGGCCTTTAAATCTTGATCCTTGTTTTCTAGAGCGCCTGCTTCCATGACTCTTGAAGAGTCATGGAAACAAAGGATGCATCCAGTCGAACACCGGCAGCTGGGTAGCTTCACACGGCACATCGGCTAACGGATTAAGAAGGAAGAGGGCCGGGTCAGGAGAACGCGGCAGACGACAGCCAAACGGCAGGCCTTCGTCTCAAGGTAGGCTCCCGCGCCGCGCGCGTCATCGCCAACGTGACCCCGGCTCCCGCGGCCATCCCAACCCGCGCGCCGCCGCCGGCCGCCGAAGGACCCGGCCTCGGGGCGAGAAGGGGCCCGCGGGGGCTCTCAGGCACGCCGCCCAACGCCGAAGCCCCCCACTCCTGCTTCGTCGGACAGGACGCCCGAGCGTCCTACAGCCTCGCGGCGTTTTTACGGTGATCAATACATAGCTTGCTTGCTCGGAGATTAAATGTAAAAATTAAGCAGATCGTCTCCTAACAGCTCCCGGAAGAAAAAGAGGACGACGGGGGGAGAGAAAGAAAAAAAAAAAAATCACATTTTAAAGAATAATAAAACCATGTGGAACTCATGGGCCAATATCAGCTTTGTAACAACTTTGGTTCTCCCGAAACGCACACACGTACACCCCCCCCGCCGGGATCCGCATCACCCCACTCCTTATTTTGCTCCCAGCTATAACACAACGGTTACTTTCCGGTAAACCAAGCGAAATCAGGCCGAAGTGCCCATGAGGGGCACCAGCGCAGCAGCAGCTTCACCCACAACAAGGGGATTAGGTGACTTCTGCTCACGCTGCGGCTACTGCAATTCGAGACCGGTTGTTTCACCTCAAGAAAAACACTGCTTTCCGACAGACCCCCCCCCCCGCCCCCAGGCCTGAACTTTGTCACCCAACATCCAGACCGATACATAGATTTTCCTCTTTTCCTGTTCTGGTATTCTTAAGTGACAAGTGCAGATTTTTTGACAGCAGCCTCTTTAACCTGTAACACCTGGTTTACCCCATAAAACTCTGTGGAAGGATTTTTTTTTTTTTTTGGCTTTTAATTATTGTTTCCCCCCCCCTCCCCTAATGAATACACAGTAGAAGCCTGTTCACATCGCGAACCCCGGGGAAATTATGACAAACGAGCTCTACAAAACACACACCGCTACTCAACGCCAAGCGACCAGGGTTGTTGGCTGCACTCTAACGGACAGCGTTGCAAAATGGAAGTGGAATTTCTTTCTTTTTAACTTCAGTGAGGTTTTGTGGGTGTTTTCTTTCTTTTTTTTTTCTTTCTTTTTTTTTTTTTTTGAAAACCTCGCTATAAGGCTCTGGAATAATCACTGCCACAACACAGCAAGAAACTAGCAGGACCCCCCCCTTGCCCGCTGCGTATCGAGACACGGATGGCATTTTCACCCCTTTTTGAATCTCACGCTCCTCCTAAGCGGCTTGTTGGCTGCAACCAAGGCTGGGAGAGTGGAAATGTGCTGATACCTCCTAACGAGTAACCTCAACAGCAAAGTAAATACAAACGGCATCGGTCCTTTCGGCTAAAAGCTACGAATGCTACAGGCGCACAACAGTCCTCTTTTGTTGCTGTTTGTTAAGACAACTTGCATACAACCCCCCCCCCCCCACCACCAACCCCTCCAAAAAAAGGACCGAGGAAAGCACCACACGCCTCTCAAGAAAGCCACAGCCAGACAGAGCAGCTCCTTTTCCACCTTGCAATGCCGCCTGCAAAAACAGACATCGGTGTATCTATAGGGGAAAGGGTGGGGGTGGGAAAAAAAAAAAACCCAAAAAACCCACAAAACCCCCAGTGAAACGGATCCCGAGGGCTACGCTGTTCCTAGAGGCAACTCGGGACGTAAGCCTGCTGCCCAGAGCCAGCCCTTGAAGGTAACCGCGGCGGTACCCAGGCCGCATTCCCGGGGCGCCGCACCTACTACATCTTCAGCAGGCAGAGGAGCGGGCTCCGTCTGTCCGTCCGTCCGTCGGGGCAGCGGGGAAGGGCTGCTGCCCGCGGCCCCCTCCGAGCGGCGATCGCGCAGCCTTTGCCGCCGCGTCCCCAAGTTAAAAAACGGGCGCAGGAGGGGCGGCAAAAAAATAATAAGCAAATAAACCCCGAGCTCCAACTGAACAAAATAATAAAAAAAAAGAAAAAGGGGAGGGGGGGGGGCAATGCAGCCCTGACGCTCTATTTATTTATTTATTTTTTTTAAATAAAAAATAAAGACCAACAACCCTCGCAACGCCTGCACAGCCTGAACTACGCCTCTTCCCCCGCCGCTGCACGGAGGAGCCCGCGGAGCATCCGCGGCTCTCGGCTCGGGCACCGCGCCCCGGCGGCCTCATCGGAATAAAATAAAATAAATAAAATAAAGCAGCGGCGAGAAGGAGAAGACCCACAGCCGGGGGGGTTGGTTGGTTTTGGGGGGGGGGGGGGGTGTCTCGGCCGCCTCCCACCCTAGACAGCCTGGCGGCATCTCCCCGCGTTACCTGGGCGAGCGAGAGCGCATATCCGTGCGGGAGGCGAGGCGATGCGGGCGCGGTGCAGGCTCCGCCGGCGTCAGCTGCGGCCGGTCCCCATCGGCTCCTCAACAACCTGCGGCCGCCACCATCCAGCCATGGAAAAACCCAGAGAGGCGCGGGGAAAGGGGGTGGGTTGGGGTTGGGGAAGCAGCGGGGCCACAGGACCGCAGCCGAGGAGGGGGAAAGGGAGGGGGGGGGGGAAATAATAAAATAAAATAAAGGGCGGGGGGAGGGGGGATGGCGGGGAGGTGGGGGAGAAAGGGGGAGGGAGACGTCCAACCGAGGAAGGAAAAAAATAAAAAATAAAAAAAAAAATTTAAATTTTAAAAAAATACGAATTCAGGAAGCAGAGGTCCGTCCTGCGCTGCCTGCCGGGGTGGAGGGGGGTGCGCGGGGTTGGGGGGCGGGCGGGGGGGGGGGAGGCGCCCGCGGCCCCGCGCTCCGGCTCTGCCTCCGCCCCGCGCGGGCAACTTCGGAGCGCGGCTCCGGCTACGGCTCCGGCTCCGGCTCCGCGGCCGGCGCCGCCGCACCGCCGGCGCGCTTAAAATGCGGCAGAGTCATCGCTGCCTGCTTGCTGCTGCTGCTGCTGCTGCTGGGGAAGAAACGCCGCTGCCGGAGAGACCACCAAAAAAAAAAAAAAAAAATCTTCCACCATCCCCCCCCCCTTTTTTTTTTTTTTTTTGGATTCTCTCCTCCCGCTCTGCACATCCGCGGGGTAGGGGGGGAACACACAAAGGCGCCGAGCGCCCCCCCCCTCCCCGCCGCCACGGATATATGCCTCCCGCCCCGCGGTGCCTAATAGCGGCCGCGTGGAGGGGAGGGGGGGTAGCGGGGGACCCCCCCCCCACGGCCGCGCGCGCACACACACACACACACGCACACGCACAGCACACGCAGGCCCGCGGAGGCGGCGCTGCTGCTGCTGCCCTGCCCGCCGCGCGGAGCCGGGCGGGCGGCGAGAGAGACAGAGAGAGAGCCGAGGGGCGGGGGAAGGAGGCGAGAGAGGGCCCGGATCTGGGTTGCGCGGACGCGGGCTCCACCTAGCAGCCGGCCGCCGCCGCCGCCGCCGCCGCCGCCGCCGCCGCCGCCGCCGCCGCCGCCGCCGCCGCCGCCGCCGCCGCCGCCGCCGCCGCCGCCGTACGGGCCCCCGCGGCCCCAACCCGCCCCGCGCCTCAATGGGCTGCCGCCTCCTGATTGGTCGGCCCCGGCAGCCAACCGCAGCCCGCCCTCCCGGCGTAGAACGTTGCCTCGCACCTCCACGGGTTGCCGCCTCCTCATTGGCCGGCCCCGGCAGCCAACCGCAGCCCGCCCTCCCGGCGTAGAACGTTGCCTCGCACCTCCACGGGTTGCCGCCTCCTCATTGGCCGGCCCCGGCAGCCAACCGCAGCCCGCCCTCCCGGCGTAGAACGTTGCCTCGCACCTCCACGGCTTCCCGCCTCCTCATTGGCCGGCCCCGGCAGCCAACCGCAGCCCGCCCTCCCGGCGTAGAACCTGTCCCCGCTGCTTTGCCACCTCCTGATTGGCCGCCTTGCCGCCATGCGTCCCCTGCGGAGCAGGCCATCGCAGCCCGCCCGCCGGGCGCAGTCCCCCCCCCCACCCACTGCCCCAGCCTGGGGTTCTCGTTGTGTCGCCCCCCCTCCCAGCAGCCGGCCCTACCGGGCCGAGCCCCCTTCCCCGTCCACGGGGGCGGAGGAGGGACGGCACCCAAAAACCTACGGGGAACCCGCGTTTCGCCGGCCCAGGGGGGCCAACGGGGCGTCCAGTGCGAGTTGCAATGAGCTCATCAGGTTCTGTTTTACGTTGCAGCGTAAGCGCTTGTTCCAAAATCTCAGCCAAGGGGCCGCCGGAAATAAAGGTGCGTGGTTAAAGCACGGTGAATATTCGTCTCCCAGACTGTGTTGCCTGCCGGCTTTCGTTTTTTTCAGAGCGAAGGATCCAAACTGAACCACGCTCTTTCAGAAAACCAAAAAAGGAAGAAGAAGAAGAAAAAGCAGTAGAAGAAGAAGAAGCAGTAGAAGAAGAAGAAGAAGCAGTAGAAGAAGAAGAAAAAGAAGAAGCAGTAGAAGAAGAGGAAGAGAAAGCAGTAGAAGAAGAAGAAGAAGCAGAAGAAGAAGAAGAAGCAGAAGCAGAAGAAGAAGAAGAAGCAGAAGAAGAAGAAGAAGAAGAAGAAGCAGTAGAAGAAGAAGAAAAAGAAGAAGCAGCAGAAGAGGAAGAGAAAGCAGTAGAAGAAGAAGAAGAAGCAGAAGAAGAAGAAAAAGAAAAAGAAGAAGAAGAAGAAGAAGCAATAGAAGAAGAAGAAGAAGAAGCAGTAGAAGAAGAAGAAGAGAAAGCAGTAGAAGAAGAAGAAGAAGAAGAAATACGCAAAGACAGTCTTCAGATCACCACGGGAAAGAGAGGTACCCTTGGTCGGGGTTCAGGGCCGTATCTTTGCATCGCTGCCCGTTCCTCGTTCTCAGCAGCCCCGCGTCGCACCCAGCCGAGCCCGCGCCGAGGACCCGAAGCGCGTGCGTTGCGTACGCAACCCCAGCTCTTCGCGTCGGCAGGAGCCCGCGCCCCGGTGCTGGCACGAGCCACCGGCCGGATTTTATCCCGGGGACCGGACCTGTTTGCCGAGACCTTGCGCTCCCAGCCTGCGACGTGTAAAAATGAGAGGCGGCACAGCTGGGAAGGGCCGAAAAGGGGCCGCCGCCTCCCTATGCCCGCCCCAGGGGAAGAGCACCTCTATTTTTCCCTTCCTGGCAGATGCGTCTTTAACCAAATCTTAAAGCCCTCCCGTGGTGGAGACTCTGCAGCCCCCAAAGAACAGCCCTGCTCAGTGGGATAAAGGAATTAATTAACCGTGTTTGCTAGCTCCCGCCACGAGTCCGGAAAATACTTTGACCCGCATCACTTGCCGTGTAAGCGCCGAAGTGCGTGTTTTAAGCTAAGAACCACTGTCTTGGAGGTATTAATGTGCTGTGGAGAATTAAGGCCTGTAAACATAAGCGCTCTGTTTTCTCGGTAATAAAACCCGGGCCTATCTCACTGACACCGCAAAAATAAAGAACAGATGCCGAGCAGGGGACACGGTGAAATTTGGGGAGGAAAAAAAAAAAACAAAAACAAACCCAGAAACGTGTTCTGGAAGCTCTGACGGATGCGGCTCAACCGTTTCCCTTTCCAGTAAACCGCCGCTAAATCTCGCTAAAGAACACCTGGCCCTTCCTACGGGGCTGCAACTTACCCCTAAACGGCCGCACGAACGCTCCGTGGTCTTCCGCAAACGTTTGTGAAAAAGTAAGGTCCAAAACCATTAGGAAGCCGCAGTGTTTCAGCTCTCACCAAAATTGTTCTCCGCTGACCGGGGTAAAGCCCTCCGTTCGGCTGTAGAGAACCCACCTCGCCATCCCCAGGGAAGTCCTTCCCGCCATGACCGCTCTTCCGGGGGCCCTCTGAAATAAATAAACAAACAAGCAAATAAACAAAATGTTCCTCTGCTCGGCTTCTTAGAGAAAGGAGGTTCCCAAAGATGCGACTGCCTCCCTGGCGATGCTCCCCGCATACGCGCTGGGGACGAAACAAAGCCCTACAAGCTGAAGTCCTCTTTGCTATGTCTCTTGAAGCTCCGTTTTAATGCAGGGGTGAGAATAAAACCCGTGTTTGGTCAGTGAGTGGAAAAAGACAAAGCATCGCCAGGCTTAACGTATGATTTTTTATTTTTTTTTTAATAGCGCTGCATATAATGAAGACCAAAAAAAAAAAAAAAAGAAATGTGGGGAGAAGCGAGGAAGAACATGGAAAAGCCACCAGCCTGTCACATTACCTTTGCTCATTAAAATCGTATCTCGGGCTCGGAGCGGTTATAGAGGGGTAAAAAGTTGGAGACAGAAAAGTTCTCCCCGGCCATGCAGTCGTGGTCTCCAGAGACACCTGCAGCGTTATTCCCTGGAGCATGTTTTCCTGGTGCCTCGTCCAGTGACGCTGGAGACGTGCCCAGGCATGAGTTTGCCCCCGATTCCCTTGAGTGCTTACTCCACGCTCTCGTGTGCCTTGCCACTTGGAAGATTTTTTTTTTTCCCCCCTGCTCAGCCTGCATTTTCCGTTCCTTAATTTCATCCCATTACTGGTAGTTGTGGCCCCTGTTAAGCAAGGTTCTCGGATGCACGGTTGAACGCAGGTGTGTGCTTAAGCTCCGTCATGACTGTGTACATCGGGGTTTTGCAGGACTGATGGGTACATACATGCGTTCGAGCACTGTGCTGGATTGGGACCATGCATCATCCTAAATAATTATCCTCTTCTTCCATATTTTCAAATCATTATCTTCCCCTTGCTTAATTATTGATTAGATAAGCTGGATGTTTAAGCTGCTTAATCTCTCCTTGCCCATCCATCTTGCCGAGCGTCTGATTATTTTCCTCCTCGGCGTGCAAACTCCCTCCGGTCGGTTCGCGTTTGGCCAGGAGCGGGGACCCGGCTGTGAATACGGCTGAATGCCGTGTTGCAGGTGGGACTCCAGGCAGAGGCGTCACCCTCCGCGGCTGAAGGACAGGACATAGCTGCACGGGCAGCCCTGAACTGCCTTGCCTTGTTTTGCTGCTCTAGCCTTCGGTACGTACGTCTCTCCGTAACCGACTCGTGTTGTTTTCCGTACCCGTCAGCCCCCGCGCGCGGGTATTTTTGCTTGTGGAGATGGCCGGACCCTTTGCTTTCAGATCCAGTGCAACGTCTTACACGGCGAAAACCTACGACAGCACCAAATTGCAGCCTCAGAGGTTTCCAGAACTCTTTCTCCCACGGGAGAAAAAAAAAAAAAAAAACACAACGAACTGCTTCAAGTTACGCTCTCCAGATGTGTTATTTGGACTTGCTTGCCCAATTTTTGGGTTTCCTGAATCTTTTCCTTCTTCCGGGACAGAAGTCCTTCCAGGAGAAGGATTTCACGTCGCATTCTCAAGCAAATGTACCTAATGTTCCTCCCACCGTCCCCGGTGAAAGATCATCAATAAAGACACAAACTAGAGCATTTGTCACTGCGGCACCTCGCCAGAGACAAATCTTCCTGCAACGCCGCTGACGGGCAAAGAGCGACCGGTTCCTTCGGCACCACCCCGATCCCGGCGGCAGTCCTCGTAAGCCGAGACCGTCTGAACTGACTGCGAGAGCCAGGTCTCGTCTCACAAAACAGGGAATGGCACGCTGCCCTCAAATTTGCATACCTCAAATTCTTCCCTTTTCCTGAAGATGTGTCCCATTCGCCCCAGCTCACTGGGGCACATTTCGGCTTTTCAGGCATTGCTTTTACCGGCTCTCTAGTGCTAAATGCATTTCACAGCGGTCCCTTCACTTCATGATCCAGTCTGAGGTGGCTTGTTTGGTTTTCACTTCCTCCCCCCCCTTCCCATGAGGAATATCGTTGTGGCAAAACCACAACAACTGTAAAAAAAACCAAACGCTACAAAGTGACACAAGTAAGCGGCACGGACGCGCCACCGGGTCCCGCGGTCCGCTGTGCATCCCCTTGAGCAAGGCTCTCACTTCCTACCCCCGTTCCCCTCCGAATAGCACCACAAACCAGAGCCCCCACCGACTCCTGCGCCGACCGGCCTTACTGAATCAGAGCCCGGCACGCTCCAGGTCTCGCCCGCGCTTTTTCCTGCTTGTCGTCTGACTTGGCCCTGATCTGGGGTCCTGATTTAGCCGAGCGGTCCGGGATCCCTCTCTACGCGGTTGCCTTCGCTGGGCTTACAAAATCGGCGGTGGTTCACGGAAGGGCATCGGCGCCTCGGCGCACGTAGCCTCACTTTCGGCTGTCTAAAAACCGAAGAGCTAGCCTCGCCTAGGTCTAGCCCGCCAGCAGGGTCGTAGGGACAGCAAGCAGAGAGGGGCACGCACCCCCCCGCCCCGGGGGCGAGCACTTCTGCAAACCTCAAGCGTCGTCTAGGGGCTCCAGGTAGGGCTGCCCACACTTCACCTGGGAACGTCACGCACACCCAGCGCGGAAGCCTGGTGGTGGCTGGTGGCTTGGCCGTTGAGCTCAAGGTGGCCCCGCTGAAAGATTATCTGAGCTGCTGACCCGAATCCGTCTGTAGTCGAGGCAATCAAAGCAATTAGGCACAAAAATCATTAATAATTTAGCCTAATTGAAACCTAACAATACTGCCTTCCTGTAAGATTTCTAAGCAATTTCAGCTCTTCGGAAAGCATGACCTGACTGTGTTGCTCCGGTATTTAAACAACGTGGGAGAAAATAAAAATTGCCATTGGAGCTGATAGCTTAGAGAACTTGATTTTTTCATTACTTTGAATTCCTAAAGTAACAGTTGGGCTTGTGAATTCTCAGAGAGCTCGGTATTTTGGAAGTGCTGTACGCTCTTTGGAAAAGGAAGGTTATATTTTCTTACAAAACAGTGAGGCTGAAGCCTCTCTTTGTGTGTGCCTGAGTTCAGCTGGAAGATGTAACCGGCTGTCATAAAAGGGGGGCTTTGATCTAGAAACCAAGTTAAAGCAGATGGGTGCGCTGAGTACACTTCATGCGGGCTAAATGGAAAGAGCAATTAGATGCCCCTTCATGTCGTTATTGCTGAAACACCAGGAAGCAGAAATAGCAGAGTAAAAATAAGCCACGCAGCCAGAGAGGTTTCCCTGGGACTGGCAGCAAATTTGGAGGTTGGGGCGGGGGGGGAGGGGGATTGGTTACAGCTGCAGGTGCCGCTATATGGTTTTATCAGGCAGAAAACTCCAGAGAAACCAAGAGAAATGCAATAAAGAGTTAAAGAAGTAGCTGGGGCTGTGAAGTAGAAGGGACGGAGGGACTTTGGCCACAGGGCTGGCCAAAGAGACTGGCAGGGATTTCTGGGCGAGGAGCACGTGAACAGGTTGCCCGGAGAGGCTGTGGAGTCTCCATCCCTGGAGATATTCAAAAGCCGTCTGGACACGGCCTGCTCTAGGCCACCTTGCTTGAGCGAGGGGGTTGGACTAGACGCGGTGTGCTGTACCTTGACATGACTCCGTCGGCCAAGACCACGGAGCCGCCACGTGCGAAGAGTAAGCGAAATCCCCCATGAAGAGATGGAGGAAATCTATCCCTGGCATCCATCGCGGTATTAGTATGCAGGATGAATGATGCTGACATCCGGAAGAATAAGGTTCCAGTTCACACTGCTTGCTGGCCTGGAGTGAAACGTGAGCTACCGGCAGAAATACTGAATTGCCCTTCAGGGACTGCTGGGCACATTGCTTTTGCGGTAGTCTTAGCCGTGGCTGCTGTAATACAGGTATCATCTGCAACCACTTATCGCACCTATCCCCTGGCAAATAGGATCGAGAGAAGTAAAGAAAAGAAAACGCTACTCTTCCTCCGACACTAAGAGAGGATTCAAAGCCATTTATGAAACAAAAGTAGGAAATGATCACGTCTAAGAAGTCGGTATTATAAATGGCACTCTCCGAGGACTTTGACCGCAATGATATGAATTCAGCGTTCAAGGTATTAATGGCGAAATTCTAAACTGAATAGGAAATTAACTTTCTCACTGCAGGTTATACTGCAGTGGCAAAGCGATCCTCGTTGTTTTGAGCACTAAGCGCTATGGTTAAAACCAAACCAGGTTCCACGAAGAAAGAAACCGATAATGCTCTTCGAAGCAATAGTCTGCTTACATCCATGCTCTTGCAATGAACAGAGTACAAAGCAGGAATAAGAAAAGCAAAGAAAAATTCTGAAGATTTCCAATAATAAAGCCAGGTAGACCGTTTTTTACCGAGTACAAGAGAAACCTAAAGCGTTCAGTGTAACATGCATAAGATGAGGTCTTGGGCAGATAGCTGGTGCGTAGAATTTAACAAGAAAAATGATAAATCATATAAGATTGGGTCAAAACGTAGCCATAGCGATTATGCCAAAAAATCAGGGCTGCAAGAAATCGTGTGCTGTGCAGATATGCAACTGATCTTTTTTCGTCTCTTCCAAGATCTTTCTGCCTCCTGGGCTCCGTTTGAGAAATCAGTGGCATGATTTCTCTAAGTTCA
Source organism: Struthio camelus (assembly GCF_040807025.1). NCBI lineage: Eukaryota > Metazoa > Chordata > Aves > Struthioniformes > Struthionidae > Struthio > Struthio camelus. The sequence continues at coordinate 1,775,421 of NC_090945.1, forward strand.
ACTTTCTTTTAACTTACACCAGCAGTCACTGAAATAATGTTTTTACGCCCTTCCGCCCAGCCTTGTTTCACGCATTCATTTTATGACTCTTTCAATGCTTCCTCTGGTAGGGTCACAGGAAAATGATTTGAGACAAATGGGAGATCTAACCTTCAGATAGAGAGTGTAGCGTCTGGCAGCAAAATGAGAAAGCAAACAAAACCCCGAGAGGTATCGGCAGAGGCACCAAACAGATGAGAAAAAATGACCAAAATACCGAAAGAGCCAGAGTGACCACACTTTTTGCGTAAAGTGCGGAGCACCCTGTTACAAAGCTGCTGACGAAAATGATGCTGCAAAAGCGGCAACTCGAGCACTAGGTCGCCTTGGACGTTCGTAAGCGTGGTTATAGAGGGACCCAATTAGTTTCATGCTCGTTAGGGCTGGGGAAGAAAGAGACGCCGGGAAAGTCTCTTGCTCAAATGTAGGGGAAACACAAGTCTGGAAGAGAAAGCAGCTGTGACTAGCACCTCGCCTGAAGGACAACAGGCTGGACTACAAAAATGTTACCAACCAGCAAAAAGAAAGGTGGTAGGTGATTCTGAACAGCTATTTGGCCACACAGAAAGCTGAACCTGGAGCAGATTTCAAAAGCAGCTAAGAGGTAATCTCATCGCAAGTCAGCAGGAATTGCGCTCCTAAATCCCTTGCACGTCGGTACCTACTTAATTTTACCTATTAAGTAAAATAATTAACTATGTGCAAAGACTGTAAGCAGCTAGATAATAGCATGTGTAAAATGTGCACTGGTAACATCTCTCTGAGCCTGAACTGACCAAGCAGTAGCTTTGCCTGGGTGGGAGTTCGTTCTTCTTAGCTCTCAATTCCATCCCATCCCATATCGTCTTCTGAGCTGTGCAATCAATGACTCCAGTAAGCACTTTAAGAAGGTTTCCAAACTAAGCCAGATACCCAAACGTATAGGACACACCACGTGTAGATTAGTATACGCAACAGCTTCTCAGTGAGCTAAGATGAGAGCAGCGTAGCGATGGGGGATCTGCATGTCATCATATAGAAGAGCTGCTTAGAGCAGTAGGCAGAGAATAAGGACCAAGTATTGGAAGTGCTTTCCAAAAGTGACACTCAGATTGGCATCAACGTTTTGGAGACTTGTATCCAATACCAAGACCCTGCAAACTGTAAGTGAATATGTCCCATATCAACTGGCTCTTTCACCGGATTCAGTCAAACCCCCAAACACCATTAACAATGCTAGAAAAGTCAAGTCTCATTCTCAGTATTACATATCATGCAGAACTGTGCTCTGCGAAGACGCTCACAGGAGCAAATGGAAGGAGTAAAGTCCTATTTCAGCACTCAGCCCCTGCGCTATGAATGGGTTCAAGACAGCGTCAGTTCTGTCCTCAAAAAAAAAAAAAAAAGGCTCAGCAGAGGCCAACAGGTTCATACCTATCAAGTGCGCTGTTGCTACTGAAAACCGGGGACAGCCACAAAGATGAGCTTTATTCCAGAAATAATATGTATTGAGCCCAAAGCTCAGCTGATTTCAGCTGACATCTCAGCGCTGATTTCAGCTCAGAACACTGATTTGTGCAAACTGAGCATATGGCTATTCAGGTTTTTCGGTACATCCCTCTCCTCTGACATGTCCTACACAGCTCTAATGCGCCGCGGTGATCTTTGTAATGAGGGAACTGCAGTATAACTGTTCTTTTTCAGTGTTTCTTACCTGGTGCCACGTACTTGTTAATAAACACTTCCGGGAAGTGGATGTTGGACAGAGCGGTAGGGGACACCGTCAGATATGATGCAAATAGCAAAGCACCTGCTTTGTGATTGTCCGCCCTGGATACCCATCATAAACGTAAATTCAGGTCAGCTGTTACTTGCCCTCTGCTCTTTGAAGCTCTGCAGCCTTTTTCAAACAGGGTCTACAAAATCCCTTGTGCATTGAGTGCATGTGTGTATTTGCGTGTTGAAGAAGGTGAGCACTGGTGTGCAAAGAAGGGCAGAGTAACACCGCTGACCTTTGCAATGCTCTGCTCCAAGTCGAAACATGATTGCACTGCAATGAACTCCTTTCATAAAGACTTCTGCTGCTTGTCTTGTTAGCGCTGTTGCATCCTACCCCTTCACGCTCGTGCTCTTCCGTCTTAAAGGTGGTCTCGGACTGAAGGCTTCTGCTAGGAGTGCTGACCCTACTGATGGCCTGCCTGGGGTGCTGCTTTCCCTCTTTTAACAGGAAAGTGGCTGCTCTCTAGCTCAGAGGGTTCAAAGCTCCGGTGCCTCCTGCTCCTGAGCGTCCTTCCAGTGACTGACGTGCCCACGAGTACGTTGTACCTTGGCTCAGCCACCAAACACCCTCAGACTGCCGACTTCTCGTCTTATGACCTTGAGTATCCCCATCTTGCTATTCCTTGGGGCTCTTTTGAAGCTTTAAAGCAAAACGTGTTTACCTTTACACCTGCATTGAAAAGGAAGGGGCTTCCCTGAAGAAATAAAGCTCCCATTCCGGTTCATGGAGGGCAGGAGGCAATAGGATACTGCCCTCCTAGCTGGTACCCTCGTATGTCATTTTGGCAGAACGGGCCTGCCTGTCCCAGCGCATGGATTAACCAGAGAAAGAGGCTGAACTGTCCTCGCAGGCTACTGAGCTGATCCTGCTCGCAGAAGTTGGAGGGGCTTTCCTGTAACAAGTGTGTAGGGCCAGAAGAGGCCACCTGCTTCATCAGGCTGGGTCCCTTTGTACGGCAGCCAGCTACATCTCAGCCATCATCTTAGAAGGAGTCAGGCTTTTACCCGTAGTATATAAACGCTAAACACAAGCATGCATTGCTATAGATGCGTGAGTGGTGGCCACAGGTCACTGTTACTGCTACTGCTGTCATTATTTTTCCCTTCCACCATCCAAGTTGTCAGGAAGTCTAATTCAGTTCCAGATATCAATGAGTCTGGAATGCTACTGTCATATTTTAGGCTCGGGGTTTTTTTTTTTTTTTTTTTTTTTGGAAGATCCATTCATTGTGTTTCCAGCTTGCACAGTACTGTATGGATTTTCCCAGCACAGGATCCCAGCCCAGCCCAAGCAATTGGGATTAGGCTTTCCATCCCGCAGCTGATCAAACGTGCCGGCTAAACTGAAAATGCAGGAAAAGACATTCCCACAAAGCGGAAGAATAAGGTATGTGTTGACGTAGTCCCCCTTCTTCATTTTTAAAGCCACTGCCCTGGATGCACTACCATATACTTTATGACCGTTAACAGCTAAAAACTTCAACGGCATCTTTCTATCTTAACGCCTTGTACTGAAGCTGCTTGCACGCTGTGGCGCTCGCAGACTGCAGCCGGCCTTTTAGGCTGTACCTTCTCCTCATCTCTACCCACACTGGTACGATCCTAACAGAACAGCTGATCATCGCTGGAACCTGATCGCAATTTCTATGTTCGCTACTTCCTTCCCTCTGCCTCTGCTTTATCATCGCCCATGCAAAGAGCCCGTTCCTTTGCAGCTGTAATTAAGCTCTCCATTTCTCTTTTCCATTCTTCTCTGACAGGGATTGTCATGTCTATTTTCTTAGTTGCTCAGGCTGCCAATCCACAGTGTTCCCCCAAGAGTCATGTTCAGGTTGCCAAAAGCATGAAGCAAGCCCTGAAGGAAGTCCCAAAAGTCAGTCATCATTTTAAAGGTAGGGTCTGATTAGGGAGATCAGGCTGCTCAACTGCAGGAGTTTTAAAAGCGACAGATGATTAGTGTTTGGGACTGATACAACTGACGTGTACAACATGCCACCACACATACACCCAGTGTGTGTGAGTACCCTTAAGCACGTGTCTAGGGAGGAGTAAGAACAACATGAGCACGTGTGATGCTTCCCCCAAGCACTCGCCTGACCATTTTTCATCTCAGGGTCTTTCTGAATGAGCTGAAGCTCCTTCACGTTTGGTGACGCTCACTGGATTTCTCCCGCATGTACTTGCCCAGCGCCCACCTTGAGGCCACGTAGATGTTGAGCATCCATAAGAGCAGCCCTCGGCAAAGAGTCAACAAGGCTACGGCTTGCCACCTCCCTTGGTTTCCTTTGGATCTGGCTCTTCTAGCTCTTCCCCTCCTGATTTTGTAGCCCTCCGCCATGTCTCCTCTCACTCAGGTCTTTTCCAGAGCAAGGGCTCATAGCTCACCTACTCGTTTATCACTGAGAAGCTGTCCCGCACCTTTCATCAGCTTCGTCACTCTCCTCTGAATCTTTTCCTCTCCTCCCATACCCTGTTTTCCGACGGAGGAGTGGGAACATCACATGGTGTTCAAAACGCGGACGAATTGTGGATTTGTACTGGTGTATAGCAACGTCCTCTGTCCCTTCCCTAAAACCTCCGAAACATCTCAGTTATGTTTTTTGAGCACTGAGCTGGTGTGTTCATGGTCTTGCTCCCGAGCCATTACAGCTTATGGCTCAGTGTTTTATTTGTGAAACTTGGACGGCTTTCTCCAAGGCGCATCACCTTACGTTTGTTTCCGCTGAGGTTCACGTGCCGTTTTATCACCCAGCCTCCGCATCGCATAAAGTCATTCGGCAGATCTTCGGCCAACCCTTGCTTTCACTGCCCTGAACAACTTCTCGCAATTACGAGACCTCTTTATTTCAACCCTCAGTCCTTTGTCAGGCTGTTTATAAATACCTTGAGCAGCACAGCTCCTAGCACATACCTTTCAGAAACTCCAGCCATGGCAAGAACTGGCCGTTAACTCCTACTACCTGCTTTCTAGCTTTTAACCAGTAATTTATCCAGTCACCTCCCGTTAGTGGGGCAGGTTTTTGCAGCTACAGTGGTTCATAATTCCCGCCCGGCTCCAACCGACTTTGAAGGACTCAAAGGAGGTGTCTCCCCACCTCTTGCCATACTGTAGCAACCTGTAGGGCACTGAACATCAAAAAAATTACCAAAAGCAGCTCCGAGAAAGGAATTTTGCTTTCCAAATAAACGTACTGTCCTTGTGTTGTGGCATAAGGGATCGTGCTGTAACCAATTAATATTTTCTGCTCTCTGAGACCTGCTAAATACGCAGAGTTTACGGTACTGAAAAGCAGTCCCTTACTGACAACACAGAGCAGTCTGCAGCTGAGGCTGATTATGCGGGCAGGGTTTAAGTGAAAAATAAAACAAAGATATGCAGTGGTTGAAGCCATCTAAATAAAACATGACGGGCTCGTAAGGAAAAACAACAGGCAAAATGGCACTCGGAGGCCTCAGCAGCAACATTTTTCCGGGTATGAGCTGTGGGACCGTCCGCAGGGCAAATAAAGTTAGGTGAGACAGAATTCTAGTTACTAGTTCACCACCTTTTGGGGCATCGTTTAAAAATCCACCCATTTAAGACGACAGCGCGGATGTTATCCCCCCTTCTCCCGCCCCAACATCTCGAAGGGTAATTTCACAGATTTTTTGGAGGAATAAAAAGTGCGGATGCCACTAACCAATGGGTTTTAGCCCAGCTTACAAGCGTTAGGAAGGCAGGGACTTGCTGGAGGCAGCACTGGAAGACCCTTTGCCTCTGTGCACGGCAGGCGATGCGCCTGTTGGCGCTGGGCGCCCCGCTCCGTGTTGAGAGGGTGCCCGGCAGCGGCTGCAAGCAGGTTCGTGTTTCCTTCGTTCCCCGCTGCCAGCGCCGCTGAGTTTTCCTGGCGCTATGCTGATTATTGCCAGCTGGGAATTTCGCTATTGGTGCTGGCCAATCGACAGAAAATTAATTTGAGACTTGCCTGTGGTTCTCCGCTCTCTGCTCTTAGGTATGTGTGCGGAATATTTTTTCCTCATTTTTATCATGTGATTTTTTTTTTTTTTTTTTTTTTTTGCACGGAGTGTTATTATTATGTTACATCCACGCATCTAGATTTTTTGGGGTTTTTTTTTTTCTTTTAGGCTAGTATGCACAGCTCCTCCCAGCTGTCCACGGATTTCATTATGTTTCTGTTTATTCCTGCTTCCAGACCATTAATGAGGATGTTGACTAAGTCAGGACCTAGCACTAATCTCGGTGTTACGCTACCTGATAGCTCCTCTCAATTTTATGTGCTGTTATTTAGCATTACTCTTTGCCATGGACTTTTTGCCAGCTCTCAATACACTTGAGAGCAGAGCCGGTGAATAATTTATTAATGAATCTGCTGCTTCTTTTCTCTCATGAAGTACATGCAAGCAATCTGATTGCTCCCGATTTGTTTGTTACTTGAAAATTTTCAAGAAACACTTAACGCAAACACGTTTTAATAGGTGGGATGCTGGCGAATTACATTAATATATTGTAGATTAATTCTTTGCGGTATGTGATTTGCTGTTAAATGATATAGTACGGTTTCGACTCCCTTACCTGCTAACTGAATTTTTTGACTCCAGTGAAGAAACCATAAGACGACGCAAGCGTACGCAGTGTATTTACGAAACCATTACTAAGCTTTACCAGAAAAAAAATATTTCGAACACTTGAAGAAAGCAAACAAGGGAGTTTGTTTAATGCTCAAAAGAGTTGCTGGTTTCCTTCTAAGGAGTGAGCGTAACTCTACTTCAGCTCACGTTTCCAAACTACGGCTCTATGAGACCCCCCCCCCCAAAAAAAACCCTAATGAGGGTGTAAAATTAGTGATATCAAATTTATTGACTACCTTTTACTCACTGGTTTGATAATTCTGTCTAAAAAAATCCCCAAATATATCCATGAAAATCTATTTCTCATAAGTCGTGCCCGAGAGGCTACAAATTTGTGTGTTCACTGATATCTCTGTTGATATCGGCTCTTTCATTTTTGTAAGGGTTTATTTCACTGTGAAGCACTTCCACCTCTTACTTTTGCTTTTCTTCTGCAAAATCAATACCATAGTCACCTTTCACTAATATATTGATGAATCTCTCCGGTTGTTTATGAGTTTTCACTAGTAATTGCTCTGCTATAGTAAAAAAAATCAGGCTGAACCATTTTTCGTGAAATATTTTTCTGTGAGAAATTGATTTTTTATTACTTTTTTTTGGAGAAATAGCTGCTCTGTCATTAAGGGTTTTATTTTCATCAGCAAGGTGATCTGAGCTGATCAAAAAAAAAAAAGTGTTTTCAGGGCTATGTGTTAAAAAAATTAAAAGATAGATAGGTATTTTTTTCCCCCCTCTTTTATTACTTGGGCGAGGAGGAAGGAGGGGAGTTGGCTTAATGCCTGAGCTCATCTAGAGCCACGGCTCTGCGTACGCTTGTGTTTTCCTAATATTAGCGCCTAAGAAGCGGCGGTGCAGGTGCCATGCGGAGGTCTCAAAGCTCGGCTGGGAAAAGCCCCGAAGTGGTCAGTCCTGTTAATGCGGTGGGGACCGAGGAGCAAAGCCAAAAGCCGCCGGAGATGCGAAACTCGCTGCGTGCATCAGGGCAGGTTTTCGGAAGCGCGCGGCACCTCTCATTGCTGGGCTGTAGCATCCGGCGTGACCCTGAGGTGCCGTCAGGTGTGGGCAATAAACAAAGTGGGGAGGAAAAAAAGAAAAGAAAAAAAGGAAAACAGCAAAAAAAAAAAAACACACACAAGATTTCTCTGCCAGCGGCTTTCAGATTTAGCTGCCTTGGATCACAGAATGGTTGAGGTTGGAAGGGACCTCTGGAGATGATCTAGTCCAACCTCCCTGCTCAAGCAGGGACCTCTAGAGCATATTGCCCAGGATCACGTCCAGGCGGGTTTTGAATATCTCTGGTGAAGGAGACTCCACTACCTCTCTGGGCAACCTGTTCCAGCGCTCTGTCACCCTCACAGTGAAGAAGTTTTTCCTCCTGTTCAGATGCAACTTCCTGTGGTTCAGGTTGTGCCTGTTGCCTCTCGTCCTGTTGCTGAGCACCACAGAGAAGAGTCTGGCCTCATCTTCTTGACCTCCTCCTTTTAGATACTTGCACACGTTGATGAGATCGCCTCTCAGTCTTCTCTTCTCCAGGCTGAACAGGCCCAGCTCTCGCAGCCTTTCTTCAGAGGAGAGATGCTCCAGTCCCCTCATCATCTTTGTAGCCCCGTGAAAAGCCTGCAGGTGAGATTTCAGTGAGTTTGTGCGTCTTGATGCTGGGTGGAATTTAAAAAAAAAACCATATGGATGGTTCAGGACCACAAAAGCACCAGGAGACCCGGAGGGATCGATGGCCCCTGTCTCCTCCAGTCTGGGAACTAGACGGCATCGAGTGAAACGAGGCAGGGCCAGCTTCAAAACCGACCACGCAGTGGTCCTTCACAGTACCCGGAAAGGTTATTGAGGAGGGTGGGGGGGATTGAAAAGCAACTGGGCACACGGGAAGAGAAGGAAACCTTGGAGAGATGTTAAATGCAAAGATGCCCCTCGGCTCTAGTGATGCCGCCCAGCAGCGTGGGGGGGGAAGTGACACTGCGCTCGCTCTCTTCTCGTTCTCCTCCCTGCACATAGCGCCCCGAGGACAATGGCAAGGAGAGGTGGAGGTCCACTGTGGCTGTTCTTATATTCCTACCGTATCACTAAATATTTTGCCTGGTGTCCAGATTCGCTGAGGCCTGGGCTGCGAAGGGCATCACCGCCTAGTTTTCTAGCTTGCACTTAAGTCTTCCTCTCTTCGCAGTCAGTTGTCTCTGTTCACTCAATTTAGTTTGGGATTGATGGAAACGGCAGCTTTCAGTGAATGGATTATTTATTGGGGTGGGGAGGTGGGGAGGAAAACCCTTCAGACTCTTCTAATTTGAGCGCTTCCTAAAAATAAATGGAAAGAAAAAAATACGTCAAGCGTTAGCCCCACAGCAAAAGTTTAATCCATTAAAATGAAGACACCTAAGGCATCAGAGCTCATAAAGCATACCTCTCTCAGCAGATTGGAGACCATACCTTTCTGTGGGAGGCTAATGAAGAAACATAAAGAAATATGTTTTCCCCGTGAAAATGCGGCAATAATACCTGCTTCGTTTACCGCTAGTTTGTAATCAAGCACTTTTTTCCATGTAACATCCCTTATCTATAACTCTTATTCAGGCTGGGCTCTATTTGGCCTTCTGATCCATGCTCCATTCCCATGGCAGCCAAAAAATGGGAGCATTGCTTAGTTTTGCATTAACTTGGGCGCGCAGGTTTGAACTTGTTGCTTTGCTGCCTCCCCCCCCCCCCTTTTTTTTCCTTTTTTTCTTTTTCTTTTTCCTTTGGAGGGGCCCACTTGTTGCCACAGGCTCGTGACAGGAGTGATTCGTTCTGGGTGAGAGAAATCAGCCTCAATTTGAAGAATTAGAGAGACGCTGCAGTGCTGGCCCACCAGGAGTAAGGTCTTTTCGGTTACTCCAGCAAAAACATAACCCCGTGCAGAATCCTTGCTAGCCCTGAGCATACAAGCTTATTTCTTTGTGTTGTGATGGACTAGCCCATGAAATAAGGCAAAAAAAAAAACACAGTAAGGCAGAGGGCCGAGGTGTATTCACACTGGGTTTCAGAGCCCCATTTGTCCTCTGCTGTTTATTAGCCTTTTCTTTCAAAGGCTGCGATAACATCTGAACGTTGCTTTTGACCATCTACACCATGCATAGAGAGAAAATTTCTTTGGCCTGGTGTCCTGGTTTTTGGGATGCCACTCTGCTCAACTTGGCCAGCTCGTATTTTATTCGGAGAAAAGGTTTGCCTGCTCCCGTTCCTGCATGTAACTAAAGGTTAAAACACCACCACCAGTGGTGGTCAGCAGCGATCATGATGAACCTGCATTATGGTCCGTGTATTTTTGAGAGCTTGACGGGGAACATTGGTTGAGGCAGGACAATAACCCCAGTTATTGGATCACGCTGGCACAAAAGGGGAGCTAAAATATTCCATTAAGTTCATCTTTAAATCAGCTATAAAAACACAGAAACACCAGGTATAGTCTTTGAAGTTTAATGATGAGAAGCTCTCAATTCCTACTTCTGTTCCCTGGGTTTTATGGTGTCCTTATCCTGGAGTATTGCTACCGCACGTCTCCCGCCTCCCAAAGTGGAGCCGATGCCTCCACACAGCTAAACCCAGCAGCCAACCGAGAACCCTTGTCTGCAACTCTAAATTAAATAATCCACTTCAGTTGTTTTTACAAACAATTGTACTTAAGAAGCACATGTATTTATTATGAATTGTTCTGTTTTCCTTTATCCATACATAATGAATTTATTACAGTTGGGCAATTTAGTGCACCCTTGTTTTCAGTTTTAATTGGATTCTGTTTAATGCCCGTGCTGAACCCTCAAGCTGAAAGGTTTGGTGCTCCTTTGAGAGGTGCATTTTTCTTCTTCCGTTTTACAAATTTCTCTCTCTCTCTTTGTTGGGAGACATTCTGACGTTCCAGGAGTAATGAGGTTAAAAAGCAACTGATCTTTGCATAGAATGAGATAACTTGTTATAAGAGCTCGTCAAAAACATAGAACCAGAGTCAACGTATTTTTGAACTTTGAAAGCTACTTTCATGTGAAATAGTTTATTTTAGCTAAACGCTAAGCCAGTTTCAAAAATGCAAATATGACTAAATTTATTTTTTTTTCTAAAAAGCAGAGTGCCTGATACTGACTTTCTGAAGATGAGTAAGATCAGAAGGATCTGAGATGAGGCTTGAAATTAATTAATAAGTAGAAAATAGATGTAAAAAATTGAAAAAAATTTGAAACTCCAATAGCTTAAGGGGAAGAGGAAATACTACTCCACTGTATCAAATAATTTAAAGAAATTACAAACCCTGAGCAAATTTTGCCGATGTTATTAAAATGGCAATTTTGTATTTAAACCAAATATTCTTAAACTTTTTAAATTCCCATAAAATTTATAGACATCAGAATTTTCAAAACAGCTACAACACGCAGTTTAGGGAACAATAAATTATTCCACTTTTTCAACACCTCCCTACAGGTCTGACTATACAGCCATACTGACAGAGATGGGAACTTGGCCCCACGTTCTCAAGCGCGTGTAGCTGCTCCTGCTTAAATCATTGGGAGTGGGTTACCAAAGTACCTGGGAGAGCGCGATCCTTAGTCACGAACAAGGTATTCACATTAACTAGCATGAGGAAAACAACTCTTGTGTCTTGCTGGAGAATAGACTCTCCTGATTTCTTCTATAGTTAATGGAGAGAGACAGACACCCATCTCCAAAGAGCAGTCTCGAGAACGCTAAGTTAGGAGCGTAACTACTATTTAATCGAGGTGCTCTGCGTCGCTCCCTGGAGACAGCCGCCTTCTTGGCCCGGGGGTCTAGTTTCTACAGCGCTGATGGGAGCGCTCCCATAAGATTATTCAGAAGGGTAAAGGCCACGGTGACACAAACACCGAGTGCTGCAGCCTGATCCTCCTTGCTATTGAACCTTCTTCTCGAAGGTGGCAAAACCTTAAGCAACGAAACCTTATGCTGACAAGTAGCTCTGATGAAAGCAACGGGCCTGGTGAGGGAGCAAAAGCATTTTGAATGTTTTTGACATCTCCCATCAGATCTGTCTATGTCGTTTTGCTAATTATTACTATTTTTAAACACTTCAAGAAGCTGGGATAAACAATATCTTCTGTCATCTCTTCAGTGGCTCTATTTGTCATGCGTTCTTCTGTACTTATGTCTCAGTGTGACTTTTAGATAATTTGTTTTTATTTAATTTTTATTAGACTCCAGGTACAAGGCGCATAATACATGAAGAAAATGGTCATAAAACCATATCAAAAGATTCATAAGATCTTTTTGATGCTGTTTCTTCTCTTTTCGTGATCAAACCTACAGCATTCAGGTCAGGAAGCCTATCAGCTGTTGTTCAGATTTTCAGCAGGAGGTTTTCATAGAGTTGAAACTTTTAAGAGTTTAGGAAGTGTCAGGCCTCTTCAGCTTAGCTGCATCATTAAATGCAAATGCCTACATTAGCGCAGCATTAAGGTTCAGAATTTAAACACACATAATTCATGAAAACTGAAAGCTAAGGTTCCCTCACTGATGTTAAGTCAATCCAACTGCTCAGAGTATGTACTTTAAAGCGTATATTAAATTGCACAAAGCAAGCAATTGAAATAACATCTGTACACCGTGGCCAGCTTAACTTCAACACGGAACATCTGGATTAGCAGTCCCTTTTCACTTCAGCGGGTGAACTCGGACCAAGCGGAGGAGACCTGTGGAAGAAGGATGCGCAGACGCCTGGGGCTAGGGGTCATTCTGAGGGGCGTTGCTGGTCAGCAGTGTCCCGGGTAAGTAGACACTGCCTGGTCTTGTCTTTCCTGAGGACAGGGGTCTGGGCAGCTGATAGGTGGACAGTTTCTGTAGAGGGTGTGTGCTACTGCCAAAGTGAGAAAAGGAGATGACACGGGGCAAAAAGCAGCGGTTTCTCCACAGACGCCCCTAACCTCTGTTTTCCAGCCACCGTGAACATAATAGCAAATGTTCCCGCTATGTTTCTCCACATCTCTGCCAAAAGGTTATGTCCTCCCTCCTGTTTAGGCACAAAACCGTTCAGACAAACAAACAAACAAGCTTGTTGTAACAAAATGCCTGCGAGAGACATTTCAAGACAGGAGTTTTATTTCCTTGGTTTTGAGTCAGTAACCTAAGACCGTCCAAGCATTTCAATCCTTGACCTCTACTAGGGCCCCAGGGCAACAGCCATGCTGCCCTGAATTTAAATGACAGGCTGACTTCTGCCGCTAATTTAATTCACAGCAGAAAGCAGCTAAAGAGTTAATGCTCTGACAGCATCCAGGGGTAATGCTATTTTGTGTACCTCCATTTCATCGTATCATTTCATGTCTACTCGTTACTGATATTTTCTCTGTTCCACTATCCTGCAGCTACCTCAAAAATATAGCCCTGGTGAGTTCTGAATAAAAACAGTAATAAATAAAATATTGCATTTCCTTACCAGAAGCCAGCACTTTTGGCATGAGGATCAGGGATGAACAAAGTCTCAGTCAACTTCCAGTGCTGACCAGAACGCTTGGTGTTTCTCCTAAGTGCTGCACAGAAGTCTACTGGGGTTTTGGCTGGTGCCTAGAATTTGTTAGTGGGCCTGCTTACAATTTCCTCTGTACTTGCATAATCCCACTATTGTAAGTAAGGCAAGATTTGCCTGATGAAACTGCTATTTCGAGTGATGAAGCATGATCAGGAAGGGACTCGGCCTGATTTTGAAAGCTTCCCACGCAGCTGGAACAATCACAGTGTGGAAACGGGTGATGCTCAACGAAGATCTCACTCCGACAGTCACCTTCTCCCAAGGTAGACTTGACCTTTGCGCCTTTCCTGCGTTGCAAATAAAGCAGAACCGTGTTCATCTGCTTGGTGGGCAGCTGTGAGCCTGAACTCATTAATATAGATGAGCTGAGAGACGCTGGAAGATCCTTTGGCCGGGTTCAGCTCTCATGTGACTACAACCTGGCTGTAGTGGTAGCGTTGGTACAACCAACAACACTACAGCGTTGTACAAATGGTACGAGCCGTGCAGAGCAATGGATGCTTTCATCTTTTGAGCGTGCAGGTACAAGGAGCCGCACAGGTTACCCGGTGGGCTTGCTCAGCCCGTGTGAAGGTGGGGGGTTAGCTGCCTGTCTCCGTGCTTGCCTGTGCTGGGCATCCAAGAGAAGCAACCAACCTACCCACATCGGGACTCTAACCCTGCAAAGATTCAAGGGCCAAGTGACCAAGTATTCACAAAATATTTAGCGTTGGCAAGACACTGATTATACAGAAGAAGTGGAAAGAAAAATAGACCAACTCGTAGCCTAGCATTACCCAGCAGACAGTGACGCCAGACTGTCTAGCTTCTTGCATGGTTTCATAAGTGGACATTTTTGTCCATTTTAAAAATAGGTGAAAAGTTTTCCTGATCACATACTACTACTGTTTTTGTTAATGCCAGTTTTTCATTTTTGGGCCCGATTTCTGACTAAAGCTTTCGTTTTATGCTATGTCGTTCCAAGAACTGTTCTCGCTTGACAAATTTCTGTTGTTCCAGCCTCACTGGAATGAGGTTTTCCTTAGAAATTGTTTTACGTTATGAAACATGAAAACACATGTAAAAAGTAAAAATCAATACAAACATTCCAGCTGCAACCAAAACAAAAGCATCTCAAAAGTTTATACAATTAAATAGCCCTAAAGTTGTTTTGCAAAGTATTTCACATTTGTTTTTTTTCCTCCAAATGAGAGCAAATTTCAAAACTTCAGATTGTCCCACAGAAAGGAAATCTATTATATCCATGGATTTCAGCTGAATTGCAATAGACAAACAGTGGTTCAGTGGTGAGTAAGGCTACTACTTAGTAATCTGAAATCCGATTTAACATATTTAACTTGCAATTTTCCACTTATGTTTAAAAAATTTTGGTTTGATAACCCAAGCAAATGTAACTATACTACGCTTCTGATGTCAAAGCTATGGACAATGTTCAACGTACCCGCGCGCTTCTCCTCTTGCGCGTTCACCTCCATTTTAGAGCAAAATCTCTTTACTCTGAGCCTATTAAGATTTTGTTTTTCACTACTGTTCAGAGAACAGATGCATTTCAATATTTTGTAGAGAAGCACGCATACACTTGGGCGGGCATGAAAGCCATTTTTCATTTCAGTGCACCTTCTCCAAAACAGTCATTGTCGTTTTTGTCCCATACACCAGCAATACTCTCGGGGTTATAGAAAAACAGCAGTCTCATACAAAGAGCACTTTCTCGCTTTAAGGCTGGAAATGGGGGTGGGCTGTGCATTTCAGGAGGTCAGTTTTTGAGGACACAAGAGAGATGTTGAATGGTGCATAAACAAATACTTGAGCGAAGCAGCTCACTGAGGGCTTCACAACAACCCGGGCAGTGAAACCCCTTAAGCTTCTCTAGAAGGTATTTATAGACAGTTTAAGCAAGGATGTTTTCTATTTTGCATTCAAGTTCAATAGCAGCATTCCATAAATAGGCTATACACACAAAAGAGAAGCGTAGCTGAAGCCTAAAGATAGAAAGCTGTTCTTTCAGAGTTGCAGATTTATCATTTGCTCAGTTATGGGAAAGCTTGTTTGGGTGACTTGCAATGGCAGAGAGATGACAAAGGCAAAATACTCGATGTTCAGTGCCCCCAAAGCACTAATTTAAGTAACCCAGTTTAATTCTCTATGCCACGTTTTACTGCCGTTTAAAAATAGGTGCTGTTAAAGATGAAACGATGCCAGTTTTTTTGCCAGAAAATTTCTTAAAAAGAGCTCCACGTGAAGACAAAAAGCTGCCATCATTATATGAGCTTAACAGGCCATCTCCGCCCTTCAGTTCCAGCAGCATAAACATGACACACAAGAGTTAAATTAACTAACTTCATCATTGCTCAGGGAAGAACAACATTTGGCCTGGTTACTCTGAGCACCTCCGTGGAGTAGCACAGAGAGGTCTCTCCAAGGCGGGTTAGGCTGATAATTAAATGAAAAATCCATCTGATCCCTGTCTCAGTAATGCCTAGCTGGCGTGACATATCAGCTGGATTTCTCCAGGTAACTGATTTTAAATTGCTAACATAGCGTTAATGCTGAAAGTAGAAGGAACCCAGGTATGGTGTCAGGCATCGCTCAGAGAGACGATGCCCTGGATGGAGACCAGGAAGAGATGGGCAGTGCCCTGGCAGTTGGGAACTGAAGCATCTGATCAGATCTAGTGCTAGGGGTGACGTGTTGGTGCTTGAAAGACTTGGGTTTTAAGTCCTTAATCTTCCACAGATATTCCCCTGTGACTATAGGGAAGTCATACCACGTCTCTGTACCTTGGCCGTCCATGCAGAATACAGGGCACGTAATTCTTCTCTGCGTGACACCGATGCAGCGTTAAACAACGCGCTGAAGATCAGGAAAGCCAGAGACTAGGGTAAAAGGGGACGGAGATACATGAGACTGGGAGCGCTGGAGGGTGAGAATGCATTTCACTGTACCACGTTTCCTCTCTTGCTCTCAAGAGCAAGACTGGTTAGAGCAAGATTTTAGAAGAAAGAGCACAGCAAGATGATTTGCATGGAAGGAATGCGGGAACGGGTGGTGGCATAAGACAAAAAAAGCGCTTCTCGTCTTACAGCTTGTTCTCCAGCCTAATCAAACTCTTTAAAAAAAGGCTACATATCTCAGAACAGCAGGAAAGAAATACCAGGAAATTGAGAACGCTGCAAAACAAATGCAGTAACTGAAGGGTAACAAATAGCAGATAGGGCATAGCGATAAGCAAATGTGTGGTTCACTGAAAGAAACAGTAAAATAGCCAGCAGGAGGACTAACTTTTGCTAATAAGGTATTGGGAAGAGATTTACAAAATATCCTGCACCTGGGATTCCTGACTCTGCAACACTGCAGCCAATATATCGCCATGCCTTAACTAGTGCTGATTTTTTTTTCCTGGATAGTCATTAAAATCTGAAACATGTGGAAGAGTAGGAGTCAAGATGACTAAACTATTTCCTGCCATTAGCTATAGCAAATCACTTCATGTCTTTCCATCTTACTCCGCAGATCAGTAAAACAGCCACAGCAGATCTCTGTCTCACAAGCAAAGCCATGAATCCAAGTCAAATAGCCGTGGACTTTGCAGGTGAAAGGCACCTCATTCATACCAGAATAAATAATTTTCAGAGAGGAAGCCCTCTAATTTAAGGCTTTCTTCTTTCTTTACGGGAAGCTGAGGGTGACAGCTTGCCTCTCTCTGAAGTCAGTGGGAGTTTTGCTCTTAATTTTGGCGGGGCTAGGATTGCGGCTTCGCCGTTTGTGCTACCGCTCTTGGCTGCTCGTTCAGATAATGCCTTTCGGGGATGCGAACCTCGGCATTATAAGCATCAGAAATGGAAAGCGAGGGGAAAACGACTGACGCTGTAACCCCATTATAGAGATCAACTAATCGCCCTTGAAAAGGACACGGTACCGGTGGGGAAAAGCAGCACGCCATTACCTGCAAGTGCTCCCAAAGTCGCCCCGACGGAGGCGGGCGGCGAGAAGGCGAAGTAGCAAACGTTCAAACGGTAATCCATAACCGTCTTTGATTCCAATACTCTTCCTTTCACTGAAGTCTTGATCTAATTAAACTGTCATCACACTGTTAAAGTAATGCTTCACGGGCTTTTTATGGAGCTTGGCTGAAGTGAAAAAGAGGAAAACGCAGGATTCATTATGTCCACGACACAATGCATCACAGACCCGCGTGGTGGTATCGAATCCCTCTGTAAAGCTAAAGCTCAGAACCAGGCGTGGAGGAGAAGGGGAGCGTTTTTAACGATGAGTTGCCTGACCTTTCTCCACGAGGGGTCATTGCCAAGCTTAAAACTGTGGCTTTAAACCCTTTTTGTGCTTAATAAGGAAGGGACTTACCAGCTCAGAGGGAAAGGAGCCAGCAGCTTTTGCTCACAGGGCCTGAATTTCCCTCAAGGGCGCCAGGGCTGAGGGGCTTTCCCCTCCCAAACCCTTCTCTTCCCAGCCCAGAGGCTTTGCCTTGCTCAGCTGGGGAATGGGTGCACTAAAACCGACGTGTGCATCCATACGCGACAAATGGATCCCCCCGATCTCCAAAACAATATGTTAAAAATAATAAAAAAAACACCTTAAATTTGAAATCTATTTCCCTTGACTGCATTGCTTTTCTTCTGTTCACGCTACCTGTAATTTCCTCGTTTACTTCCAACAAGATGCAAACAGTTGGTACCCAAACACCTGGGTACAACCCAAAGCTAAACTGTGCTATTGGCTTTTTTCCTCCCTCAGCGCCTTTTTCCACGTTTGCTTTTCTGGTGTTTGTAGGCTTTGAAGTTTCTTGTTGTTTCCAGTGCTTCCTGCGTAGGCTCCAGGAGCCAATTATCATGACTAAATAACTCCACACAGCCTTTAATTTCTTCTGCGTCCTTTCGTCCGTTTCGACATACTTACTCTGTGTTTTCAGCCCTGCTGGATGCACCCAACATTGGCCTGGCAGAGAACAGGCCTTGCGGTTTTGCTTTCAGGATGCTGTTAAGGGTTTTCTAACTGTGCAAAGAGCAGATATCTGCCGTCACAGTCACAGGAACCGGCTTCATTTCAGCAAAAGGCCCAGCGTCTACTGAAGGGAGCGGGGAGTCCAAGCAATGACATTTAATTAGCTTTCCGGTTTGCATTTTGCAAAGACACACTACAAGGTCTTCTGCATCTACGGTTCTAGACGACTTCCCCTGTAGCGTGCTTCAGCCTCGTGTGCAGGCTCGCCATCAGCGCGGGAGGCGAGCCGGCTCTGGAGAACGGCCTCGATGCGACCCTCCGCAGGCAGGAGAGACGAGAGAGATTTCAGGGTGAGTAGTTGATGCGTAGGAAGTTAAACGCCCAAATGAATCATTGCAAGACTTGAGAACTTGGGTTGAACTAATGGCCGTGGCTCTGATTGCTATAGTGGGTTTTTTTTTTTTTTGGGGGGGGGGGTGGGGAACATATCAGACAGTTATTAATAACTGTACATTTGGTAGACAGTAGCACTGTAGAGCTTTTAAACAGGTAAAAACCCTGGATAGCGAAAGGAATCCAAGGTACTCGCACAAGTGTCCCACCCAAGATCACACATGCAATGACTCAGTCTCAAAAGGGATATAAATGAAAGCACCGGGAGGAAAACGAAACAGAAAAGCAAACAAACTCCCCTCCGTGAGGACACAGGTGTTTTCCATCAGCTGCCTTGGAAAAAGCTGAAGTGACCTGTCACTCATAGAATGAAATAGATCTTTAAGGGACTGTAAATACACATATTTATTCTCTCTTTCACTCTGGGTATAATCGTGATGATTGAGCATCACAACAACCTACCCAAACTACACTCTTGTAAATCATCAGAATCACCTGATGGATCTATACGTAGCCTTTTAATTCACACCCGGGCAGTGTGTTGTTACTTAAAAGGAAGCCACTGAAGGGAATAGGACTGCTGGAAGACTAATACTCGCTTACTCCTCTTCCAACTACCATGATGTGCCAAAAATGGTCAAATTTAAAAAAAAACAAGGAAGAAAAAAATTAATAACATGAAAAGCAAGTTGGAAGATTTCCAAAATAACCTTCCTTCATCAAAAGATAAGGCTTGGCTAAAATCAGATCACGTTCTGGAAAGGTGTCAATTCTGATAACATTTTTCAAACGGTGGTTAACTGTCTAGTAATTCTTGGAATGGAAGTTGCAGAGATTTTTTCCACGCTCTGTTCCTATTGCTTTCAGTAGCGGATTCTACCTGTGCAAATTGTTTATAAGCGCACCCTCTGGTATGAAACGCTAAGTTAGTGTTCTTGAACACAAATAGAAGCAGACCCTAGCTTCCCTACGTGCTCTTCTGGTAACAATTCTGGCCCATTGCTTTGCATTTTGTATAATTATTGACATTAAAAATGAAACAAATTGGTAACAAAAGTCCGTGTTTAGTCCCTTGATTAATTATCTTGTTTATTGAAGCGTGCAGAGGACAGAGGAGCTCCTGTTCAAATCGCTCTGCAATTAAGTGGGAGCAAGTCAGAGCAGAACCCGTCCCCTGGAGGCCTAATCCAAAGACACTGGGACCTAACGGGAAGCTTTCAAACTTTTGTTCCATATTTGTTATGGGTGGGATTTTTAATTGCACCTTCTCTGTTTTCTGTCCCTCTGGAAAAAAAAAAAAGGGACTGCTTGATTTTCTTTTTTTCCCCAATTATTTCCTCTTAACTGCTTCAAATAAAATTCTGAAATTTTGGGGTGGATTTTCATATTAGTAAAAAATTCTTTCTTTAAATTAATGCTATGAGAATGATGCAAAGAAACAAAAAAAAAGTATTTGGTGCATTCAATATTTTTGCTTTGAAAGTAAAGCCGTTTTTCAGCTCGGTGTGACATCCCCTTCTTAGGGAAGGGGGTCTTTGGGATTTTAAGACATTTGGCTAAACAAACACGAAGCTGAAGTAGGATATCTTCCTCACACCACGGCACTAAAGATGTTGGCATTACTGCAATGGGAAGGACTGTACATTGGTGTGGCCAGACTGCTTCACAGGAGAGCACGATACTATCTTTGATTTTCCTATTTGGCAAACGCCCAAAGTGACATGCTTGATACATATATATTTAATGGCTTTGATAACCTTTGGCAACCTAATCAGAGGACCACCCCTAGACCAGCTTTTCCTTAAGAGCAGAGTTAACCTTGATCTATCTTCTCCTGGAGACACACACCTCGTTCTCTCTCCAAGGAAAGCAAGACCCTCACAGATGGGGGCTAACCCCAGATTTCAGCGGCGCAGCGCTGGACGAAGACTTGGCCCACGCTTCTGCGAATCCCAGCAGGTAGAGGGTGCTCCCTCCGCTGGGCAACGCAACCGGGTGTTGGAGGGTCCTCCAGCACGCGCGCCCCATCCCGCTCTCGGTGCCAGGTCCTCCCAACAGCAGTGGTGCCAAGCAGTCCTTACAAGCCCACCCTAGGGCAAACCCCACGCAACGCCTTTAGATCTGAGGGAAGTTTCCAGAGCGATGCCAGAGAAACCATCTACCTTCCGCCGGGCATAGGAAACCGCTCTCAGGTTTCTGTTACTGCAGGAACTGCAGAGCTGAGACGTGCTACCATCAAGGGGACCTTCTGCTCAGCTCCGACCTGCAGAGCGCCGTGCGCAAGCGTAGGGTTTTTAACCCGCCCTGCCGTTACCCTCCTTACAAAACGCAGCCCACTGTGTGCCCGGAGGACGTTGTAGAATTTAGGAACCAAAAACAGAGTCTTTCTAAAAATGCAAAAGCAGCTGGAGGGGTGGGGGGGAAATAGAGCAGAGTCCCTTCTCCCCCCTCCACCTTCCCCCCATCTGCTGTGGCCGCCAACAGCCCTCAGACAGCGGCTTTTACAAAGCCGCAGGCGCAACCTGCCGGGTAGCGATAGAGAAAAGGGTGAAACTTCAGAAAGGTGATCCTCCTTTAAGAGCCGGCGCAGCGCTAAGATGGTAGGTGGTCGCTTAAATTCTTCCTAAGGGCATTAGGGTAGTGCAATGGTGCTATTTAGTACGAAAAACACCGCTTTAGATTGCCTAGTAGTCCAGCAAGGACCTAATTAGTCTCAGTAGCATCCGTGGGAGGCAGGAAGCTGGTAGCAGTCCTGGGCTACAGGAGGGAAAACTGAGGCAGATACTTTAAGTGGATGCTGCTGGCAAATCTCTGCTTTAAAACAGTGTTGGGGTATATCGGAAAAGAAGAGGGGTTACTGGGTGCTGGGAGGAACACTTCCTATTTTGAGTGGGCTGGGAGATAATTAATCCTGCTGTATCCTCTTATTTTATGCGTGTCTCACTGTATGCTATTTCTTGCCTTACACCTACCTGGCAGTGCTATCGCCACAGCCCTTTAGATACGTGGACGGACAGATCCTCAGACTTCCTTACTGAACCCCGTTGACTGGGGTAACGGACGAGTTGCCTAAAACGCCAAAGGTCTTGCGGAAGCTGCAGAGCAGGGACCTGTGCTTGGTGCAATCTCAGTCCCCCAAACCATCCTTTCTCCTCATCCTTTCATCCATCCCTCCCTGTCCCCTACAAGCTTCCCAGAAAACAGGTGGTGGCTCGTCACAACTTCATTTCGGAGCCCAACAACGTTTTAGTAAGTGCTGATACGACAGAACAACGTACTACGTGGCAGTGGGTGTCCTTTGCTCGACAGTTTAGGATGCGGTGTTATTACAAAGATTCACTGCCCTTTAAAACCAGATAGCTAAGGAATACTGTTAAAACAACACCAGGGGTATTAATTCAAAGTCGAGACTTCCAGGCTGCCTGTAACCTATCTCCTTGCTAGAGCACTGCAGCCCATCTGCTCTATATATCACACATTAATGGGAGACTTCGCAGCGCCTGGAAAAAACAGGACAAATTGGGGACAAGGTGACATCTCCGATTCCAAATGTCCCCTTGGAGCTTCAATACATGTCGCCGGTGTTCTGTTAACCTTGAATTCAGGTAGGGGTCGTTACAAATGATTTCCCCCCACCCCGACAAAACACAAGCACTTTGGTGGTCCATTTGGGGCCTGTAAGTACGGTAAATATGCAGCTTATAGCAAGTGATTTTCCAATTGCAAGCTTTGACTTGGTAAAAGTTTCTGCAGGGAGCAGGGGACACACAGTATTCAAAGCCTTGGCTGGAGGGGAAGGGACGCACCACGATCACGGCCTTGCTGGAGGCCACGGCGGCTTCCTGGGACATAACATCTGGATCCAGCCCTGCTCTGCTGCCTGTTTACAGAGGCAGCCCCGGATCCTATTTTAATAATTATAGCTAAAAGATATACAGAGAGTAATACTGTCTCTGCTACAATACCGGTGAAGGTTTTTAAAAATGTATGATTAAAACTACCTTCTACAACACAACAAACACAGCAAGGAGGAGAATCAGTGCAGGAGCAGGAGGGTGGATGGAAACAAGAACAACTAAGAAAATGCTGTTGCCCAAGGGTTAAGTTAAAACGTCACAAAGGATGGGAGGAACTGAGGTGTCAGACAGGTGAAAAAAGGGCACGAAGAGAGGGGTAGGTACCCCTCAATTGCTCATCCATTGAGGACCTGCCAGGGTCAGATCTGCTGCAAAGGCAAGATACCGTGCTAGGCTCTCCTGAGAAGAGGGTGGGAAGCGAGCGTGTAACCTCACTTATGCCTTTGAGATGCTGCTCCTCAAGCCCCGCAGTGCTACAACAGCGCGGGGCTCCTCCGAGGACCTCCTTGGCAAAGCTGACCGTGATATATCACCACGCTCCTTCATCACCCTTCTCCCGTTAAGCTGAACTCCTCTAATCTCACCACAAAAAAAAAAAAAAAAAGTCCCTTTAATCATTGTGAAGGTTGTGGCACAGTGTGATTATAAGGCAGGATATGGATGCCACAGATATTGTAGGAGACCTGCATATATCTCGTGAACAAGATGACACCAATAAAATTTATAAGCAGGAAAACGCTGTCTTCAAAAACCTTGCTCTCCCCTTCCAATAATTCAGTGAAGTTCCAGGCTGTAGGCAAAGCAGTGGTTAGGGAGAAAAAGTGTCATACCGCAGAATTTGTGGAAGACAGAAGCTGTACAGATATTTAAAGTATCCAGATGACCTCATCAAGAGATCCAGTTGCGAGATTTACCTGAAAATACAAGAAAGTGGAAATAGCCCACTGCAGTGAATTACTAGATTCTTAGAAGATTAATAAAGCCACAGTTTTATAAGCAGTTGAGCACAGCAGTACTGTTTATCCTGGGCAGAGAATTACAAGCAGACTTTAATGAGCTGTTTAAGCATCTGAGTATTTTCATTGATTTTTTTCATGGACATAATACAATAAGAGAAAATGGACAAATATGAAATAATCTTAAAAAGAGAGGAAACCATATTAAAGGGAAAATAAATCAAAGAAATAAATTATGAAGCAAAAATAATGGCTAGAATACAGCATATTCTGCAGAACAGATAAACTCTCTGGCATGTTTCATTGCTTTCTACTTGCAGGCTATCTACAAGCGGATCATGACTTCTTCAGACTTATTAATACCTAGAGCTCCTTTGATGAATTACTGATGACTTTCCAAGCTCGGCAACTCAATCTCTTCATTCTCACACCGTGCTGAGTCTCCAGCCTGGAGCCGGGACTGCTGAGCCTTAACCCAACAAGCGGCTCCACTAGCACAGTGATTACCCACGCCTGGTCTCCTGCCCATCCCCATCTCCAAGCCAATGGCTGGCTTTGGTACCCAAGAAAACACCAGCAACTGGAGCTTTTCTAACAGCCAACTACTTTCTAGCAGCTCCTGTCTGCACCGTGGCTCTGATGTCTGATGAAGCGCGGCTCATCCCAAAATCGCCTTCATCCAGATGTTTCCAGCAAGACTGGTTGCCTCCTTCCACCGACTCTCCCAAGCTTTTAACTTTCTGCAAACTCTGCCCTGGGTCAGATTTGG
Organism: Struthio camelus; assembly: GCF_040807025.1. Taxonomy (NCBI): domain Eukaryota; kingdom Metazoa; phylum Chordata; class Aves; order Struthioniformes; family Struthionidae; genus Struthio; species Struthio camelus. Next base: position 1,799,319 of record NC_090945.1, read on the forward strand.
TTCGAAACAGCCAACACGGTCCAAACTTTTGGGGGAGTAAAGGAACACAGATAAACTGCGTGATTGCCTAGCCTTTCTTTCCACAGGAAAATATAAAATAATAGAAAATCATCAGATTACCATTAAACACTTCTGAAGGACTACTTAAAAGGAATCATCGGCAACATTCACAGACACTATATAAAAACGTGTCTCTCCTGTGTCTGGCGCGATAATCAAATAAAGGTTCCCGTACTTTCCGTGGAAGCTCCCTGGCAATGAATGGTGAATGCATCCCCCGGTGCAGCACAAGATGCAATTACAGCATACAGTAAAACTGGCAGAAATGAAAAACAAGCATTTCTCTCACCCCAATATCAGATCGAATACAAAAAAACGGGAGTATATTTCTGTTCTCCAGACACAATCATTTGAGAAAGCGCCACAAAACGTTGTCAAAAGGACATTTTCTTTTCCATGTCCACTAGCATTTGTTATAACTAGTATTTGGGGCCTTTCTTCAGAACTATGTGGATTCTTTTTCAGCGATTCATCTCTGTTACCTAAGACGACACCGCTTTAGTACCCAGTATCATAACAGTCTTGAGCTGTCTTATTGCCTAATTGGCCACTGATCTTATAATCATTCTTGCTGTCAAATGTGTTCTGCTCCATTGATTTCAACACAGCTTTTCTAGGGTACAAAAATACGGGTTAATAGCCTCAGCTGCAGGATTAGAGTTTAAGGCTCTTGTATGTAGGCAGCTGAAAAACACCAATTATTTTTCATGGGAATTTTTTTCCCCCCATCTTAAAAAAAATGCCAGTGAAAACAGCCTGCTTTGTTATAACAAAACTGAAAACAGAAAAAACTGACCAAAAAAGTGAATTTCTCCCCCATTTTGATTCCCTGTCCTTATTTTTTTTGGCAAGGAATCTTAAACAAAAGAGATGCCCTATTCCGTTGCTGGGCTGAAAAGTTCGTTGTGCATTGAAAGTCTCATTTGGATCAAAAGACAGCACTTAACTCTTCTGAGGAGGTCAGGAGATGGCTGTGGGCCACAATCAGCAGGAGCATGGTTATATGCAGCATTGGAAGCAGTGATGCTTTTAGCTCTGCCATCCCTGAAGCCACTCTGCAGCGCTGCTCCGATGGAAATCCCTCAAGGGAAGCAATAGCTCTAAGACATCAGCACCACCCAGGCATCACATGAGGCCTTTTTTGGAGGCCCCGCGTAAAGACCTGCCTAGGTCCTTTCTTGCTTGGCTTCTAGGTTTTGGAGAGATCACGGTCAATGCTTTGTGCAATTTGAGACTATCTATCCCAAAGAAACTCTTTAAGCGACACTCGCAGACCTCCGGGATCAAAGGTGCTGACTGAAGTTTGTTTTCACACAGCGATTACGACAATATTTGATTTCACGTTAGTGCCATCCCAGGAGAAAACATCAGCTGATTATGGAGTAATTCCAGAAGTGCTGCAAATCTCCTGGGAGAGATGAATTCCACGAAACCAATTTTCAAGAAAGGACAATTGACCCTCACAGCAATTTCTTTGGGGTTTTAAGGAAAACTACAAGCCCTATTAAGACGCATTGCAAATAATTGGGGCTGACAGCCCATGGCCTCAACAAGCTCTGCCGGGGGCAGGGGGAAGTCCAGAAGCAAGTGAAGGGCTAGGCTGTGGATCACAGCGCTCTCATTCTCATTTAGGAGGGGAAGAAATACAAAAACACAGGGTAACCAGGACCCTGTGTGACCTCAGGCACCACTCTGACCCATACCGCGCTTTGCTGCAAGTCTACAGCCAAGTTCATGCCACTGCACGTGGTGCAGGATATAAATGCAAATGTACAAATGAAGACGACTAAAACTGGGATTCTCTGCTGCCCAAGAACTAAACCACAAACTAGAAAGCTCTATACTTTTCCAGTTAACATTAAGCTAAAGGTAGTAAACTAACATTTTCAAAAGGGCTAATAAGGAAGATTTCCAAGCTGAGAATTGACATGCTCTGTGACAAGAAAAAAAAAAAGGAAAAAAGAAAAAGTCATATATGCTTTGCACAGTCAGATTTTCCTCCCCAGAGGAGTGGAAATAGCCCTTCTCCAGCCTGCAAGAGCAAGCAGCTGCTGCTGCTGTTGCGTAAGGACATGGACATGACTAGAAGCTGCAAAGGCAGCTTTTTCCCGGACAACAGGGAAAAAGCCCATAGGTTTGGGGTTGATGACATGCAGTCAGGCCACGTGCTACAATCACAGTAGCGTTTGCCACCCCGTCCCGCTCCTCAGAGCGGCCCCACATGCACCATCTCACCCCTACAGCACCAGGGAGGGGATTTCCCTCCCTGGAAAGGGCCGAATTAGAATAAAGACACACATGGAGATGTTACTACAGGAAGAGATTACTCTCGCTAAGAGACCTGCCCTGGGACATGCACGCGGGACCATGATCCATGCAGCATCTGCTGCAGCTGGGGTGGGAATTTCCCCAGGGACAGCCCCTGCCTTGCTCCCGCAACCAGCTTGTGAGGGAAGAATGAGCTTTCGTCACCCCGGCACCAATGAAAACCTGCTCTCTTGTCCAGATTGCTTCATATTCAAGATTTTCCTCTGTTTTTTTTTTCTTTTTTTGGTGCGGTATCCTGAGAAATTCAGATGGTATCACCCAGTCAGCACTAGCAGCCGGGCTCTTATTTGTACTTTTCGTAGTGCTTGGATAAGGATAAAAGTAATTGTAAGAGACAAGCTCTAATTGCCACAATGCAAAGAACACCACAACAAATGTCAGCATGCCACCTGCCCTGTTTTACTCCATCGTACGCCCTAAGCAGCTCACAGGCACGTATCTAAGCATCCAGAGAGACCTCCGGCAAGTGCCAGAGCAGCAGCAGGCTCAATAAAACAGCAAGAACATCCAGCCCACACCCTGATGTGGTTTGTGGGCCTGCAGATCTCCTCTTGGGCAAGAGCTTGTGGAGCAGTACCTGCCATTAGCAAGCGCATTGCTATTTATAAATATGTATACAATATCCTATTTCTAAACCATGCTTAGAAATCAATGTTAAAAAGCAGCTATTTCATCCATTTTGGCATTATTTCTAAAGTTGTTTTCATCATAGATTTTTTTAGGCTATGAAGACAGATATACACCTGACCTAGAGGAAGAAAATAGTACAAACACCTTTTTGAAGGGAAAAAAAAGAGCAGTGCAGTATCTTAGAAAGAAGAGAAAAGCACCAAATGCGTTGGTCATTGCTGTTAAAGTATCGAGTTTTGTGTGACAGTTTATAGTCGCTATTGGGGGAAAAACGAACGAAAACCGTACTTTTCCCTCAGATGCTGGATCTAACATTAAGACATAAGCAAAGACCGTATGCGACAGACTCCAGGGTAGTTAGACAGCTTAACTATGTGCAAAGTAGTGACCAAATTTCCCATTCCAAACTGTGCACTGGAAAGATCGGTTTTCTCAAAGGATGGTCTGAGGCAGCACAAAGACCTCTTTTCCCCCCTAAACGGCATACAGATCTGAGAAACCTTACATCTGAACATCAGGAAGGAAGCTATCTAAAAGCTCCCCAGAACATCCATCCACATCCAGTATCTCAGGCTTCTGGAGAAATAAATTAAGAAACGCAAACGTTTGCAAAACACCTGAGCCACATGTTCTACAATCTCTGAACTTCTGAGAAGCAAACATTACACTTCGGGGGGGAACCACAAAAAGGCTGCCTCTGAAGGAGAAGGAAGGCAAAGAGCATCAGGTGCTTTTGCACTGTAGCTTCCTGCTTGTAAAACTAAAACCTCTCAGCTCTCTTCGCCGAAAAATAAGATCACTTTGAGATGCCGCTTGGCAAGCTACCGAAACAAAAGGGGGTTTGAAAAACCCAGTCACTGCAGTGGTAGCACTCATGCATGTATTTGACAAATAACAAGAACCTAATCTCTAACCCTGTCCAGCTGGACTGACACCTCCACTGTAGTATTTTTGCAGGAACACCCCCCTCCCCCCAAAAGCAGCTTTTTAAGTGAGACTGCCTCCAAACGAGGCACTCCTAGAAAGTAAGCCAAGGTGACCGAGTGGTTGTGCAAGGACAACACCATGGGACCTCACGAAAGCCAAGCTTATTCATCCCATTGTCTACTTAAGCTAGAAGGAAGCAACAGGATCCAGATACACGTTCAATCAGGTGAATACAGGCCCAGGAATCCTTCCCTCATCCTCAACAAGCTGAGAACTAGGTTTCAGCAAAAACATGGAGCAAATAAGATTAATACCCAGAGCAAACTATGGATACACAGACAGGAAAAACTCTTTAATTTCTTAAATTTGGAGACAAAGGCACAAGATTTAAACTTTTCTTTTGGTAGCAGTGTCTCAAAATGCGTTGCCAGCAGGATGATCCTGAGTGAGACCCCCCCCCCCCCAAGGCAGGAGAAGATTGCGGACAGGCACAGTTTCTCTGGAAAGCAAGCCAGTAAGCAGCAGCAGCAGAAATAGAAACTAAGTTATTGCATCACATTGCTGAAAAGTCTATCATCTGCACAAAGCTTTGTAAATTTTAACAGTTCCCTAATGAGAGAAGGAATTGTTTGTAGGCAGAGCTCTAGTATTAAAGAAGAAATTGTTGGGAGAGACTAATGAAACCCTAGAGAAATGCCTCCAAATAGCAACAGCTATTGAAAGGGAAAGCCAAGATGGCAACACCACTAGAACAAAACGGGGCTCTGACAAACACGGCCTGAAAGACACCACCACCACATCATTAAAGAAAAGGAGCAGTGGCCAAAAAGCACCTCAGCAAATGCAGCACTGGCTGCCAAAGACAGATTTGGAGAAAGCGCTAGGTGATAAGTCTGGGTGCATGGAGCTAAGGTACCCATTGCACTTAGAGCAATCTCAGATTGCTCTTTTCTATGAAGGAGGGAAAAAAGAGGCAAAAAAGCAAACAAACCCTTGTTGGCTATTTAGTTTATTTTTGAAAACCACAAAGCCTTCTCCTGTTATTACCCAGCATGGGTATGGGGAACATACTTTTAAGTAGTGTATCTAAAAATGAGCATTTTGAACAATGGATGCACTTTATGTCAAAACTGGCACCTTGTCAACATGTTCATTTTAACTCAGCAATCAGGGAGCACCAAAGTAACTTAGTAACTTAGACAAAGTAACTTAGACAAAAAAAGATAAGATTTCCTGCAATTATTTTACCTCTGCCCCAAACAGCCTCCCAGCATTTATGTTTACTGCATTTAGTATTCAGATGAGTTACCCATTTCTTCTTCAGACACAAAAGCCTGCCTTTATCAACAAAATAATTCAGGACTATGGACAAGTTCTACATTTTGTCATCAGATCTCAGCAGAGCTGCAAGAACTGGGGTGAGTGTCTTGAAGAAAAGAGTTAGAATTTGACCTTGTCTTTTTAAGTTGTGCTTTGGTATGTCAGTCTATTCCTGTCCTCCCCTTTCTAACCTTTTTTTCCTCTGGCTGTCCACCCTCATGTGGGTCTTTCCTCAGACGGTATTGCGGAACCACAGCACTGGATAATTCGCTCTTCCTCAGAAATTTCTGCAGCAAAGTTTAGAGCAAGACTCATCTGGTGACATGTACAGCAGAATAAAAATCACATACTGCTGATGGGGAATTTTTTTTACCTGGTAGCACTAGGAGATGTTTGCAGAGACTGACAATGTCTGAATACTTATCTTTTACTGCAGGTATTGCCTTGAAAAGTCTTGATTTTGTGTCAGCTTTGATTAAGCATGGCCTATCTCTTTTATAAGAGACTGTGGCAGCTTTTCCATCTTGCCACCGTGCTTAGTGTAGGTCCACTCAAAAACTGGTGGATCTGACCATCTCTTCCTTTATTCTCACGGCTAACCGGGATGAAAACATCCCATTTCTATTTTGCAAGACCTTAAGGAAAACACTTATATTCTTCTTGATGATTATGGATGGAGACATCTTATGATATCCTACAGGGAGCAAGACTCAGTCCGTTACTTCCAATGTGTCTTCGTGCTATATCCCCACATGGCTCATGTCCTATCTCCAAGTGCAATGCCCAGGACAAGATCTCCCATTTGCTTGCCTTTAACAGATCCCACCAAGTCAACTGCTGACCCATGTTTTTGCTGTCTTTCCCACACTACTTTTGTACTGGTACACAACCTAGTTTCCTCTAGGGCTGAGATCAGGGCTTCTGAGGAGACTACTGGCACAAGGCTTGCCACCTTGCAGAAAGCCACGCTGTTGTGCCTGCTGCACAGCAAGTGTTTCATGGGTTACACTCATAGCTTGGCATAGCAGCATGCCAAGGAGTCATCTCCAGCCTGGACCACCAAGGCTGGTACATGCAAGTCAGGGGCTGGGTGAATCAAAGCTGCTCTTTGCTGTACACGGTGACACCGTGCTGTCGGCAGCTGTTACGGAGCGGGTCACAGCTCAGGGAGTTTGACTTTTCTGCCAGCTTATCTAACTTTAGTTGCAGAAGCAATTTGCCAGAAAAGTGCTAACAAACCAGAAAGATGACCTACATATGGGACTGTGATAGCAAGAGTCACAATCAAATCATTTACTGTACATCAACTTTTTCTAATTTGCTCTTCCCCTCAAAAAGAGCTTTAGGAAAGAACATGAGTAGAGGAAGCAATAAGTTTCATCGGGATGGTATGAAGGGAACCGTACAACTTGGAGCCTCTGTGACCATCTTCGGAAGAAGCTAGGGTGCAAGGGGGGCTTTTTGCCTGGGAGCCTGGGCAAAGACAGTGGCCTCCTTCCCACCATCTCTTCAGGGAGGCCTTCCTACGCGGTAGTATTTCCCACCTCCAATGATGCGAGCCCCCCTTGTGGACAGTCTCAGGAAAAGGAAGGAAGTACGCAGCCCACCCTGCAAGTGTGGAAATAGCCTGTAGAACCAGTCTCTAGTGCTGTCCTAGAGATATTGGGTAAAATCCTTACTCGTTCCGAGTCCAGGAAAAAACTTCTATCGAGTTGGCTGAAATCAGGATGCTACTCAGAGACATGAAACCTTCAGAGGATCCGCAGAGAGGCCTTGCCCTGCCTTGCCACAGCAGTGGGTGGCAGTGCTGAACACCACCTTTGACCTTCAGGCATCCCACAGCTGAAGTAGCATGGGTCAGGCCCCCACCCAAGAGCAATCTGCATTGCTCTATCAACTCCTTTGGAGCTCTGCCACTACATACAGCTCGAGGATCCAGCCTCGGGTTTTCCATTATTCTGTCAACCGATTCAGATTGATTAAACAATAGCCCACCTCTTGTTTCCCCAGTAATTAAGAGCGCAGAGATTACACTGAACCTTGGGTGCTTCCAAGCAGTTACATTCACTCCTGAATCTACTTCAGCAATAAAAGTCAGAAAAATCTACAATGAGGTACTGAGCCATTCAAAGTAAGCCCCATCTGAAGAGGGGCTGCTACCGCTTTGTTGTATCAGTAGTAAAATGCCTATTGATTTCAAAAGGAGCAGGGCCTCCCCCAAGGATGTAAATCTTGCTATAGAGGATGCTAATCCGAGTGAAGGCCTAACTGTTCCTTAGCAGCTAGAGAACAGCCCACTACATGCTTATCTGTCCACGTCTGGTCATAAAGTAAACTACTTTTACACCTTGCGGAAGTAGTCTTGTCCTGGTGAAGACAAGGCATAAAGAATTCTGCATCAAATGTGTTCAGGCTGGCATTTTTTAACTTGAGCAGATGAAGAAAATCTGCTACCTACTTCTGTTGACTGAAACGTAGGAAAGGAGTATGACCTTTATCTCTCTGCTTACCAGATAATTCCCTAACCACTTTGGCACAGGCACTTAAAAGCACTGTGATGTTCTGCCTTCCTTCAGGAAATACAGACAAGTTTTTCCTCTGTTGCCAGCTGTTGCAAGTGATAAGTTTCTGGCATGCGGAAGGTTTTTTGGGTTGAAAAAGCAAAAATGGACGCTTTCCTGCACAGCGGAATATAGCAGGCCCCTGAGCAGAGGTGGGGAGCTCCTTCCTGCCCTTGGAGCCCCACCACGCACTTCGTGGCTGTGTTTTATTAAAATGAACTGGAATAAGCAGTCTCCGAGACTGGAAGAGCAGGCCGACTTCCTCCCTGCTGGCCCGCCGCAGAGCCTTTGTAATGTTTTAATATTCAATAAACTGAACGAAAACAACCTCTATCATCCATCACAAGTTAACAGGGATGGAACAAACAATGGTCCATTCACCCAGCCTTCCCTAGCATAGGTTATTAGCACACCCCAGACGACAGGCAAGACCAGGTGGCTCCGATTCAGAGCCGCGTGCTCATTTGATCTGGAAGAGGGGGCTCTGCTACCATCACACACTTTAGCCACACTTTGCAATGTTTTAGGTGGGAGCTGTGCTTAAAGAGCTTTTAAGACAGGAATCTACTGAAGAACATGACATGCGATACATACCAGTTGTCTGTCAGTCTGTGGATAGGTTGATGGACTTTCTGTTAGCACAGACCCTTCAACAGCTTCAGAAGGGCTGACTCAGGACATCACTTTCCTACACAGACCACTTGTTTTTTTTAAAAGCAATGTCCAGCCTGGACACCAGTTGCTGAGCGGACATGGCCTACCAGGACGAAACGGTCTCAGATTTTCACATCTCTCCGTAGTGACTAGGGACTGACGACTCACAGGACTGGATGCAAGATACACTTGCTATTCCCTTAGGCCACTAGAAACCTAGCAAGGTGGAATGACAACATTGCTGGATGCAATTAGACATCTCCTTTTTCTTTCTTTTTCCCTCCTCTCTCCCCTTTCTGGTTATGAAGATAGCAAAATTACTACTCTAAAATCCGTTGAGAGCAACTAGAGGCAAGGGCTTTCCCTGACTGTGTGCCAACATGAATAGAAAATAAATATCTGATTTTAACTCATAGCATTACAATGCACAACATCAAAGTAAAAGCAATGTGATTTGCTGCAAGCCTGATCACTCAATTCAGACTTTCAACTTTACCTGTGAATGCCTTTGTTTGTCAATTTAAGTCACTGTTCCTGGTCAGTGGGTGAGAGGGGTGGTAATCAAATTTACCACTTTGCCTCTGTGAATTGCCTATAGCTCACACAACTGCAGCCCAGTGGCCAAATAGCCTGCAAGCTGGTGTGGTTGCAAGAGCTGCCCCAGCAGGCTGCAAGACTTTGATTTCATTACTGACCAGATAACGAATCGGACATGATCAGCCCGTTAAGGATACTGAGGCAGATAGAATTCCATGAAGTTATTTACAGCTACCTGGCACTTAGTTTCCCTCCTTGGCATTTAACTCTTCAAATACGTTCAGCCTGTCCACATTGCGTGGCTGCAGCAGATATTCACAACTGCCTCAGCAGGGCTGTATTCCTCAGTGCCTCCGAAATATGTGTATGAATTCATATGCGTGTATACAGTCACAAGAACTGCTTGCCTTTGAAACTTTTGGTCAGGGCTACGCTGCTTGTTATCCAGTTTCAGCCGAATTCAGAGATGCAAAATATACATGTGATGGCACTTACTCTAACGCAATGCTCTGCAAGACGACCAAAACAACCCTGGGGAGCCAGGGCAGAGGCAATAGTGTGTGTGCTGCCACATGTACAATATCTGGAGTGCCTCTAAGCACTCGATGACAATTTGCTTCTCCCCCTCCACCCGGCTTTTGCAGCTACTTGGCTGCTGAACGTTACTGTGAGACGATAAATTCACCTGACAAAAAATCTAAGGGGGCAAAGTGCTGAGCCATCCTCAATTGCTCCCTATGTTTCTTCAACTCCCCGGACAACTCTAATTGAAAGAGGCTATGCAGAGATTTCAGGGTAGCCTTTCCAGCCCCAACTTCACTCCCAAATCAGAAACATCTTCCCTAAAAATCTCACTGCTCTTGTTACCAGCCAACATGGAAACCACAAGGATGTAATTGGTTCCTTAAAACAAAAACCCCTAAGAAGGTGCACAGAAGACTTCTCTTGTCAAGAGAAGCAACACCAGAAGCTCTTGGTATCACGTGGCATCAGCCTTTCAGGAGATGCTCACCAGCCCTCCTGCACCACAGCAGCAGGATGACGGATAGTATTTTAACCCATCTGTTTTCTTGAATACTCTCTACCAGGCTTTTAGCAGCACACGGATTTGCACTGCACAGGGAGTTCACCCTCCCTGGCGTAACTGTGGTCCATCAGACATGGTGACTCACGGTAACCTCTTCTGCTTGCTCCTTCAGGAACTGCAATGACTACTCTGAATACCAATGGCTCAAACCACATCCTAAGACCATTTGACCTGAACGGTAATTAGCAAGCACCTCCACGAGGAGCTATCAAAACTCTTGTTTCTGAGAATAAGGGATAAACCTCCACACTGGTTAGTGAATAAAAAGGAAGCTGGCAGATAAGATGCTATTAGCAAAAGGTGAAGGTAAGTTCTGCTTTTGGAGAAACAGGCTAGAAGCAAGCCTGAGATTTAAAGAAAGTGAGGGAAGAAAAGTTATTCAGAGAAGATTTTAGTTTCAGACATTATATATTCCTTCCATACAGGAAGAAAGGCAGGGATATAAACTTCTTTAGAAGGGAGGAAAAAGCCAAACCAAGAATAATCAAGGAGCAGCAATGACAAACAGCCAGGATTCTAGCAGTGTAAATGCATGAAAGGCCAGATTAAAAAGGCTGTGTTTTTTTAAAGTCCTCAAGGAACACGTGCAGACATCAGGCAAAACATTTCATTGCCAGTCAGGGAGGCTTAGCCCTGTCTTCAAACCCGCCACCTCCAATTTCGCAAACTATGTACCTGCATCTTTAGGTACTTAAAGACTTTTTAAATGAGCACCAGAGCCTATTCCAAGTTCTCCAGACAACTTCCAAATGAATTGCACTGCAGCTGAATGCAGTATTTGTGTTTCCATTAAACTCTGCATTATGGGTGCCCCATCCCCTCCCACCCCCCCGGACTTTTCTTTAATATATGGCTTCAATTTCAAAACAGCATCACTTTAGGGACCTATTCTGTCTTTATTTATGCAGCCCATGAGATGATACATCTATCTGCTGATAGCAGCTTTAATCAAAAAGAGAATGTTTTCAATACCAAACTAAACAGTTAATTGGATGCTTTTGAGACTAGGTACACCACACACTCGTCATAGGTCTTGGGAGCTGCTAGACTTTAAAACTGATAAATAAGGTGTCCTTGTATTCTTTAGCCATTCCCCAGGGAAAGCAGTTTGTAAAACAGTAAAATTGCTCAGGCACAAATATTTATCACAGATCCAATAAGATTTTATGTGCCTTGTAACTACAATATTACATGTTTTATGCTCCTTCAATCTTTGGTTTAGAGTACATCCAGTTTCTTCAGTATAGATAATTTCACAACCAGTGGAGATCTGTAAACAATATTTTGTTATAGCTCCATGAATACTAGGTGCCATTATTCCCCCTGTGGTTTCAATGAAGCTTTATTCTCCCTGAACACACATTGTTCGTGTTCTAAAAGTGCCTGGTACAGAAGGTATAATTATCTTTATTTTATTTGATTTGTCAGGTTTACACAGTTTTCAGTCCATTAGAGGTTAGCCACCATTAGGCAAGCATACATGCTTAATTTTAAGTACCTGGCTAGTTCATCTCATTCAGTAGGCGCTGATTTGTGGAACAGAACAGCTTGTCCTTCTTTAAAAATATAGTACAGCATCACAGAGCAGAGATGTCTATAAAGGTGTGCTCCATCCTACCCCTTTGCTGTAAAGGCAATTAATGGAGGTATTAAATATTTCAGCTTTACACATAGTGTCCTAGGAGCCAGGCTGCTCCATACAAACCAATGGATTTGTAACAAACAAATCACTCGCAAACAGTCACTCGCTGCTCCCTGGGAAGCAAAGCTTGAGGATCAGCATAGCTGCTGGAAGAAGATTCGCAAATCCCAGCCCTGGTCTTGGCTGGCACATAGAGGACGCACGACCAGCCTATCTCAGCTCTATCCCTGCCCCGACCAACCTTGGGCTCTGCAGAGCTACTGCAGGTTTGCTTGGCATTTCGGCATTAAATGGGCACTGCCAGACCACTGGTTTTGTCCTCTGTGTCAGCATGAGCTTTTGGGCAGAGCTGGATAAGGGAACCGATTTGACTGCAAAATACTCTGAGGGCAACAAGGCAGGGGACAGAGTGACTGCTTAAGCCATACCGCTGCTCCACGTCTAGCATGGGCTCGGTGAGCTAGGACCACAGCCCTGCCTGAGAACTGAGCCCAGGTCCCACTGAAAAAAAGAGTATAAAAATCCTAGCTTTTGCAAATCACACTCAGTAATTACACTTCTGCGGTTTTAAGCTTTCCTCATCTTGCATGGCTTTAGCTCCTGGACTTTTGCCCATCTGGCTGAGGAAGTTATCACTAAAGCTGAGCAAGGTCACACAACTGCACTGCACCAAGCTGGGCCTTGGACCAAACAGCCACAACCCAGAGAGACATCCTCTGTCTTCATGTACGGAAATCTAGCCCCCATCACCTGTGCTTTGGCAACAGCCGTTCTCGCTTCCAGCCTGTTGTACAGACCTCTCTTCCCCCGTTCAGTTTGTCTAGGAAGAAAGGTATTTTCAGTCCAAACGACCTTTGTTTTATTACAAGGGAATAAGCACAGCTTCCTCGAGCGAAGGTATCTTAACCGCCTCTGACAGCCTGCGCCGAGCAGATCATAAATAGCCCTGCCGCTTTGTGCTATAAGCGAACGGACCGTCTACACTTGACAAAGAGGCAGGACACAAACCCAGCCGGGGTGGAGAGAGGCAACACATTGCCGTGCTGTTCACGGAAGGAAAGCACTGGTACAGCCTACATCAACGCGCTCGGCTCGCTATGGAGCTGAGGAGCACTGCTCTTCTGGCATGGCATGCATCTCCAGGCTCCTTCACCCAGCCTGCAGGCAAAATATCTTTTCCCCCTCCCGCATACATGTTTGACTTTTGCTAAGCAGCAAGGAGGGCTGTATAACAGCAGTCAGCTTGCCTGGGTAGCAGGGTGCCCTGACACAGCAGTCTAACTTATTTAAACACCCTACAGAGTTCTGCATTATTATTCGAAAAGATCACCTTTCAGGGTATTTCTAAAATAATTTAGTCATTAATTTCCTTGTATAGCATCCATTAGAGTCACTAAAATGTACTTGGGCTATTATAGTAAATAAGAGGCATAATTATAAGGCTAATTGTCCAAAAAGCTAATGCAGTTATTCTAAAGAATGTTTCTCCCATCTTGGCTGTCATCCTCTGTCTGGAAGCCCGGCAGCACCACGGTGTCTTGACAGAGGAGACCTTTTCTGCTGGGGATTTAGAGGAGGGACAGTGAAAAGTTGCATGTAGTCAGGTAGCTGCTGAGCTCAGGCTCATTTCCTCATACGAGCAATCAAGTTTTTCCTGCTCAGAAAACTCTTATCACTGGGAGGGAGAACATGCACCTCCTGCACGTCTTCCCACCTCCACCTTCCCCTGTAACACCTACAACGCCCTTGCATCCTTTTAGCATCTCTGTGACCACACACAGCCCCTTTCTCAGCCACTTCTTAGATGCCCTTCCTTCATCCCAGCACACTTTCTCCACCCCATGTCCCTGCTGCACCTCAAAGCCCTCATTTCAGCAGTGCTTGTCTGGCATCCGAGTGACTCAGCCGCAGTCATAGGCTCTGGCAAGCACGTTTATTCATGCGGCCCTTCTTCCTCCCACGTGCCACTGCATGATCTCACTGGCTTTATCCTCACCAGTGATGGGACGAGACAGCCATTCCCAGTCAAGGAAAACTCTTCTTTTTACCCATCTCCGATATCAAGCTAGCCTGCTCTGTATTCACACTCTTAATCGCTAGGCAGTGCTGTTGCTATCTCGGAGGTGGCATGTGCTACTGGAAGAAGAGGTATTACGTGACACAAAAGAGCTCAGTTTTGGCTGCAGAGCGCTCCAACATTAACATAAATGAAGCACTGCTTCCTACCGCACATAGGAGAGGCACATTTGATTCTGGTGCTTGGTTAGCCTGCTCTTCCACATGTCCCCTATAGTCTTCTGCCCAGGCCACAATAATTGTTCTGCATGAAGTCAAAGGAAAAAATCCACTAACTTGTACAAGATAGACAGAAGGAGCTAGTTTTTTTTTTTTTTTTTTTTTAAAAAGAGATTCTACTTTTAACAAGTGCCGTGATAACAATCAGTTTATCCACTGAGGAAAAAAGTTGGCCAACTCAGTGGAGAAAGAAAAGAGGTGGTCATGGCCAAGTGAAAGGCTTGTCAGCCTACCCTAGCAAGCACATGGCTGCAGATGTCTTGACTTTTTCAGACTCAGTCACTCAAAAGATGGATGTTCTTAAGGTTCTTGTGTAAATATTGCTCAAGGAGAGACTGAGCGAAAGATTAGACTGGATAACCTCCAAAGGTCCCTTCTGCTTAGTGTTTCCATGGCTTAAAGAGCTGAAGCAGGGAGGACCAGAGACCTTTAGCTGTAAGCAGCTACATGTGTGAAGGCTGGGGACAAGACTAGCACAGGATGGGAAGAAGCAAAATTGGTGAGGACACAATGTTCAAGTGAGGAAATGAAGTGAGAACAGAGTGGCTGAGGGGGCTTTTTGTAGAGCTGTTTTAGATTGTGTCTAGAAGTCACTTTCTATGATCTATTTAAAGATACTAAAATATTCTTGAATTGTCAACAGATGAGCAAGCACGTAGAGGCACTGAGCTTCCTGTCTGATGTCAACTAGCAAATATTGCTAACCCTCACCCCCGCTAAAATTAGCGGTGAATCTCCTATTGATTTCAATGAAAGCATTCTCAGCCTTCAAGCTGCTGAAAGCCTTCATTTTTCCAGTGTTGATAAACTTAAGTTTGGGAGACCAAAAAATAGAAAGGAAAGCCTCTTTCAGTTTAGAAGTTTTGCCAAAATATAACCAGATTTCTTTTCCTGTGCAAAAAAAATTCTTAAAGCCCTCCGTGTCTATCTGGCCCTTTCCCTTCCTTATCTTTCAAGCATTATCCCCTACCACCTTCTCTCACACACAGAGTGAATGCTTTTTGTCAATATTACCACTAGCTCCACAAGAAAAATTCAGATAGAAATTGAAGCATTCTGGTGGATGAGTCTGGTCTCAGATAATTGCCCAGGAGAAACGCTGACTCTATCCTTGCAATAAGTAATTGGGCAGCAGTGACCTGTGATATCATGTGAGCCCTAACTTGCACATTTTACAACAGCGCTGCTGCAGCATGCTGTAGCAGAGGTGGCGTGGAACTGGTTCTTTCCGTATGAAATATTTCTGTATTTTCAGCAGAAGAATTCCCTGTCACATAGGTCTATATGTGCTCACCTGAATTTTTTTTTTTTTTCAAACCTATATCAGGGAAAACCCTTACATCCCTGGCCTGGGGAAGGGAAGGGATCAGCAACAAAGTTCAATTTTAAAGGTTGGGGGAGAACTCTTAAGAGTTTTACATTCAATCCTGGGAATCCACATTGGGTGACACTGCCTACAACCGTAGCCTCCATCTAGGAAAGGCAAGGGTAGACAGTGAGATCACTAGGCCATTCTGGGCCCCAGAGCATGATAAAAACTCCCTGCTCCACCCAAGTGTTAGGAACCAGCATCTGGGTTGGTTCCAACATCTTTCATCCAAGGGACAAACCAAGCTGTCCTCCAAGGGCTTGAGGACCCACCATATGGATGAGTCTGGTCATCTACCCTTAGAGGTCACACAACCATTGCAGGGTCAAGCACACACTAGCCCAGAGATGCTCTTAGAAGGGCCCAGCTGCTACTATTTGGAAACACAGATGGGACCGGTGATGCATCAAATTCATTCCATTGCAAATTCAGGGAGCTGAGCCTTGATAGACCCTGTGTTTGAGACCTTCCTCAGACCTGCCAGGTAAGCTGTAGGCATAGTCAATACATACCGACTGGTATGATAACAAATGGAAATCATATTATAGAAGCATTCGTAAAGAGAGGGAAAATCCACTATAAATGTTGCAGTGATTACCATTTCTCTTCATCTCTGGTGCTTCAGAACATATACATTCATACGGCCAAGTCCTCTAGAGCATCGATGGGCAGAAAATCAAGACAGAGAGGTTTTGTAAAGCCTGTTTTCACCATTATGCGCCTTCCGCGATGCAGACATGCGGACGGCCAAATTGAAACCAAAGACTTCAGTGGAAATCGCAGGTCAAAAAAGTCATATCTATGCATTGAAACAAAAACCTACCATGGGCGGTAGCAACACGTGCATTCTTCAGAGTGAAAGGTGTTTTCTGGGGAGGGGGAATCTAGATTAGTTTCAACAGTTCAGTTAAAGTTTGCCTCTTGCTTGACTCAAAGGGGGAAATAGCCTGGGCTGCAGTCCTTTTTGTCTGAGGTCACTTTAAATTTCGGAGTATTACCAGCATCAGCTGTTTAAGAGACAAACTAGATTCCTTCAAAAGCTGCCAAGACCATAAAAACCAAAACCATAGGTCATGATTAAAACCCATTTCAGTTTCTTTCACTCAGGAGGAAGGATCAAATTTTTATTTTTCCCACTGCAACAGGTTGTACTAAGATACACTATACGGCTCCAGGTAACCCATTAAGACTGTTGTTACTGTAGGTGTCTGTATCTCGGTAGAGTAAACCCCACCTGATATATCTGAACTATCTCTGCTAAGGTTTAACATCTTTCAATGTAAAACCTAAGTATCATTTAGAGCTTGGCTTTAGAGGTGTTTTTTTTTTCCTTTCTTCTTTTTATTAAGATATTCAGTGCAATAAAGAGTTTAAGTAATATCTCATCATTACCAGGGGCACTGAACTAATAGGCAAGATCACTGCCCACTCTGCTTATATTTTTAGCAGGTTAATTCAGGTTCTACAGTACACAATATGGTAGGTCCCAGCTCCTCGGCCGATTTAGCTTGACTTCAATTCTGGTAACCTTCCTATGTCTCTCTGCAAGCTGAACAGCAAGGATAGCGAAGCTCTATGACATCTATTTGGGCTCTGAGTTATTTTTTCAGACCCACATTGGAAACAGATGCCTAAATAAATTTTTAATGCAAAGATTTAACCAGAAACTGCTTGCATGTGTTTCCAGATCAGCCAGTCCCAAGACTACACACCTGGAAGTGGCACAAATGCCGCAATCATTATTTGTACACTTTTTGGGCAAACCTATCATCGGTCACTTTTGTTATATGCTTGCAGTGCAGTTGAGTTACTCCTGGTGATCTGTCAGTCAGCTCTGGGCTGGATTTGAAAACCATTTAGCACTGAAATTTTCACTACTTCTGTTGATTGGAGGCCAAGGCTTGGATCAATATGCTTCCTGGGCTGGACGTTATATGAGCAGAGACTATGACTATACATATATAATCATATATCTATTATATATATCATTATGTGATTAGATCCTATAATATTATATTAGTAGAGCCTATAAGCCACATCACCTAAGTGAACTTATTTCTCAGTATGGACAGGAACACTGCCCAGGGAACTGCTATAATTTTCCTACACTTTTTTTTTTGGGGGGGGGGGGGGGGAAGAGGGGGGAGGAGGTTAGATATTTTTCCCCCCACTGTTCTATTGAAGATTGCATACGCTGGGGAAGGCTGGGGGCGCAGGCTGAAGGCTGGACAAGCCTAGAGGACAAATCACAGTAAGCCTGAGGAGATGAGAGCCTTGCTTGACAGCACTAACTGGCAGGGCAGGCAGTTGCTGTAGCTTTCCTAGATAAGGCTAATGGAAACAGCATCAAAACTGTTAAGCTGCACATTATTCATTTTTATATGCTGCTGGTAGTTACACTGAGCCCTTCTCATCACCCTTTATGTTTTTAATACCCTCCGGCAATGTGATAACTCCTGGTCGCTCCCTCAACCTTTGCAGACCAAAAATAATATTCAGAATATGAGATCAGTACATGGTTTTCAACAGGCATTGATAAAAATAAGGTGCTTACAAAACAAAGACATTAGGATGTTCCTGACATTTTCTCCACAGAAAGCAGAATTCTCTTAACAGCCGTGGAATTCCCATTTAACAAACTCCCTGAGCCTGCAAGAACTTTGCTATAACATCAGATATTGTAAGCTCCGATCTCTCTGCCTAAACGAATAAATGGCAATTTTGAATACAGCCAGCACAGAGCCCCAGCTCTCAGGGGAGAACCCAGTGTCTCAGATAATAAATCACAAAGATTAAAAATAAATGAGGACAATGCTACACCTTTACTCTTGTACTTCTCTGCTATCCCAGAAAGAGCACAAGGGGGAAGTTCTTCCTCGCGTAGTTCTGAAAAATAACTACAATCAGCAACGGCACCCATAGTTATATCAGCAACGTATTCCACAGAGCATTGCAGAGGCGGATGCTACAAACCTAGGAGACACTGGGTTTCTGCCGAGATGATTCACTGCTGCATTACTCCGGTTTTACCCTGTGCACCTCCATCAATTTCAGCCTAAAACTGGAATACTGCAAGGATGACTCAGACCCACCGCTTTCATTTCAGAGCGCTGAAACATCTAGGAGCAGTAGAGTGCTCACTTTAAACCCTTCCTGTCCCTGGAGCAAAACACTGATTAAAAAATAAGACTTTCTGAAGAGTTCTGGTCAGAGAGTGCAGCTTAATAGATGAGAGAACATACCTTTCATAAGTAGATTAAATGTAGCCTTCAGGAGGAAATATGCCATCTCCTGTCAGATATGATTGCATGGCACAATCACATCAAGAGGAAGGCAAGAACCTGAAGTTTTGTGTGTCAAAACAGGGACGATTTGAAGCAGAAGTTTCCATTAAGAGCCTCTGGAGCTTCAGCATTTGAGGGTCTCCAAGAGGTTGCTGAAAGGGGATTTGAGGACATCATCATTTCACTGCACATGAAGAAGAGGGAGCTACAGCTGAAGTTTTCCTGTGGTTACAGGAAGGAGAAGGAGTGGGAAGGTGGTGGGGGCTGAGCCCCTCCTACCACACAAGTCATGCCCTAGAGGAGGGCCACAGGCCAGGAACAGGACACAAGGCTGTAGAAGACATGGCAATTTCCTCATGCCTGTGTAGTGCTGCAGCCTCCTTTAGGACCTCCAGTGCCATGTAGCCATCAGGGCAGCAGGAGTCATCAGTAAGAAGGTGTGACTAAACTAGAGGTGGGCTACTGAGGAGCCCACAGACCCCCTTTCTCCTGCTGTCCTCCTTCGCCACCCCTTGCATCCATTTAACCTGAGCTTAAAAAAAGCCATCAAAAACCATAAACCCACATCTGCATGGCTGTACTCTTTTTTTGCTAGCTCTGTTCTGCCCCCACGGTAAGATACCATGAAATAAGTCAGCAACACATTTAATGAACGTTGATATGGTACAACACGTGGATCATGATATAAGCTTGAAAAGAGGTCTGTGCAGCACTTCCCAGAAAAGCAGAGAGAAGCTCTGAAAACGTTTTATTTGCTTGGAGCAGAAGGTTGTAACGTAATACATTGAACTGGCACATAGCAATCTTCGTTGTGAAGACTATTCAGAATATACCTCAAAAATATGTTTCAGAGGATTTACTCTAGAGTTCAAGTGACTACCCCTTTGCAGCAGACGACGTACAGTCAGAGCTGCAGGAAGAACTGTGTGTGCCCACTTTTAAGCTCATGACAAATGTAACAGAATGACTTCACTTAGCCTGTGAGGAATAAGAACTAAATTAAGTTGCTTTTCCATGCTTTTGGTAGGGCCTAAGGGTGTTACATAGACAGCTACTGCACCTCAGCTGGCTCACAGTATCTTGATAAGCCATGCTATCTGGGTTGTGTGGCTGAGCCCCAAGATAGCAAACTCACAATGAGGACTGCTGGGAAGCCACATACCTCTCAGAGAACATGATGAGATTAAGCAGGATGGTTATTCCTATGTAGTCCCTTGAGACCTGGTACAAATATAGCTCATTCTCAAGTGGGTTATTCCCCAGTCAGTTTCTCTCACTGTGGACAAGCACTTGGAGGAACCCATTTTCTGCATCGCAGCCATTAGGGGGTCCAAGAGACCATTTATATAAACTGTGAATAATTTGTCAAAAGCCTGAATTGAGGAGCCACCTTCTATTTTCCGAGCCACAGCAAAGCTGTCCTTTGCTCACTCGGTTAACAAAATAGCATGATCAAACAGCTCCAGTGAGCTGTTGATTTGTCAGTGACCTAAGTGATCAGATATTATAAATAGCTGAAATTCCACTAACAGCAAGCAAGAAGTGATAAGCTGGTAATAAATGCATGTATCTTCATTTCTGCTTGAAGAACAGGTTGGTAGCAGAAGACCAGCATCAGCTGCCTATGTACAACCTCTGCTCTGACCATAGTAGGAATACATGGGGACCACTGGAGGAGGAGCATTGCGATATGGGGAGGGAAAGGAGCAGCAGATCCTGTCCACCAATGTATCTCCCTGATAGACCTATTGGAATAGCAACTGCATTTTGTCTGACTTGGCATAGAGGCATAATTTTAGGGAGGTAGAAGATTAACTCTGGCAACGCATTTTCAATAAACCCATAGTTTTCAATAAACCCATATACTTATCTGATTCATGAACTTCCCAAAGCCTTTAACACAGCCTGTTAGGCCATAGCAACCACTGCAAGGGTTAGTCCCTTTGTTTTCTTCTCAGTGGTTCCTAGAAGCACCTTCCAAACATTGCTGAAGGGCGTCAGCTCCACTCAAAACATCATGTTCTCTGGAGCACACTAAGACTACCTCCAGAGATAGTCTCCCAAACAATGAGTCATGAAGATGATTAGTCTGCCAATCTGTGGCCAGCAGAGCCTAAATGGGCAAGTCCATGGCAGACTGATTTGACAGTTAAGTCTACACAAGGGTCAAGATCCTATCTATACAAGCTGCTTACTCATTACTCGGTCATACTCGGAGTGGTCCAGAGAAACAGCTCTTCAGTTGGTATAAACTCATCTAGAAGTCTTTAAATCAGTACAAATTTTAATTTGCACCAGCAGAAGCTATGCTGGCACATTTTGTAGATTACATTCACCAACCCCTCTGAGCCTTGAGAGGGAAACACTTAAATAAGGAGCAAAGAACTGCAACAGAGCTGAAGCGAGCTCTTCTGAGCTTTCGCTTTATGCAGTGCCCTCCATGTCAGGTGTTATCATCCACCTAGAGACAGGGTATCCCATAATTAGGGTTGAAAAGACAACATGCACTGAACCCTAGGATGGCCTAATCAGTCACAGTCAACATTGAAAGCCTGGTCTTCAAAGTAGTGGTGCATTTACACCATAACATAGTAGGAGTGGAGAGATCTGGTGATTACATGCCTTGAGCCTTTCACTCCAGAGGTAACAGCCTGAGGTCTTCTTAGAGGCACTGCAGGTGGCAACACATTGATCATGGGCTGGCTGCATGCGACTACTCCCCTTTACATAGCGGTGCTCCTGCATGATGAACATTGCAGAAAGCAAGGGACAAGTAGCAAGATTAGAATAAATAAGAGTTTAAAAAAGAGGGGGAAAAAGGCAGAATTCCACACTTCCTTCAGGAGAAAGGACAAGGACTTTCTAAATCATGGTCTGGAACATGGCAAGGTATGCTTCAGCCAACTCAGAACATAAGCAGCAAACAAAGCTTGCTTAATGGCACCAAAGAAACCCCAGTCTTCAATTATGTGCCAGCACCAGCCCTCACCTTCTTTTTCTACAGCTCAAACAAATGCTATCCAATTTCAGTAGTATTGCTACGATTAACATTTCCTCGTTTAACCCCCTGCCCCCCCCACCAAAAAAACTAAAGAGAGGAGAGAGGTTTAAGAGCATCCTTGCCAGATGCATTGCAGTGTCCTTTGTTCCCACTGCAACATGAAAGTTTAAAAAAAGGGAAGTTTTGCTCGGTTGTAAAAGCCTCTCTACAAAAAAAAAAACACTTTGAAGATAAAATTAAGAGGGCAGCAACACAACTGTATGTAGTTCACAGTTCCAGAGTGTCTACTGCTTGGATTTTGACCTTTTAAAACTCCATTAAGCTATGTAAATGTGGTACAAAAGAATGTGCACTGCTCACAAACAGTTTGCCAGCATCAATTGGAAGAGGACCTGCTCTCCTCCCTCAGGCATACACTACCAGCGATCAGGCACTAACGAAACCCGCTTGTTGATTTACATAGAACAGACTCGCTGTGGAATTCTTGTTACAGCTTTCCTTCCTCCCCTTTATTTTTAAGATCTCTTTGAATTATTCCTGGTTTTGAGGCAGCTGTCCAACAGTGCAAAAATCTTCCCAAACAGCTAACTTAAAAACTGAATTAACACACTTGCTATTAAGGCCAAGCTTTTTTCCACAATGGGGGGAAGAACAATAGAACAAAGAGATGCTTTCGTACATTTCCCATGACATGTCCAAGTCTCCATGTTTAAATTATCTGCATTCTGTTGTACTGTAGCAGCTCTTCATTTTGTTCCTTCAAATAAGCGTTGCTCTGTTGCATTATAAAGAATGAATAGTTTTGAAATCAAAGGGCCAGATCCAGAAGTGGTTTTAAGAAGAAGCTGAATTATTTCCTGCAGATAAATCATGTGGAACATGACCTTTTCCACCCCCATTCACAGATCTAACTTCTATTGAAAGTGTTTGCTGTTCCCAAATATTTGCCAGATAATTGATGGCGAGGAAGTAAGCCAACATTGCTCCCAGATTACAGCCCTATCCCTGATGTAACACAACAGTCTGAGTGATTGATTTATGCATATGGATTTCAGGTCTTGAGACTTCTTTTCAAGCTCAGCTACATGGAAATACTCCATCAGGAAGTCAAGGGTCCCAGGGTAAACGGGTTTCTCCACTGTTTACTCATCATATTCTACCTTTGTATTTTTTCCTAGGTCTTTTTCATATTGATTTAAAAGTTTCCAGCATGCTGCCTGGGAGAATAAGCAAGTAAATAATCTAAGCATCAAGTACAAAGAGATGGATTTCCAGACAAATAGTTCTGTGAAAAAATTGGATCCCCAACATTTTAAAGAAAGCTTTAATTAAAAAACAAGACCAAACAGCACTGAAAAATCTCATTACAAATACATTGACCTCATCACATTTGATCGACAAAATGTATTTGAGCATCCTTGTACATAGCAGGCAACCTATTCTAAAGAACGCCAGGGTGCATATAGATTGGACTTGGGCAAACCACTGGAGAACTTCTTACATTTACTAAATAGGGTGCAATGGATGCAAAACTGGAGAAGCAAAAGTCCTAGTAGGAATCTACTTGTCCAGCCAAAAGCTAACACAGCCTTTCTTCAACTTACAGCTGAGGACCAGGAAAGCAGTGTAAGACTTGATCTACTTTCCCTGGCCTTATGCTCAACTCAGAGCTGGTGGCACAAGTAAAGTACAGATGATAATGATGCCTGGATAGATATGAATTTCAGTAGATAAATCCAAGAGTGCTATTGAAGAGACCCACATTACCAGACCCTTTCTGTATAAGAGAGGATTGGTAAAGGAACAGTACATATTGGTAAAGACATACGCATTAAATGTGGTGTTCAGAGAGGTACGCAGCAGCTTATATCTCCCAGATTTTGGCTGATCACTTAAGCATACTAGGTGTGGCACACAGCCCTTGTATTTATTTATAGCACACCCAGGTGTCCACCAGCACAGTACACCTCAGAAGCTTGTCACAGTCAGGACAACATTGGGAGTCTTTTCTGAGAGGGAACCTCAACTGAAAAAGCACATACGCTTAAGGGAGCGGAAGTAGTAAAGTCCAAATACAGATAGAAATCAGTGGATAAGACAAGGTGATGTCAAAA
This sequence comes from Struthio camelus, assembly GCF_040807025.1. Classification (NCBI taxonomy): domain Eukaryota; kingdom Metazoa; phylum Chordata; class Aves; order Struthioniformes; family Struthionidae; genus Struthio; species Struthio camelus. The sequence goes on from NC_090945.1 coordinate 1,823,128, forward strand.
CCACATATATTTCAGGAATAATGAAGCCTCACTGCTGCTGCTGGGAGAACACTTGGGTGGAAGGAGGCAGAAGCAGTTCCAGCTTGGACATGCTCCTCAGATTTGAGTCATGATACTTGCAGCTAGCCAAAAGAACTCAGAGCACAGCTCCAGAAAAGGCCAAAAGAAGGGGGGAGCAGATCAGTTTTGACATTTTCTCACATTATTTAGGCTCACCTCTGAATTTCATTTAAGTCCTTGCATGTGAAAGGCAGGAGGCATATCACAAAAATGTTGCTGTTGGAGCTATAAACAGCACCAAGCCTGTCCAAGCTCTATCCAAACTCAGCCATCTAGATGCATTTACACAAGCTTGCTTTCCAACACTGTTAAAACATGGTCCTAGTTGCAGTGCAGAGGAAAGGGCCAAGAAACGACCCCAGAAATGACCCCCACAATCTTCCCTTACACCTAGAGCACTCACCTCTACCAAAACATTTCCATTAGTATTACATCCATTTTGCAGAGCTCTCTGCAGACTACAAAAGCCAATATAGTCCTAGGCTCACCTTTAACACATTTCACAGCCGTGCTAGACCAACCTAAGCCCTTTTTCCACACCATACAGCCCATGGCAAAGTCTAGCTCTTCCTCCCCTCTCCCACTCAGACCAAGACACAGCACACTTTCATTTCTGCATGGTAGACAGTACCAACTTTTGCAGCATTCTTCTCCTGGTCACATGCTCCAGCAAAGGTCATGCCACAAGCTGCCTTGATTCAGGGGTGCTACCTCTCCCTTCAGCACAAAATTACTCCTCTACCCACAGCATGCTGCTCCTTCACCTCCCTAATAAGCTTTCTGGGCTAGATTCTCAGCTGATGCGAATCACTGCAGCCACACTGATTTTGCAGGGAGGGGGGCTCTGTGGATTGTGCCAGCTGAAAACACGTTTCCTCCAGCTCCACGTTGCTCAGTGGCTTCCCTTTTCTCACTCTGGCAAGTTCCAAAATGCTGTTTGCAATTATGCATTTCTATCACAACGTGCAGATAGAAAATTAGTCTTCTGAGGCTCTCCCTTAGTCTTCCCCCTCCCTGCTCAGTCCTTGAAAAGGCCATTTGAGCATGCAATATTAATCATCTGCTGTGCAATAATCTTGGAAAAATGTAATATATTCTGGCAAATAGCAGGGCCTCCAGAGGAACCGCCTGCCTCAGAACTAACGGCTCTCATCCATTATCAGACGGCAACGCATGCAGTTCCCCACTTCCTTGCCCCATCAGCATGCAAACAGCGATTCAATTCAATTGTGAGAAATGGGAGGAAATGATCTGTATTAATAAATGGTGAGAGCGTGAGATCGCCCGATTTCAGAAAATAAGATCAAAACCACTGAACTCCCTTCATTGTCTCATTTGATACCTTCCCTTTGCCGTAAATGCAGCGCTGGGAGTAATTAAGCTTCTAAAAGAAGTTTCACGTTGAAGCCACATCACCCAAAACAATTAAGACAAACATTTTGTGCACATTGTCATCTGCCTTCATTAGTGTTTAAAGGTCAAAGAAACATTTCTTTAGAGAAAAAGGAAAAAAAGGTAAACTGCAATACACTCCCTGGGTACATCTGAGAAAAATATATGCTAGGAATCCGTGTTCAGGCAGAGGAACATGGAGAACACCATCCATCTGGATGGTAAATGCTGTGCAAATTACTTATCACAATCTGATAGCGTCTGAAAACCTCGGTCAAAGGGTAAAGTCATCATATGCAACAAGAAGGAAGCATGCTGCCCTTGCCTCACACTTTTCATGATCCGATCGCACAAAATGTGGATCAATGAAGACCTTAGTGGTAGTAATCAGATGACTATGTTTTGCATTAGCAAACAATGAGTTCAGCTAGCTCCTAATTAGGGTGTGAGACAAATGTAAGCTGCTGTTATTAGAAAGAAGAAATGCTGTTTAACTGGAGAAAAAAAAAGAAAAAGAACTTCAGCTATACAAGAACACATCTACAATTCTCCCTGGTTCTCCCCTTGCTCCTCCCTCCCATAGCATTTGCTGCTGGGAAGAGCAGTAAAGCTGTTATCATGCGAGATCTGCTTGTGCAAGATTTGTTTGTTTGTTGGCTGGTTTTTAGTTTGGATAAAAGAGCTAGTGGTGGAATCAAGTTGTTTTAAAACAGCTCTTTGGGTGCTCTTATCAGTCTACTTTGAAGAATGTAATTAGGCTTCAGCAATAATACCCTTTTAATTATAGCTCCAAGCCCCCTCAGAGGGATAGGAAAGCACATTCATCTTCCCAGTTCGTGAAGCGCACCAAGTGAGGTGAAATAAGCTAATTTATAGAGCTCATACCGAGGGCTGTCAGACACGCGCCTCCTCCCTTGTATCCTGGTGACTTTGTTTCTCTGGATGAACCTGGGAGAAATTTATGCTCCGGGGAAGCAAAGTGGCTTTTTCCCCAGTCATCCGGGGATACTGGCAGGTCCTGCATCCCCTTCGGTTAGCGGGCCTAGCAGAGTGGTCCCCCGCTCCCACCCGGAGGTGACGAGGCATCACCTCCAGGCACACGTAGTCCCAGAGAGACCCTTTCTGGCCATGGCCGTCTCTCCACAAGCTGCACACTGAGGGAGCGGGAGAGACCTGCAGAGCAGGAACCTCTCGCTTTTCCAACTTCCCCTCTCGCCTGCTGTGCTGCATCCTCTTTTCCTTCACAGCGGCGGCTGCTGCCAGCCGATGGGCTGACCACGTCCCTGTCCTCCCAGCAGAGGAACACCTTGCAGGGACCTCTCTGCATCCGCAAGGCCCTAGGAGTCTCCCCAGTCCAGACGTGAGGCTCTGCACGTGCACCCACCCCCTCTGCCGTCCATTTGTCTGACCGATTTGGCAAAGAAGGAGGAAAAGTTCTTGTCGTGAGGTCGCACCTAGGCAGTACTTGCCATGTCCGAATACCCTGAGTTCACCCAGCCTCCTCTTGCTGTTGCTGGGTAGAGACGCGCACCACGCCTAGCAGGAATTTAACGGCTGTCGCAGAGGTTTTGGGTGCTGGGCTCCCCTCCGTTTCTGAGCTACGTTCCTCACCTCCATGCTGCATCACCCGCAGGAGCGTAGAGACGTCCAGAGCCCCGCATTGCTTTGTGCTTGAACATCATCAGCTGCTTTCCAGACAGCTTTGTTTGACAGCAACATCCAATACTGGGAATCACACCTGTTTCTAATCAGTCCTCTCAGGGTGCAGAGTCCGTTCAAGTCAAGGAGCAGAAAGCAGCAGCCCCAGGGCTTTGAATCAGGCTCTCCAGCCTCTCCATAGCACTAGAGTTTTGGAGCCGGTGTTAAAATACTCTGCTCGCTAGTGACAGGTAGTTTCAGAATAGTTAGTACGTTTTCCCCTGCAGTCCTTTTAATTTACCCTTGCACTATGCTCTAATACTCTCTTGCGTTATTTGCAAAGGACCTGCTGGGTGCACAGCCTGACTGGTCCAGACTTTTCATTTTGAGAGTCACCTCCCACAGGGATGCTGCTGCCACCTCAGCCTGGATCCCTAAACCGGAATACCGAAAAAGTCATCCCCATCAGCAGTGACCTCCATCCTAGAAAACATTGTAATTGGTGCCATATTATATGTACCTGGCAATGAGAGACGGCACACATTTTTTTTTACGGAGCATTTTTTTTTCCCATCAGAGAATGAAGCATTTTTAAAATCAAAACATTTCACGGGAGAACGTCAATTTCAGCTTTTTTTTTTTTTTTTGACAGGGAAATGTTTAAATGAACCATTTCTATTTTCTTGTTTTGTTTTGATAAGGCATGAATGTTTCATTTCAATAATGTGAATGTGTTTTGTTTCTACTTTTGCAGTTCTGCTCATTTCAGCTTGCGTGGCATATTAAAATATGCATGATAATATTGAATTTACACACCTCCTTTATTACATGTATCCAGCATATCATTTTGATAATAAATGATATAGTTCAGCTATTTTCAAAATGAAACACTTTTATCTTACTGAATGAGATGTTTTCATACTACTTGAGGGAACAGGGTAGAAACCGTCTAAACGAACAATTTCTCCATTTTTACTCGCGTTTTCACTCCGTGACCTTTCTTTCCCTAACAATCTGCAAACGCCACCGGTTCTTTTGATTGAAAGGGAGGGGGCATCTTCCTCTTTTACATTGCTCAGCTCCTGTCGCCACGAGGTCTCAGGCTCCTGGGTGCTGCTTGTATTATTACTATTGCCAATAGTGGTTGTAATGCATAGCAATAGAGCGTAACACACTCTTTGGGGAAATCAGGTCGGCACACTCTTGACCCCACCAAAGCAGATTTCCATGCACCTGCAGTAATCTTCTGGACTAGCGGGTGATTATTTGAACCAAGCTGTGGGCGAGCTGAGGGAAGCGGCCGCTAGTTAAACACTCGGCTCCGGCTGGGCTGGATCAATGAGCGTGGGCTTGCGTTTCACAGCATCCTATTTTCATCCACGGGGTGTGTTGTTTGATGGGACCGAAGCAGCATTCCCAGACGCTCCTCTAGGGCAACATCGTCCACAGACTTTGTTTTATCTGTTTCCTAGGTGCTGCACAGCAAGGCTACAATAATCATGTGGGGAGGCGCAATCAGCCTCAGCTACCTCTCATAAATACAGGGACTGGGATTTTAGAAAAATAAACAGGCTAGGCATTGCCCGAGGCCCAGAAAAGCAGAAAATAAACCAGTGTGCCTACTTGGGGGCTAGTGATTAAAGGTGAGAGGCAGGTTAGGATCGGGAGGCTCAGAAGTGTTGTCCCACCACGTATAGACACATCTCGCCAAGTGTATTTCCACTCGTGGCTTCCTGCTGCAATGGGCTCATCCACCAGGCTAGCCCAAACCAACTCTTTGCCCGTGTTTGAACCCAACAACACGTACAACTGCCCTTGTTTTTTTTTCTTTTTTTTTTCATACATTTTCCCCATAATGGGTTAATCCCTGGGACTCCCTCATCAAAGCGGAGGCCTTCTCCTCCTTAGTGGGTGAATATTATCTATTAAATGCCAGCTGGAGTTCTGGCTACACCGAGAACAGCTGTAGAAAGAAGTTGTGCAGGAATCCTATAGGATGCTGTTCCTGCTGGGTCCCTGCAAATCAGAGCCTCCTTCTTCACTGAGGCAGCAATTAGACAGATTTGTAACCTGGGAAGTCTTCCAGATTTTGGGGCTCTAATTATTTCAAAATTAATAAAATTAAGCCAAATGCATTCAGCACATGACTGTTCAGTACAAGATGTGAGGGAACAGAATATAACACCTCTCTACTAAAAAGAAATAAGGAAAATATTTAAGATAGTAGGATGAAATTCCATAGCTATATCAAGAGAAACGTACACAGGACGTGGGAAGGCGTACAGCTCTCAATGGTTCAATTAACTTCTCCTGGTTTTGATAACTTAAAGGAATGTAGTAGCACTTGCTTATGGAAAAGGTGCTTATTTTTACTATTTCCAATCTTCTTCACTAAATACTGTAAAGAGAAAAGACCATTTCTCAGTCATATCCTGATCCCTTTTCTTTATGACTGCATTTTGATCATACACAATATTGTCCTATAAAAATACATTTCCTCATCAAAAAGAACCACCAAAATAATTTCAAGGCTTCATTTTGATCCGGCCATAATCTGATTTCGCCCAGCATTCTCTTAAACATGCCACTTAGCATGTGACTCTGTTCCAAAAATTAGCTCTGTCAAAACATCATTCTGGAGTGCTATGTTTATTGTATCTTACTAATCCTGCATCAAAAGTGCTCCGCTTACAAGCAAAAGGGTCCCTTTTCCTTTAGCGGCTTGCCTTGCTAGCAGTCTGTTGCCGGTGAATCATTTGTTTGTGCCTTTTCACACATCACCATGAGTAACGGATTTCCAGCAGGTCTCGCTGACTGCTTCTAATTGCCCCGTGAATGCAACCGGCGGCATGTCCTAGGACTCTGGGCCCCTCAACCTAAGGTTGGGGGCTTTGCTGGGACTCCACAACCACATTTTTTCCCTTCCTCTCCGTGAAATTCAGAGCTGGGAAGGGAGGGTATCACCATCCACACCCTTCTAGGAAGGTAACATGGGAGCTCCTGGTCGCACGGGTTAGGTATGGCTCGTGGGTCCCGAGGCAAATCTATTCCGCCCCTGTCACAGTGAGCAAGTTTTCCCTGACGTGACAGCTGGGAATTCAGCAATTGTGCCGGTGATGTGCGATAGCTGGGATCTCAGCCGATGCTAAGGGCAGAACCAAGTCTCCACACTCAGAAGCATAAGTAGCTGTTTTGCGCTGTGCTCAATAGATAACAAGTACACAAAAAGAGAGCACATCCGCTGCACTTTCCCAATGCTTTGATGACGTTCTAGAGCCAATGCGAGCAGTAAAACTTATTTCCAGGACTGAACTAACCCTCTGATTGTTGCTGATTATGCACCGAGGACAGATACATTGAGCTAGAAGAAGTTGACTCGGCTTTTTGGAGGTGACCTACGATTCTGAGCACCCCACTTTTCGGAAATCAAACCTGCTGCTATTTTCAAAGGATGTGGTAATCATAGAGACCAGAGCACACGTCTCCAAAAATTAGCCCTCTTCAAGGCATTTTGTGTTGTGTCTCCACAACCACTTCTCAGTTTTAAAAGCTTAGCTACTTTTTTGACAAAGTCATTTTTCAGAGTAGCACTGCATTAAAAGAGCGGAAGAAAAATATGAACATCGAAGACGTTCAGAAATCTTTTTATCATGTCTAACAATAAACCAAGGATTAGTTTTCTTGTCATTCTGCTAAATATTTTGAATTGCAAAAGTTTCTAGCTGTGTTTCTTTTCATGTAGCTTTAAAAGCCCGACCTAGGCACTTCTTTAGGATGCACAGGTGAACAACTGACATTTTCTAACCTGATTGCAATTATTCTGGAATACATTTTATATCACAGTTAATTAAAAAATGGGTCAAAAACCAGAGAAACTCCAGGGGAGCCATCACTCCTCTAAATTCTCCAACATGCAAATGTCATTTTTTTGTATTTCCCAGCTTTTTGGGCTGGGTACTCTAGTACTGTTTTTAACGACTCAGAAAAGTGGCTGAATGCAAAAAAAAAAAAAAAAAAGTGTATACTCATCCCACAATCTATGGAAAACCCTCTGTAATGCTTGTGCCCCGTGCAGGTGAGGAGCCCAGCCGGGTGCATAACTGTGATCTCATCCAGGAGGATGAGGAGTTAACACCTACTCTCCTACGACACGTATTAAGTACTGGCGTGGGCGCGCCTACTTTGTTTACGAGCAAAGAGAAACAGGTTAGCTTTTTTTTAGGTCTGCCGCTGCAAATGCCTCTTCCTGAACTGTACCCTTCATGCTATGGGGTCCTCAGACGGCCTGGCATTCGGTGTCTCGATGCTCGGCTCTGCTTTGCTCTGCCTGCCACTTCTGCTTCCTTCAAGGCTTTGAAGGCACCTGCATGCATCGTCCACATCCATAACCTTGTAGATGGGTTATTGCTGCCAGTTTCTAATGGGGAAAAAAAAACCAAACCAAAATCCCACACTCGCTCTAGGAATTCTGCATCATCCTAGTGCTAAATTCCCAGGCGAATTATGGCATAACCTTAGAAACAATACAGTGCACAGCCCAACCGTCAGCAAAGCCATTTCCACTGGAAGTCCTCACCATGGTCTCCCACCTCCTTGACCCCGTGGGAGAAATCATTGTGCTGAGTGCTATCCTTCCAACAAGGCCTGCTTCCTCCTGCAAGAGACCTTCTCTGCAAGCTCTCTTTTTCCTTTAAAATGCCTGCAGAAGGCTGGAGGCAATTTTTCTCTTATTTGTGAGTCTTTTTTGGATCTGTTTGGTCCCCGCCAATGCTTCCTAAGAGCTCATTTCCGAAACTTCCAGTGTCACGTTGAGAATGTGGTGAATTCTTCATCCCTTAAAGATTTTCTACCCCAATCAGATATATTTTTCTACTACTTTTGCATGCCCAGATGTGAAATTCAGGCAGGACTGTCTAGCCCGACCTATGTGGGACGAAGGTGGGCCTAGAAGAACCAGAGGAATACCTTTCTTCACGAGAAATTTTATTCTCACAAAAAATCAAAGTGTTCTACAAATAGGCTCATTTCACATGCGTTATGTCTGAGAGAAAAAAAAATCTTTCACAATGCTGAATTTTTTGTTTTAATGCTTTCAAAACAAGCTGTTAGCTTTTCATTCCGAAAGGCATTTTATGTTACCTTATATGATGCCACCTTTTATTTTTTGCAAATAGCATGGGTGAACCAAATATTTAATTTTCAGTATTTTATTATTTTGCTCTTTTTCCTGCCATACTATTGAGTTCAAACCAACTTCTTCAGCATTTTTTGCTCATGGAAAATTTTCAAATTGTCAGCTTTAAGTCTTAACTGGAAAAAAGCCGAATGTCAAAAATCTCAAAATCCTGCCCTCCTCACAGCTCTAATGGAGGACATCACATTAGATGATTATCTGGTCCCTTTTGGCTTTAAAAGGTATTAGTCTATTAATTATAGATCAGCGTCAGCATTTCTTCCTTAGACTTTGGCTTCATCTTAATTTACCTTCCTTTTTTTCCTTTTATTTAGGTCATCCCTCATTTCAGTTCTAATATGGAATAAAGCTCCATCTACTCACTTTTCTCTTCCTCCCATTGCAAATATCTGTCCTCTTAATTATTTGTGTGACAACACTCCATCCACTTTGAGCATCCACTAGCTGCTTGTCAGGAGAAATCAGTGTCTAGCCCATGTTTTTCACATTTAAATTTCAAGTTGATTTCAGGTTAGTTGTTCTTTATGTTGCCAGCTTTACCTTGAAATATTACCGACCTTATCCTGGTTGTTAGTTGTTCACGGCATATCTAGGGGTTGGGAGGGTAGGAGGGAGCGGTCTCTCGAGGCAGCCGTCGTAGGTATCTGTCCTCTAGTAGCCCTCTGAAGTTTTCCAGAGTCACCCACAAGTCATTCAGTGAAATGCAAAAGCCTCGTTCCTGCAGTGTCTAATCATAGGGTTGAGTTCATGTCGCAGCCCCCAGTAGAAGTCTGTTAGGAGAATCTCTCGTCTCCCTACCTGCTTATTTTCACAGGTCTTTCTTGCTTCTGACGTGCTTGATTCAAAACGGCCAATGTCTTCAAACGTTTCCGCTGCAAGCATGTGGAGAGGACAGCCTGGAAAACATGGACACCAGGATAAAGATGAGAAGAGCGCTGGTCAGAAGTAAGCCAGTTATCATGCTAGGGCTGCTCTTGTTTGAAAGGCATTGAAGTGCTCTGGGCTTTATTCCCATTGGGCACATCATTTAGGAGATGGCTACATTGTCCAGTGCAGCCTCGTGAAGAGGCCCTGGAGCTCGCCTTCCACATCCAGGGTCAGCTTGGTAAAGCCTCTCAGCAGGGCCCAGTTTGGTGCTGTCTTGACATGGCCATCCTGCTTCTGGCACCCAAGCGGACACCTAACTTTGCTGTCTAGGCATGCAGACTTATTTGCCTTTAGCTTGCATATCCCTAATGGGATCCTGTACCATACCTGGTAGGCAGGCTCTTCGTGCCTCTGTACTTGTTCCCAGCTGTTAAAAGATGTATTAGTATTTTCTTGGTTTCCTTTGTCAAGTGTTTTATGAACATGTTCAGTCAAGGACTCCATTTGCATTCACAGGAAACCAGGTCTCAGTTTTCTAGGAAAGCCACCTGAAAGCGTGCTATGCCACGACCAGTTTGATAAGCACAGTGATACTGCCGATAGCTCCTTAATATTTTACAGCATTCTCATTAAGCTGCGGGCAAATGTAGTGGCCACGCAGAGCTGGAAACCATTTTGCTGCACTAATTGGTTGCATGCAGGTCTGCAGCTCTCCTCTGTTAGATGCAGCAAAATTATTGTATCGCAGTATAATATGGTCGCGAGTGCTTGGAAACAGCTGTGCAACCAAGCTGGCTCATATACGGGAAGTTACAATATTGTTTAGCAACACTGTGATTTTATAGCGCCTGAGAGGACGGCAGCGTGCTATAAACATTTCTGATCATCCTAGTAGAATTTCAGCTCATTTCACTACAGGTATAATCTTTGCGTATCTTTATGCAATCTGTTAAAACAAAATTATGCCTTGTCTTCCTGCTCAGATTATTTTGCTTCCTCTAGTAATATGTCATTCCCTATTCATTTAGATTCTCTGGAGTTTGCAGCTGAGAGCTCTAATTAGGTGTGCTTACAGCTCTGGAAAATAGGTCTTCCATCTTATTTTCATGTTTGGATTCAATTTACTATATTGAAACAATTGCTTTGCTCTGGGATCTGTCAATGTTTCCTCTTCCAGAGTAAGAATTGAACTTGGATCAGTCACAAAAACTAAATGACGGTGAGCATCTTGCATGAAACCTATAGTTTGCTTGGTGATTCTTGTGTTTGTCAAATGCGCATGAACTCACGTAGAAGCAGTGCCATCACATATCTTGTATGGGTCTATTTTTAGGCACAATTTTGTTCAGAATTTCAAGTATTTTATGCAGGAATGTAAAAGCTCCCCCCCACCCCCAGCCCACACACTATCATTTCAAGGCCACCTGGGTTTTCTTTTTTGTTCCACGCTTTGGCACAATACAAACATACATTGATTGCTGTGCCTGAGCTTATCTGCCTATTAAATCACAGGACGTGTTTTACTGCTGACTTCTAGAAAGAGAATATGGTGCTGAGGAGCAGGGCAGAGCGAGGCTTTTCCTCTGCTTCCCTTCACCCCAGAACGGGTTTCAGAGAGCGGCCAGGTTCGCGTTGTGTTGCACCCTCCGTGGGCAGTCTCTGTGCGTTACGGATGTGCCCAGATGAGGGATGAGTTCAGCCAGGCCTTCGACTGAGAGGCGGGGGGGGGAAAAAAAGAAAAAAAGCCTCACTTCCTGGCGAAGCAGGAGAGACGGAAGGCTTCTCTGAGTACATTTGCCGCTAAAACTTGTTGCGGCTTGGGCTAAGGGCTCGTTTGTGCATGGGCTGCCATTTCGTTTTGCATCCGTGCGGTGACTTGGGGACTGACCCAGCCAATGGGTCTCCTGTGAGGATGATACCATACCAAAACGAATAGTAATAAGAGCCACTAATGCTTTGGATTGCCCACTTAGTCCCCCAGCGCCCCAGAGCCACATTCTCAGTCAAATGCAGATAGTGCCTACACAGCGCTTGGCAATCTCTGAAAGCAAAGCACAGCAAGCACGCTGCTAGTATCTAATTTCCATTGTGGCTTGCTTGCTAAGGATGCGTGCGAAAGCCTGGGGTAAGCAGGGCAGATGACCTCCGAGGGCACTGATTCTCTGGACCCCTCCGAAGGCCAAACCCTTCTTCTGAGTCCTAGCACTGCCGGTTTTTCCCCTTTGCCACGTACTGGAGGGGAGACGGGATCAGCTAATGTTCTTCTGGCCTTAACGGCGGTGAGAAAAGGATGCAGTGTTCAAAACTGCAAATATACCTAATCAGGCTTGTGGGTGCCCAAGGAGCAATAAAAGCCCAGCAGCATTAAGTGCAGGAACGCAGCCAGGCCAGCGTCTGCGGGAACCCTTTCCCAACAGGCGTCCCCGCAGGAAGAAACCTCCCTTCATGTTCCCCCAAGCAGATGTCGTAGGCGGTCTGGCCACCGCAAAGTGACCAGCTCAGGCACGTCAAACGAGGCACCAGAGCGGTAAGCAGCACTTTTTGTTACCTCTAGCTGATACAAAATCAGCCGGTCTGGCAAACGCGGCTTCTGAATGGTCTGGTGCAAGACGCCGTCCTCAGCAACCGCTTTTCCTTAAGTAGTCCGACTTTGTCAAATTACGTAATCATGAGCGCGGTGATCCAGAATTAATCTCACAAAGATCTCACAATCTTTTTAGCACAAAGGCACAATCACTGTATGCCCTCTATGCCCTCTAAGCTCAGCAGGCTCAATAATGCAAAAGGAGAAGCCGGTGACTTCAGTTCATGCTTGAATACTGCCATCCATGAACTCAAGACCAGTTTGGGGGCATTCCTGGTATTTAAAGAGGAGGATGAGTCTCACCTGCTGCTGCCTTAGTCTGGGGTGACTGCAGGTTTGCATTTAGTAGATCTGGAGAGAAAACAGCCGTGCCTTTGGAGATTTCTGGGTCTCTAACAACCTCTAAATCAACACAGTCCCATCCCTGCCCCCCATGCTTGCTTAACCTCATTCTTCAACCATTGCAGGAGTCCAAGTGGAGCAATATAGCTCTTTATGTGCTTTTCATTAACCAGTGAATAAAGGAAGAATATGGCTCGTGCAACACGTGCCTTGGAAGATGTGAACACCCAGCCTGCCTGTCAGGTAGCCGCTCGTGCACGCAGAGAACAGCTTATATGCACTCCAAATGCTTGCGTTACTTAACAAAAAAAATAAAAATAAAAAGTCACATGTATGCAAAGTGCTATTCTTGAAGGCTCATCACTTGGCCAGATCTGAACTCATTTTCATCAGGCCGCTAAAAGGGGTTTCTCGGTGAGGCCTGCTTCCCTTGCCAAGCGGAATCTGCCCAGGCCCAGGTCTTGTGAACCGTCTAGAAAACCTCTTAAAAATTCAAGATATTTTTAAGGACTGAGAAAAGCGCATTCTTCCCCCCTTCCCCCCCAACACTGCATTCATTCATATTTAATAATACCTGAACAGTGCTTGCTCTGACTTTCCAAAAAAGTTCAGTTCTTGGGGAAACCACAAAGGTGCTAAAGCAGAAAGTATGTAAGTCAAGTGCTCTAGCGGTCCTCTCTCCAGGTGCTGGTAACGTCGAGCTGCAATAAATACAGTTGCATCTTTCCCTCTCCGTTGTATAAAATCGTTAAGGCAAAACACCCAGCTGCTTTGCCCGGATTAATCCGTCTTCGAAGCGCTCTGCCTCGCCATGGATCACATAGGAAGCCCTGAAGGACCCACCGGTCTGCAGCGCTACCCACTCTGGTCAGTATGAGAAAAAAAGCTGCAAGAGGCTCTTTTCTGCAGCAAATTAATCCTGCCTGGGCCCAGGACACTGGGGACATCCCCCGCCATGGCCCAGATCACCCTGCCCTGCTCCGCCGCATGGCTCCTCGGTCGGCATTGCAGAGCTCCCAGATTCGGGAACGCAGGCGCGTGCAGGCTTGCCTGTCGGCAGATGCTTAATCCCCATCGACTGTGAGTTAAAGTTACATATAGCCAGGCAGGTACTTAAGTGCTTCCTTTATCTGAATTTTAGATGCATTGTTTCCATGGGAATGGATTGTTTCTGTTTAGTCATGCTTGTATTCTGCTTGAAATCCGTATTTTACAGTCATTTCTTTCTGAGAAAGGCAGAGCTATGCATCTCGAAGCTTCCCAGGCCCTTATGTTTTAATTTAGTTTCTTTTCCCTTAGTTTTGTACCGAAAAAGTTTACAAGGATCCACCATTACAGAATTGATTTGCAATGCAGGCACTGAATTAATGAAAAAAATAGCAAGAAATGTTACAAACACGTATTGCTGACTTTAATAGCAGCACATGCATGCTTAGCAAACTAGGTTAAACTTTTTAATCTGCTTTTTTTTTTTTCTTACTTAAAAAGCCCTTTTGAAAGAAAATAATTGTAAAGAGGAAAATTTGCAAGTGCATAGGAAAAAAAAAGCGTTTTGCCAGAACAATATGAGGAGCATTTTATATGTTTATCCAAAACCTAACTCTTTCTCTGTTCAAGAAAATTAAATGGCAAGATGTCAACTTTCTGCTTTTCCTTTATCTTTCTTTCTTCCCTTATGGGGAACAAAATCAATCTTTGGGAAATTTCTGTGAGAAAGGGAAAAAAGTTTCCATTGGAAATAACATTCAATCAGACCTCTTCACTAGTGATGTAGCATGTCACAGAGAGGCGCGCAGCTAGGTGTTTTAGCAGATACGTGACATAAAGGATGTCCTAGGAAAAAAAGTTGCCAGAGGAAAGTATATTGCCTTTCCCTTACTTCTTTGGTAGCAGTCTTACCATGGCACGTGATTTCTTGTAGTGGTGAAATAATAATAATACATTTCTGCTCTAATCTGGGGGACCTCTTAGAGGAAATTAGTGAGTTGGGTCTAACAGTGCCGTTGGGAAGAAGGCAGGTATTGTCTTCATTTTACACATGATAAAAATGATATATAAAGTGTTTAAAAGATGAATGGAAAAAAATCAGCTTCCCCCTGCGCTGAGGAGGATTGGCATCAGACGTCTCAGGCAAGGTAGTTTTGTTATGCACAAGGGACCTGCGTTTGGAGAAGAAATATTATGCCTCCTCGCAGGACTTCCTCTTGCAGGTCTCCCTGGGCCAGTTAACATCACTTAAGAAACCGAGGAAATTCTTGATTTTTAGGGGGCTCAGACGTGCAACGGGGCCCAAACCAAACACGGTGCTACACACAGCGCAGCTCCTCGCGCCCGCAGCTCCCGGGCACGACAGCAGAAGATGGCACGCAGGTTTGGCAGGAAAGGGATTTAAGAGAGGGATTTGGGAGTCGGCGGGCTTCGCCTCCAATGAAATGTATTTGTTCAAGAGAAACAGAGGTGGTGTGATGATGCATTGTGGCAAAAAAGGTACATTGCAATTACATGGTGATGCTCCCACCACAGTCATTATGTACTTGGATTGTCTTCGCTGTCTCTCTCAATTGCATCAATTAGAGCTGTACGTTCAGTTTTTGGGGTAATTTTCTCAGTTTGGCACTGTAAAAATGGTGCTTTTACCTTCCTTACGCTACATGGGTCTTTTCAGCTTCATCTTGCTTAGCTTATTTTAAAGCTGCTCTAAGCAACAGCAGACTGATCTGCTTATTTATGCTTGCACTGCCTCCTTTTATTAGTTATACTCATTACTACTATTGCCCAGGCTTTGTCCACGTTACAGCAGCGTTCATTGTGTCTGCGTACCGGACACCCTTCCTGGTGCGCCAGGCGCAAGCCCTTGGTATTTGCCGCAGCTGAAGGATCATGCATGATCCAGCTCTG